>NC_140463.1:8650000-9087500 GCF_051167445.1 Perissodus microlepis
CCTTTCTTGCCAGCCACGCTGTGGAGTACTTGGACGCGTGTGATGGAGCATTGTCCTGCATGAAAATCATGTTTTTCTTGAAGGATGCAGACTTCTTCCTGTACCACTGCTTGAAGAAGGTGTCTTCCAGAAACTGGCAGTAGGACTGGGAGTTGAGCTTGACTCCATCCTCAACCCGAAAAGGCCCCACAAGCTCATCTTTGATGATACCAGCCCAAACCAGTACTCCACCTCCATCTTGCTGGCGTCTGAGTCGGACTGGAGCTCTCTGCCCTTTACCAATCCAGCCACGGGCCCATCCCTCTGGCCCATCAAGACTCACTCTCATTTCATCAGTCCATAAAACCTTAGAAAAATCAGTCTTGAGATATTTCTTGGCCCAGTCTTGACGTTTCAGCTTGTGTGTCTTGTTCAGTGGTGGTCGTCTTTCAGCCTTTCTTACCTTGGCCATGTCTCTGAGTATTGCACACCTTGTGCTTTTGGGCACTCCAGTGATGTTGCAGCTCTGAAATATGGCCAAACTGGTGGCAAGTGGCATCTTGGCAGCTGCACGCTTGACTTTTCTCAGTTCATGGGCAGTTATTTTGCGCCTTGGTTTTTCCACACGCTTCTTGCGACCCTGTTGACTATTTTGAATGAAATGCTTGATTGTTCGATGATCACGCTTCAGAAGCTTTGCAATTTTGAGACTGCTGCATCCCTCTGGAAGATATCTCACTATTTTTGACTTTTCTGAGCCTGTCAAGTCCTTCTTTTGACCCATTTTGCCAAAGGAAAGGAAGTTGCCTAATAATTATGCACACCTGATATAGGGTTTTGATGTCATTAGACCACACCCCTTCTCATTACAGGGATGCACATCACCTAATATGCTTAATTGGTAGTAGGCTTTCGAGCCTATACAGCTTGGAGTAAAACAACATGCATGAAGAGGATGATGTGGACAAAATACTCATTTGCCTAATAATTCTGCACTCCCTGTATTATCTAATAGGACATTAGGGTTGTGTGAAATGTGTCTGGCTGGTGAATGAATGTTTTGGGGATTTATTTGGCGGCTGCATACAGTGGAACCTGTCAATAAGTATTGGGGTTGATTTATCAGTTTAAGGAGAAGACTATGCTTTGACAAGTCCTAAAATTCTTTACATTTGTTAGTATTTTCTTTTCTTTACTTTTTTATTTTTGAGGAGTGCACTGAGAATTTTGTTTGAGAATCTGCTCTCCTTTAAGCAGGCCTGCATGATTGGAACTAAAAGTGCTATACAACAGTGTTGCTGGAAAACAATCATCAAGTGAGCTTCTCCACATTACAATGGGCACTGGAGAACATCACCTATGTGGGACTCGATTAGATAGTAAGTTCTAAGTCCCTTGTCTAAAAGGATTCAGCAAGGTAATCCATTCTAAATTCTTCTTGATGCATGCTCAATCATCCAGGTAAGTAAATCTCGAAAAGTTGATTCTGTTCATCTGGACGTAGCGTTTTCAGTGGGAGAAACGTTTCGTCACTCATCCAAGTGACTTCTTCAGTCTCAGCTGACTGCAGGTTTCCCCAATCTTATAGACAGTAACTAGAACCACTGAAGGAACAATGGGCTGGGAGGTCAGTTCCTTCATCATAATTATGTAAATTCTCATGACCACTGATCAAAGACCAGTGATCAATGGCTATGAATACCATTCACAGAGAGTTGGAGAATGGCTGCAATCACAGCATTGTAAGATGGCGAAAGATGTCCCCTTAGGCCCCCTCCTCGATTCAGAGATGGTCTTTCCCTTCTCATGTAAATGGCCTCCTCGACTCCACACGCAAACCGGCATTCCTCCCTGTCCAGGATGTGTACATTCTCATCAGTGAAAGAGTGTCCACTGGCCTGTAGGTGTTGTGGAGGCAGATTTTTCTTCTCATGTATTAATCACATATTTAATCATGTCACATTAGTTATGGCAATATCACTTTCTCACTTTACTATAGTAAGAGCACTCCTGTCACCAGTTTGCATGCATGTGGAATGTTAACACAGTGAGGCCATTGTAATGGGAGACATTGAACACACAGTGGGACTCCGTCTCCTTATCAGGGATGTAAATCCTTAGGTGACGATCAAGCAGAACACAAGGTCATAATAATTCTCTCTGTGAGGGAGGAGGTATAGGTAAGATTTTGGGTTCGTCACATTTCATTGAGGGATTTTTGATTGGCCTCAAACATGCCTGAAGCACCTAAAGAATGAGGTAGTTCTTCCAGTGTTTAATGTGATTGTTTTGGTTTCCCCAATCACTGATGTGGGCACAGTAAAGATAATTGTAAATTCCTTTGAGAGGGTTTACACTTTTTAAATGGGTCTATTGCCCTACAATAGTAAAGAGTACAGTACACTGCATAGATAGAGAGGAAAGATCTATCAGTCTGTTGTAAAATTTAGCTCAGAAGTGTTTGATATATGTTGGCTGTACATGGCCACATCTGGGTTTTACCCCAGACTTTGACAGCACTAACATTGAATTTCGTTTATGTTTGTGTTATTCATTTACCTATAGGTTCTAGTATAGTCACTGTCCTTTATGGTAAACATCTGGACAGGGCAAAGCAAAAGGCACAAAGGAGTGTGTGTGATGTTTAGAATATTCAGAAACCTAAAGTATGTATCAGCAGCAGAATGGACCTGAAAATAAGTGCCCATGTTTGTTTCAGTTATATGAAGCTTTGAATATTGTGGATTAGTAGTACTGCTGCGTTTGTTGCATCGCATTGCTGTAATTGTTTATATGCTTTATATATTCTGAGGTAAGTTGATCTATAGTGTTACATCATATTCTATAAGGATGTTATGTGTTTGTATACTTTTTGCCCAGTTTGACCCATTTAGCAGAAGTAAGCCTGTTTAAAGCTCTGATATCTATTCTGTATGACTTAAAGCAGTTATGACATGGTATGATTTTCTCACCCAATAAAGGAATATTTAATATATCAGTCTACTCTTCATTTTATCAGAAACAGTTATCACAGCTCTGACATTTTCTTGTTACACATATGTATAAGCATTGAGACTAATTTAGTAATGCCAACAAAATGAAATAACAATATTTGTATCTTATATATAATACATCTATATATACACTGTCAAAGATACTTGTCTTTGAGTGAAGATTTAAGGTGATAGGAAATATAAATAAATGCAACTTGAATCTTTACTGAAGCTCAGTATTTGACAAAGTTCAAGTTCACTGCTGTAATAACTAATAATGATTAATATAAAAATAACTTTAATATTTCCCATATTATATTTACATTACCAAAGTGAGATGACTTTACTCTCATGAAAAACATTAGCTAATGGTTATTAACTAGCTAATCTTAAAATGACTGTTCAGTACAGAAATGAAGCCCGACAATCATGTTTTTACAGTCCCGTGGTCTCAGCCTCAGATACTCAACAAATCAAACAAAGCTCATATAAAAACAGATGAACAAAAACATTTTCTCCTTCATTTCTGTTTAACAATGCTGTATGAAACATTTCCAGTGGTTAGTAGCTGAGCAGCGCGATGGAGGCCAGACCGTCCAATTTCACAAGCCCCGTACTTCCGGTTTTGAGGACGAGGCCCACGTAAACCGCTTCCTCCATGGCTGCAGACCCTAAATTGGGATACAGCCCATAAAGGTGTGTGTATGAGGAGTGCTCCTCAGATCCACTTGGTGTTTGCTGTGACTGCATGTAGTGGGATCAATGCGCATTGATAATAAAGCTTTGATGAACAATACTTCAGCCCTGACCCTTCTTCTCCAGCTGGGATATCAAAAGAATGGGTGAGGTCAAGAAGACGTGAACCTCAACAGCACCTAGCCAAGTCCGATCACTTTCTTTCTAAGCTTCTTAGACTTTTCCAGCTTTGTGTGTCTGTTAAAACGCTTTTTACAAATCCTGCTGGAATATGTCTGGTTACATCTGCAGTCAAAGCAAGATGGAAAGACTCTTCTCAAGACTCTTCTCTCAACGGGATCACAATAAACTGTGAACAGACACCGAGGAGAGCAGCAGCAGACCTCATTCAGGAGCTGTTGAAGTACGCCGACTTCGGGGGCGCTACTGAGCCGACAATGGAGTAAGGCATGTTGGACTGGGCTCACGCCTGTCTAGCTTATATTTTAACAATTCCAAGCCCCTTTTAAAGGCTAATTTAAATGAACTATCACTTCCTGTAACACCTGTGACCGACGGGGAAAAACGGACCAGTGGTTACAACCGGAATGGCATCTAAACTCTGGAAATATAAGTATACCGGCCCGAGGGACCTTATGCTTAAGCAAGTGGGAGCTCGTCGCCTAGCTCACAGTCAGGAATCGCGATGGAGTATGAAGGTCTGAAATCGGACACCCTCTCCTCTCTGAAAGATGATATCTCTACGATTATCAGGTCAGAACTGACAAGTCCGCTTGCAGAGGATTTCGACTCCCTCAAGTACCAAACTAAGAGAAGTTAAGACGGAGATTGCTAACAACACAGCAGCAGTCCGCTCAGAAATTAACAACGTCAAGTCTGCTACTAGCGACCTGAAAGAGGGTTTATCATCATGGTCGGACAAGTTTGTCAGCCTCCAAGAGACGGCTGCAGGATTACAGTCTGAGCTGGTTAGCTTAAAAGAAAAGAATGGAGATATGGAGTCAAGAATGCGGAGGTGCAATATTCGTATTGTGGGTGTTGCGGAGGATGCCAGTTCCAGCTCGACCAGCTCAGTTTCTACTCTATTGAAAGATGTTCTGCAACTGGATATAGAAATCCTGGTGGACCGCTCACATAGAGACCTTGCTCCCAGAAGATCTAACGGGAAACCTCAAGTTATCATCGCCAAACTCCATTACTACCAAGACTGTGTAAATGTGCTACGGCAGGCCCGGGAGCGGGGTCAATTGCAATACAAGGGGAACCCTGTGGCCATCTTCCCTGATTACACCGCGAGCATTGCCAAAGCTGGCTTTGCTTTTAATGACGTGAGGAACCTGCTTCGAGGGTGTCAAGATGTCCGCTACGGAATAATGTTTCCAGAGATACTGCGCATATCTTTTAGGGGCGAGAGTAAGGAGTTTCTGGATCCAGAGAAGGCAATGGTATACGTGAAAAAAGTCAGTCAAGTTAAACTGCCAGGTGAAGTTCCCCTCCTGACTGAAATTATTACATGCTTTCTCCAATCCCACGGCGTTGTTGACATTTGGCGTTTTCATAACCTTTCATCAAGGGCATACTCCTACTACTCTCCTGTTAACAAAACATTCTCTTAGATAGATTATTTTTTTTAGTGATAAACGTGCTCTTCCACTGGTTGAAACTTGCGATTATCAATCTATTGTTATTTCAGACCATGCTCCCTTATTGATGAGAATGCACATCCCTGGTGCCAAACGCATATACTGTCCCTGGAGTTTTAATCCTCTTTTACTCTCTAACGAAGCATTCATGAATTTTAGAAAATCTGAGATTAGAGACTTTCTTGAACCAAACCAGACCCCTGGGATGTCTTTTTCAGTCATATGGGGGTCACTGAAAGCCTATCTTCGGGGCCAAATTATCTCATTTTCAGCAGCAAGAAAAAAAGCTGACACTGAGCACTTGAAACAGCTATTAGATAATATTTTGCGGCTAGATATAAACTACAGTCACTCACCATCAGAAAGCATCCTTAAAGAACGTCAGACCCTCAAAATGAAATTTGATCTTATTTCAACACAGCAAGTGGAGCAACCTATCCTAAAGTCTAGATGTACTTTCTATGAGGAGGGAGAGAAAATTGGCAGTCTTAGTACATCAAATACGTCAAAAGTCATCCAAACAGTTCATCTCTGAAATAGCTGATGAACAGGGCCTAAAGCATACAGACCACGCAGAAATCAACTCCTGCTTCCAACAATTTTACTCTTATTTATATACCGCAGAATCACGCCAAGGTGAGTCTGCTATGGACAATTTCTTTAGTTACCTCAGTATAACCACAGTTGACACGAAACTGGTTACCGAACTCGAAAGGGACCTCTCTATCCAGGAGGTCATGATGCCGATTGTTGGAATGCAAAGTCCCCTGGACCAGATGGATTTTTTAAAACATTTTTTAACGAACTTGCACCACTTCTGCTGTCAGTCTTTTTGGAGTCCTATTCATCTGAAACTCTCCCTCCAACTATGAGAGAAGCGGTTTTTTCACTCATTCTGAAAAAGAACAAAGACCCTCTCCAATGTAGCTCATACCGGCCGATTTCACTGCTAAACACCAATGCAAAGATTCTCACAAAGATTTCATCACAGCACTTAGAGGTTGTGTTACCAACAATCATCTCCACAGACCAAACCGGCAGACACTCTTTCTTCAACATTAGACGTGTCTTAAGTATAATTAATGACCCTCCCTCAATCGATACACCTGAAGCCCTACTGTAACTTGATGCTGAGAAGGCCATTCGACCGGGTGGAGTGGGACTACCTTTTATATAGTTTGAGCAAATTTGCTTTTGGCCCCAGATTCATATCGTGGGTTGAAACGCTCTACAATTCACCAATGGCAGCTGTGCGTACTAATAATACGATCTCTTCTTATTTTAACCCTTTAAGACCTACCATAGAACCAAGTCCGCCAGAGCTTATATTATATTTTTACATGTTGTAGAGCCATTTTTGGGAGCATTTCAAGTTGCTATACATCAATACAACCATTACAGCCTAAATTTTAATAATATGCATGCATTAAGTGCATAGTAATTACATAAATTGCCAAAAAGTGCAATAAACTACAAAAAAATTTAAAATCGTTTTTGTTTTTTAACATATATTTCTAGTTAGAGAAATTTAAGAGGCTTATCCCTCAAAACTGTAAATACAAAAAAGTTGCACAAACTAGTTTCCCACCGCAGGAAATTTATTTTGAGTGTCTTCATAGTTTTATTTTTGAAATACACCAATTTCTATACACTGCAGGAAAAACGAAAATAAATATCATAGTGCAAATTTGCAAAAAAGCAGCATATGCATCAAAATAAACTATTTCCAGCAGTGCAATATGAGTCCTAAGCATCCCAGAAACGACACAGAAAGTCATAAAGTCACACATAACTTTTAAAAACATCAGTATAAGCTCATGAGGCCTTGATGGTAAAAAACTACATTTCCGCGAAAATGACGTCACTTCCGGTTTCGGGCAGGTCATGGCGGACATGCGATAGTTCACGCTGATGGACGTAGGAAGTGTTATGAACAGCTGATCGGATCGGCAAAGCGAGTTTCTGGAATATTATGTTTTTGTTGCTGCAAGCGCTTTTTATGCAGTTTTTGCAAAGCTTTATGTGGAAGGAAACCGTGACCTAGGGCAAGCTGATGGCATAAGATGTAAGTACAACTCCTCTGGTTTCATATGCAAAAATAATTATTGCACGAGCTCACGTGGTTGCAATGCTACCGGGATTTAAAAATACTTACGCAAAACGGAGCGTGCCCGCTCTGACCGGTTTTAAAGGGTTAAACTCCATAGGGGAACTAGGGAGGGCTGCCCCCTATCTCCACTTTTTGTTTGTTAGAAGATGGCGGCGCACACTGTTGCAGCGGCTTACGGCTCTCCGTCTCAGTACTCCTTTTTTTTGTTTAGTTTGCTTAGTTTATATGTCTTTCTTATTTTTTTCTGCACTATCGGCTCTACTTTCAAAGTTTGCTACACCCGCCAGAGCCTCATAGACATCGGTGACCAGCATCAAACATCTGTTTCACTGAACTTTCTTCACACGCACAACATCCCAGATCACATAGCGAGACCACCGGGCTCCCCGTGGATTGTTATCGGGACTAGGCGGAGGCGCAGACGGAGGGAGAGGAAGCAAAAGCGGGGCCGTAGGTCCGGCATTATGCTGAGGCTAAAAAACAAACCACACAAGCCACCTCTGCCGAGCCTCTATCTCTCCAATGCCAGATCCCTCGTGCAAAAAACGGACGACCTGGAATTACAACTAGTGGGAAATCGCTATGTTCGTGACTGCTGTGCCTTGATCATCACTGAAACCTGGCTTCACCCGGGAATACCCGATGCTAGCGTGCAGCTAGCAGGCCGCACTCTGCTCCGCTGGGACAGGACAAAGGACTCCGGTAAGAGCAGGGGGGGAGGGCTCTGTATTTACGTGCATGAAAGCTGGTGCAACAACGGGACAATTATAAACAGTCACTGCTCCCCGAACCTCGAGTACATGTCGGTAAGATGCCGGCCTTTCTTTCTACCGAGAGAGCTAACAGTAGTGATCATCACGGCTGTGTACATTCCACCCGATGCCAACGTAAACACGGCGCTCTCTATCCTGCTGAACACCATTAACGAACAGCAGCGGGCCCACCCGGACGGTGTTCACATTATCGCAGGTGATTTTAATAAGGCCAACATAAAGACTGTACTCCCAAAGTTCTATCAGCATGTCAAATGTCCCACCAGAGGAGAAAACACTCTAGACCATGTTTACTCCAACATCAAGCATGCATATAGAGCCATACCCCTCCCCCACCTCGGTCAGTCCGACCATCTCTCCCTCCTGCTCTCCCCAGCCTACACCACCCTCAGGCGCAGTGCCAGGCCCACCACAAAGACTGTTACAACCTGGCCGGAAAATGCTCTCTCCAAACTACAGGACTGCTTCACAGAGACAGACTGGGACATATTTGAACACCAGGACCTAGAAACATTCACAGGATCAGTACTGGACTACATCAAGTTCTGTACTGCAAATGTGACAGTGGACAAAAGCATTCGGGTTTTCCCAAATCAAAAACCCTGGATGACCAGCGAGGTCCGCTCACTCCTCAAAGCCCGTGATGCCGCCTTCAGGTCAGGTGACAGAGCTCTGTACAGGGCTGCTCGAGCTGACCTGAAAAGGGGGATTAAAAAAGCCAAGTCAGACCACAAAAGGAACATCGAGTCCCACCTGTCCAGCAACAATACACGAGAGGTGTGGCAGGGAATGCAAGACATCATCAACCACAGAGGCAGCACTGCGAAAACAGAAAACCCGAGTGGGCAGCTGGCAGAGGAAATAAACAGCTTCTTCGCCCGCTTTGAAACACCACAACAGCAACACTCATCTGCTTCAGCCCTGCTCCCATCCTCATCCTCACCTGGTTCCTGCACCGCTCCACTCACTGTAACAGAGCACGATGTCAGACGTGTGCTCCTAGCAGTGAACCCCAGGAAGGCGGCCAGTCCAGATGGAGTACCTGGCAAGGTACTAAGAGCATGCGCACACCAGCTCACCCTCATCTTCACCAGACTCTTCAACCTCTCACTGGATCAGGCAGCCATCCCATCCTGTCTAAAATCAGCCACAATCATCCCAGTGCCGAAGAAGTCTCCCATCTCCAGCCTGAATGATTACCGCCCTGTGGCCCTCACACCGGTAATCATGAAATGCTTTGAGAGACTAGTCCTTCAGCACATCAAGGATTACCTCCCCCCAGAATTCGACCCCCACCAGTTTGCATACCGTGCAAACAGATCCACAGAAGACGCCATCGCCACAGCCCTCCACGCTGTGCTGAGTCACCTAGAGCAGCGGCAAAGCTACGTCCGAATGCTCTTTGTGGACTACACCTCAGCCTTTAATACAATCATCCCGGACATCCTCATCACCAAACTGGTCACTCTTGGCCTCCCTCCTCTCACATGTGCCTGGATAAAGGATTTCCTCACCAACCGGCCCCAGACTGTAAGACTCGGCCCTCATCTCTCCTCCACTCGCACACTGAGCACCGGCTCCCCACAGGGCTGTGTGCCGAGCCCCCTCTTGTATTCTCTCTACACCCACGACTGCAGTTCGACCCACAACAACACTCTCATCATCAAGTTTGCTGATGACACCACGGTAGTCGGACTCATCTCGAAGGGAGAGGAGGCAGAGTACAGAGAGGAAGTCCTGAAGCTGGCAGCATGGTGTTCAGAAAACAACCTGGCACTGAACACCAAGAAAACCAAAGAGCTCATTGTTGACTTCAGGAGACACAGCACCGACTTGGCCCCCCTCTACATCAACGGGGAGTGTGTGGAGAGGGTCCACACTTTCCGGTTCCTTGGTGTCCTCATCTCTGCTGACATCTCCTGGACAGGAAACATCTCAGCGGTCATCAAGAAGGCCCAACAGCGGCTGCACTTCCTGAGAGTCCTCAGGAAGTACAAGCTGAACTCCAACCTGCTGCTGACCTTCTACCGCTCGTCCATTGAGAGCCTGCTAACCTACTGCATCACGGTATGGTACGGCAGCTGCACCAAAGCAGATAGAGTGAGGCTTCAGAGTGTGGTCAAGACAGCACAAAAGATCATCGGCTGCCCTCTCCCCTCCCTGATGGACATTTATTCCTCCCGCTGCCTCACCAGAGCAGCAAACATTATCAAGGACAGCTCCCACCCTGGCTTCAACATGTTCAGCCTGCTTGCCTCAGGGAAGCGCTACAGGTGCATCAACACAAAAACCCACAGACTAAAAAACAGTTTCTTCCCCAAAGCGATAACACAGCCCCCCCACTTCCCACTTCCTCTATGGACCACCACTGTGCAATACCAATTCTATGTGCAACAACTCAACTGTATATACATAACACTATGTATACCAATTCTATGTGCAATAACTCAACTGTATATACATAACTCTATTTATACCAATTCCATGTGCAATAACTCAACTGTATATACATAACACTATTTATTACATATTACTTACGGCTTGTATATTGTACATTTTATATATATATATGTTTTTCCCTATGTTAATACTGTCCATATGTACATAGCGCTGCAGAACTGTACCCCCCCCCAGCATGTTTACACTGAGTAGGAGATGCTCTGTATCTCATTGTACAACTGTATAGTGACAATAAAGGCATTCTATTCTATTCTATTCTATTATTGCTATAGAGCCATACGGCAAGAACCAGTATCACAGGAGTCGTCAGAGGAGGCCAAGAATACAAAGTTTCACCTTACGCAGACGATCTATTGCTTTTTATAACTGACCCCACCCTAAACGCCTCGAAACTACTAAGAGCTCTGCAAAGATTCGGTTCAATGTCTGCCTACAAAATAAATCATCAGAAAAGTGAGTTCATCCCAATCAATGCAGCTGCAAAAAATATCCCATTTAATCTAATACCATTCAAAATAAATAATAAAAAGTTTAAATACCTCGAAATCTGGATCTCCAGAGTCAGAAAAAGGACATCCACTGCTGGAACTTATTATCCCTTTCCCTCTGTGGGAGGATTAATATAATTAAAATAAGCTGTTGCCAAGGCTCCTTTATCCATTCAAAAACCTCCCTATATATCTGACCAAACATTTCTTCAGCTCTCTAGACAAGTTAATATCATCATTCATTTGGAACAAGAACAACCCACGTATAAGAAAGAGCATCCTGCAAAGGCCACGCCCACAGGGTGGACTGGCTCTGCCTAACCTTCTGTTTTATTATTGGTTAGCCAATATCAGGGTACTGCTACACTGGATGCATGACACTTATCATGTGGTGGTTCCAAGCTGGCTCCTCCTGGAGAGCTCATCCTGTGGACAGGTGTCTCTGCAAGCACTGCTGTGCGCCAAGATCCCATCAGTCAGGCCAGTCTCTTACTATACTTCTAATCCAGTTGTGATGAACTCAATTCGTATTTGGAACCTGTTTAGGAAAACTTTCAGGCTACAGTCTTTCTCTCTTTGCACCAGTTATTAGAAACCATATGTTTGCCCCCTCCTTATCCAGCGGAGGCTTTCAGGTCTGGTGTAAAAATGGTATTCTGTCAATGCAAGACCTTTACATAAGCAACAAATCTGCCTTTTGAGCAGCTGGTAAACAGGTTCTCCATACCCAAGTCTAATGTTTTTAGATACTTACAACTACGAACCTTTTTATCCTCACATACTGACTGGTTCCCTTCTCGTCCACCGGTCTCTCTGCTAGATGATATTTTTAAAGTTGCATTTGATCAGAAACAAATTATTGGTAACATCTATTATTAACATCAATTATCTAAAATTTAAGTGGGAAAAAGATTTAAATGGTGAAATTTCAGGAGAAGACTGGCTGAAAATTATAAGGATCTATTAATCTTCAATATGCCAACGTCATACTGTTATTCAGTTTAAAATTGCACATCGACTACACTGGTCAAAGACTAAACTGTCCAGATTAAGATCAGATCTGGATCCTCCCTGTGATAAATGTAAGCAGCCACCCTTCTACATATGTTTTGGACATATCCAATGCTTCATCAGTTTTGGCAATTGGTTTTCTCTACTTTGTCAAAAATTTTAGGAGAGCCATTTGATATATGTCCCTTTGCTGGTCTATTCGGTACTGTCCCGCAGGATAGGCATCTGAACAAACATAAGCTGAAAACCATAGCCTTTTGCACTCTGTTAGCTTGGAGACGTGTGTTGTTACATTGGAAAGACTCCTCTCCACCTTCGTGTTCACAATGGATCACAGACATTATGCAGTATCTTAAACTGGAAAAGATGAGATGCTCTGGGGGAGGTTTCAGGGTTTCTTTTAGCAGTATGCTGTACTGCTTGTATGTTTAATTTGTTGTTTGTGAAAAAAAAAACAGTGAGAATACATTAAAAAAAAATGTATAGCCCAGAAATAGAGATGTACATTGCCAATATAGAGAAAATGTCACTTTATTAAGAGTTTTAAATAATGCACAGAAATTGAGAGGAAAGCAGAGAGACTCAAAAAAGGCACCGGTAATGATTAGTGATTTTCAGATCATTGTCAGAGTAGCTGCAATTAGATGTTATTAATTGTAGAGCTCTGTTGTGGTTGTTCTGTGTAATATAAAACTGCTTAATGTTACTCTAATCAGATGTGGTGACGTAATTATATAAATTACATATGTGCACTTTTAATTCAGTATTGATTATTTTCAGTTGCTTAGTTTTGCATAGAAAGAGTGACACTGAGTAACTAATAGTTAATCACATGTTAGAATTGTATATACAGGTGCTTCCATATGCCTATAGCACCTGCTGCTTATTGCAATTGTGTATAATACGTAATAAACATTAAGACTAAACAGTGTTTAAAAAAAAGAAGAAGAAGTAGTACGCCGCCTTCACGGATTCTTTTTGATGGTAGCGATCAGGCGGAGACTTTTACTTCCAAAATCAGTCTTTATTTGCGCTGGAAGAAAATAAAATACAGATGCATCTGGAGATCATCCTATGAAGTCCTATTGTAAAGGCTGATTGCCCTCCCCCAGGCTTGTACCTCTTGCTTCCTGTACTGGGGTTGGCTATTCTCCTGCCCTGCACCCAGGGCTCTAGACACACTTTTTGCCATGGGCGCACTCAAATTTTTCAACCGCAATCAATCAATAGTTCTTTTCATCTTTTCTTATTACCCACAGCTACATCCACTTCTGTCAGGCCTAGGCTACTCACTAGGGCTGGGTATCATCACTGATTTCTATCATCCATTTGATTCAGGTTCTCAAAGTCCTGATTCGATTAAATTTTCCTCAGACAGTCAGAAATATTATAATCATCAGAATTGTGAGCATAACAGCAGATGCCTTTGTGTCAAAGTAACCGAGAAAAAAAAACAGAAAAAAATGAAGGAGATTTTTCTGACCAGACTTTTTTATAGCAGATAACCTTAAAAATATTCTGCAATATTCTGTAATTTTGCATAATTTTAAAAAGTTTAAATTTCTTCAGTATTGAACAGCAGAAATTAGGCTTTCTTTTCCAAGGTCATTTAAGTGAAAAAAAGAAAGAAAAGAAAAAGACAGTGGCCGACGGCGCTATAAACAAGACTGATGGTGGGTAATAAGCGAATGAAAAATGCACAAAACAGATTTGAGACAGGAAACTGTTCTTGAAGTACAGAGAGAGAGAGAGAGAGAGAGAGAAAGAGAGACCTGTGCATGAAGTGTGATTTTTATCGTGGTGGAAGCAAAACAGCAAAAGTCAGAGGGAATTCATGATGACATTTATCAAATGTGAAGCCAGTTTGCTGCGTGTTTTGCTGCTGGTTCGGTCAATTTGGTTGGAGACGTAAACACAGAGCTGACCCGACGCAGCAGAATCGCTGAGCTCCGACAGTCCGTCTGCCGTCGGGTGAGAAAGCCCAGAAAGACAAAGAACTGAAGAAGCTTCTCGGATGAGAGGTGAGACGTCTTCAAGCAACTTATAGGAGTCCAGACGCTTTTCTTTGCAAGCTCCTTTGGCCGAAGAGACAAAGCTCTTTGTGTGGAATCCGTGTACCTGCTCTCACTTAATGTTTGGTGGTTGTTGAAATAGTTTTGTGAGCTTTAATCTGAGAGTCTGGCGTTTCTGGCAAAACACAGTTATATTCAAAAGTCAATTCAGGATTTAATGATTCGATATCGCTTTATTCAAACTACTCACCTCCCTCTCTCCACCTGCACTTTCAACTGGACCACGGCCAATCACAGAGGTCCCGCCCCTGACTATCTCTGATTGGTTTAGTCCACGATAGGGGCATAACGTGTGTCTATTGTTGACCACACGGAGAGTTGCAGAGATTTTATTTGTTGTTGTGGTGCGACCAAAGATTTTTTTTAGTCGCACCATTTTAGTCGTCGTGCCTGCAGCCCATCCTTTTGTTCATATTCCAAGACTATTTTTTCTATATGTATTCTTACTCCCTAGCAACCGCCATTTCATAATGTTGCAAGCAATCACAAACTCTACAGTCTGTCTAACTCCAGTGTATACCAAGCAATCTATTATTCTCAACAGAGCTAAACTCAACACAAACTGAACCCACATTAAAGTTAGCTCGGTGCTTACCTTTAGATGAGCCCACAAAACGAGAGAAGAACCGTGATGAAGCTGGAAGTCTTTCCAAACAGGAAACAGATCAGGGAGAAGAGACCCACGTGGTTCACGCTGATCTCAGCTACAATCCAGGAGACAAGGGTGTGCAGATCGATGCAGACATCGATCCAAACGTTGGTAGTGGTATATGTTCCTGTAAGTTCACTACTTTACTCCCGTTTCATGAAAAAGCAGCTCTCTCTGCTCGACTCTCCTCTCCTGCACAGACACTTTGCTCCGCCTCCTTTTCCGGCTCTGCTGTGATTTGTTGCTGCGCGGTCACGTGACCGAGCTTCACAAGGTAACCACGTGGGGTGTTATTTCAAAAGTAGCGCCTATCTCCTTTTCCTGAACTCTTTTCCTTGGCCTCGATGAAAACGTCATCGTGGGAAGGAGATTTGCTAAGGACTCAGGGAAAGAGAGGAGCGATGCTGAGAATTGGAACAGCCTTACACTCGTCTCTCTGTAACAATGTGACACCGGATGTCCGCCTGTTGAAACTACATTGTGCAGAAGATGGACTACAAAACAAACATCTTACTTCGTCACAATGTGTTCTAACCGTGTTGTTTTATGGAGGTCATATAAACGAGAACAGCCTGTTAAAAATATCCTTTCATTACAAAGTTTGAATTTTAAAGAAGAAGGAACCTTTAGGGTCAGATTTACTAACATCTGCAGCAGCTCAAAGACGTCTTTTGATGTTAAAAAGCTGCTGGATTTACTGAAGAGACTCAGTGTCAGTTTGTGACTGAAGTTATGACATATGTGTTTGTAAGAGTTTCACTTTCAGGAGAAGAAGATTTAAATGAGTGACATAAATGTAAATTACAAAGTCTGTGGCGCACAATTTACTGCAAGTCGCACAAAATCTACCACAGAATTCTGTCTTGTTCCTGCTGTGGTTGTGATAGTGAGGACAGTTTATTGTTTTAGGGGGAGATGTTATCAAAACAAGTTTCTGATCCGCTCAAAGTTGTTATTTCAGTTCCAAAAATTTGGCTCTGTCCTAAAACTCTCCAGTCAGATCTTATACTGATTGTTTTGAGGTGAGCCCCACTTATTTTTCCTTAATAATACAGTTTATGTGCAACCAAGCAGAAATGAATTACGCTTCTTAATTTTTTTGTAGTGCACACAGCTAAGTCTTTCTGCTGAATATGTAAAAAATAAAAGTGTTACTGTGTTACATGCCTGAATGTTGCTCATGGTCTGATGGGAAATAATGTTTTCTGTTCTTTAGCACATCGAACAGTCAACTGTTCACAGAGTTTAGGTTTAAAGGATGAAACAGTTTGTACTGATGCATCTCTCCTCTCGATAAATCTGTAGCCGAGTCCTAATCCTCAGAACACTTTGCACAGTGCTCAGTGATTTCTATCAGAACAGTTATTTCTTATATTAAAGGCATTTTGATTCTCCTTCAGCCTCTTAATTATCCATATTTCCCTGCTGTTTTCAGAGAGAAACACTTGCATGAATCACGAGCTTACTCTGTATTGTTGAGCCACTAATTGGTGCTACTCTCAGCAGAAAGCTGATTTTTACTGAACTGAAGTGGCTTCTTCATAGAGAGATTAAAACACACTGTTAGTAGATCATCCTGCAATTGTGACATCACAATAATTTGCCTCGCTTTATAAATCTGTCACTTCTATCACATATAAAATTAAATACATAATACAATAAGGACTTTGTGAATGACTTTGTTGACTTCTTGGCTGAATACATGCCAAAATATGACTGTGTTCTTATTGTTGGGGATTTTAATATTCATGTGTGTTGTCCTGGTATGCCCATGGCAAAGGGCTTTTTTAAGCCTTGTTGATTCTTTTAATCTGGTGCAATGTGTGACTAGTCCCACACATGAACGTGGACACACACACTTGATCTTGTTTTATCTCATGGTTTTTCTGTTTTTAATGTAGAGATTTGTGATGCTGCGTTTTCTGACCACAGTCCTGTGATGTTTGAAGTTCCTCTTGCCTGTACCTCCGTTAAACCTCACGCTGCTGCTTGGCCTTGGTCGCGTTTTTAACTACTCCACTGCTGAGCAGTTTTCAACAGTTTTTAACCAGACCTGTAAAAGTTTTTATGTAGCCAGACCGAGGAACTGAGCTCATGGCTTTATTCCACCTGCCAGACATCTTTGTACTGTTTGGATGGCTCCATTAAATTCCAGGCAGTCTAAAACTAAATCTGAGCCCTGACTGAACAACACGACCCGAGCTGTCAGACACGAGTGCCGTTGAGCTGAGCACAAGTGGAAAAGGGAGAAATTACAAGTGTCATTCCAGATACTAAACTAATGATAGCGTCAATATCAAAAACCTGTAAAAGATGCCAAAAGAAAACACTTATCTGACATTATTCTGTCAAACTGTCACAACTCGCATGTTTTATTTAAAACTATTAACTCGGTTCTTAGTGCACAACATACTGACTGTATCAAGCCCTTCTCTGCAACCTGTGAAAGTTTTTTACACTTTTTTTAATTGAGAAGGTCTCTCCTTGTGCTCAGACCATCAGTCTCTGCTTCCTGCTCTGCTGTCTTTGAGGGGTTTGAGCCGTTGACTTTGTCCTCTTTAAAAGAGACTGTTGATCGTTTTAAGCCTTCAGGGTCTCCAAACAATGCTGTCCCTCCTCGACTCTTATAAGAGGTGTTACCTACAGTTGGACCTTTGGTTCTCCAGCTGGTAAACCATAGTTTGATGTCAGGTGTAGTCCCTAAAGATTGTAAACTGTATATTTAGATACCTTGGCCCAGTATGTTAAGCCAACTGTCACAAACCTGCTGGTCAAAGTGGACTGTGATCTGAAACTTGACAGTTAGATCAAAGCAGTGGTAAAATCAAGCTTCTTTCAGCTCAGGCAGCGAGCTAAAATAAAGCCAATTCTTTCACAAAGGCACGTTGACACAGTAATCAATGCCTTTGTTAGCACTCGGTTGGATTACTGTAATGCACTTTATATAGGGGTCAGTGCTTCATACATCTACAGAGCGTCCAATATCCTGCAGCTTGAAAGTTTGAGCACATTTCCCCTATTTTAGCTTCACTTCACCTGCTGCCCATTTCTTTTTAGGATTCCTTTTAAAATTATTTCATTTGCTTTTAAAGCCCGCCATGGCCTAGTCCAATCTTATCTCTCTGAGCTGCTGCAGCCGTATACACCCACCTGCTACAGCCGTATACACCCACCTCTCTCAGGTCAGCTGATCAGCTGTTCCTGAATGTACCCAGGACTGAGCGTAAACTCAGAGGAGATTGTGCTTTTTCTGTAGCAACTCCAAAACAATATGCCTTTTGAGATAAGACAGGCCTCTTCTGTTTTTTTGTTTTATTTCATTCTATGCTGTTTTATCCAATTTTAAATATAGGGCTGTTTTAATTTTGATGTATTATGTGTTTTATTTTTTACTGTTTTCTTTTTTTTATTCTATTGTTCTTAACCTATTTACTGCAGCTGCAATTGAGCAGTAAGAATGTATTTGTCTCTATTCAAATGATGATTCAGTGAATTTGAATTATTCTGCAGCAGGAGAATGACCCCAAGCATACAGCCAAAGTCATTAAGAACTATCTCCAGTGTAGAGAAGAACAAGATGTACTGGAAGTTTGTCTGGGATGAACAAAGCCCAAAATAACACCCCCCCCCCCCCCCCCCCCCCAAAAAAAAAACAAAACAAAAAAAACCGAAAAAAACAAAACAAGCTAAGTCAGGAAAGGAGGTGCTATCTAAATCCTATGTGAAACAAAAACCAAACAAAAGACACATGCTACACCTAACTCCCTAACTGAAATAAACAGGAGAATATTAAGGCAGCTCACCCCGTCTGCTTCAGTGCCTACTTACAGTTTACTATTTACAGGGGTGGGTCAAGTATCCAAAAACTGTACTCAAGTAAGAGTAAAATATTATTACTCAAGTAAAAGTGAAAAGTAGTCGTCAAAACAGTTACTCGAGTAAGAGTAAAAAAGTACTTGGCGAAAAGACTACTCAAGTAGCGAGTAACTGTTTGAAATGTCCGATTTATTTTATAAATAAATGCTATCAGACAAACAAAACTAAATAAATATACAAATTTTAGTATTTTCAAAAGGAATATAAGTAAAAACATCAACAAAATAAGGCACAAAAATTCTAATTTCCAGATTTCAGTTTTTCACAACATAAAGATTTTTTCACCAATATCTACAGTATATAATATAAATATATAAACAGCAGCAGCCTCAGACAAAACATTAGAACGATGCATCTTCAACATATGTTCATACAAGGCAGCTCAGTTTACCATAAATTGTATGGGTGTGCATTTATTTCTGCATATTTAGCAAAAATGTGCCATTTCTTAACTCAGTGAGGTGATGGTTAAGCTTCAGCAGCAGTTTGCTGTCAAGGTTTTTTCTGTGAAGCTGTAACTGTTTTGCAGTGAACAGGAGTCCTGTATGACTAAGAAGTCCTTCACAAGCTCCAGATGCAGGAAGAGCTGTACTGACTTTGATTGACAGCTTCTTGATGTGAGGAAAGCCATGCAATAGATCCACACCTCCAGTGAATGGACAAGAAAGGTACGTCTCCAGCTCCCCTGCTTCTGGCTTTCCTGACCCCATGGATCCATCATCTTTGTCAGTTAGGCTGCTGTTTGTGCTGGCCTCATCCAGCTCTGTGTCTAGGTGATGTCTGATGAAGTGGAGACCTGTGGAAAGATGTATGGTTTTCAAAAGAATTAGGTCTGGTCATTATAGTGCTGTATACACTGCCAAGCTGCAGATGTTTGTTTGGAGCTAGCCTCCAAAAGCTGGGCATACACTGTGCGATTTGTGGCCCACTTTGAGCCGATTTTTCAGTTGCGCAACCGTTTTGGGGATCGGCCCAAGTTTTGCCTTAATCGTGTGTGCATCGTGTAATATACATGGGGTAACGAAAAGCAGTTAACACCTCACGACCAGTTGCGCAAGTTGTTCAGTTGTTCCAGTTGTTCGTACAATATAATATTTATATTGTACAAACGTGATAATTATGTATATTGTAATAACGTGATATTATATTGTTCAAACGTGAAATGTATATTGTTCAAACGTGAAATGTATATTGTACTAACATGATAGTATATTGTTAGAACAATATACTTTTCACGTTATAACGTGATATAGCTCTATTTTTCTTTTGCCTGGGTGGCAGCTCTACGCTTCCGTATCCGAGGCTTTTCAATGTGGCCTCACAAAATTATCACGACTACAACAACCATGAAAAGAGCTGGATGGACATTGCTGCTCAATCACAGCTGCCTAGTCAATGTTTTTCATTAGTAATTTAGCAAAGCTGATGGTGGTGGTGGTGGTGTGTGTGTGTGTGTGTGTGTGTGTGTGTGTGTGTGTGTCTGTGTGAGTAAAAGACAGAGAGGGAGAGCGAGGGACAGATTTTGTGTGATAAGCTTCATGTTATGGACGCACAGTTTGAGCACTCAGGTCGCATCAGAGCATCAGGCCGTATAGTGTGAGACCCTGCATCGTGACCTATGAACTTCTAACCCCTGCAATTCAATTGTACAGTTTGAGCAAGAGCGGGATAACGTGACTGAAAAAAATCGCACAGTGTTTGCCCAGCTTAATGCAGACTGCTTAAACTAAACAAGCTGCTTTTTCACATAATGAACCCTGTCAGCCGCAGTATTTCCTTCTGTTTTAACAGTTAAAGCAGTAGAGACAAGCTGTTTGCATGTTCGTGGAACTCTAGCTTGTTTAACCAGGCTAGCTGTTATCTTATAGCTTGCGCTAGCTAACCAGTGAGCAGTTAAAAGGACAGCCGAAGCTGCACAAAACACCCACAAATTTGACAGAGTCTTCATTAATCCCATGCAAACGTACACCTATCTGGAACAATCTGGACATATTACAAAACAATAATATGATAAACTTTCCAGATTGGAGTTGCAAAGGAATTAAATACTTGGAACATATATGAAGGAACAGACTTTATTTCGTTTGACAGACTAGTTACACAATATGGGATCAACAAGAAACGATTTTTGGAATATCAACAAATTAAATCCATAGTAAAAAAAAATGTAATCCCAGTGAAGCTGAATTACAAACACCACCAAGTGTGGTACAATTTTTTAGTCTAAAACCCCCCAAATTATTGTCTAAAATATACAGAACACTTTCTAAAATAGATGAATCAATATCACTTCCTATTGCAAAATGGGAAGCAGATTTATCGATCAGCTTAGACCCAAACTTCTGGTCTCAGATATGCTTAAAAACCTTTCAATGGATCAGAAATCCCAGTTTGCAATTAATACAATACAAAATATTACACAGAGTGCACTATACTGGTCATAGGATGTCCAAGATGGGCTATACACCTTCCAACAACTGCTCACACTGCACAGCAAATACACCGGACAATTACATCCACGCTCTTTGGTTCTGTCCACCAGTTCAGAAATGTTGGCGTGAGATATGTGAAGACTTATCAAAGTGTCTGAAATGTAACATTCCAGCCTCCCCTTTAGTATGCTTGCTGGGCAACTTGGATGAGGTCACTGCAGAAATAAACACAGCCCACGTTGTTTTTACGGCCCTATGCATTGCCAAGAAAATGGTCCTCATTAACTGGAAAAATAAAAATAATCTTAATTCTAACCAATATAAAAACCATCTAATAGATCACACTAGTCTTGATGCAGCCTCTGCCATCACATTTGATCAATCCCTTTGGGCTCCTTTGATCGGATTCATCACCTAGTGGGGGTGGGGGGTCATGATTTGGTCCTGCCTTCGCTATTGTGGTTGATATGGGGGTAGGGATGGCCTTAGGGCGTCTGGGGAGTCCCTAGGGACGTTTTCCCTGGAGGGCCTAACCTGGGGGATGTGGCCATGACCTGGTTAGGGGCTCTGGTGGCTCTTAGATGGTGTTTTCCTTGTGGCTGCGTACAGAGGAGATGGGGGAAGGTCTGTGCTGGCGGACGTTGGTTACTGGCCTGGTAGCCTGGCTGCCCCTGGGTGGGTCCGGGGCGGGCGTGGAGGCTTGGGGGTCTGGGGGTGCTCCGCCCCCGGTCTGGGGTGCTGGCTGGGCCTTGGGGGCTTGGGTCCTGGCTGTTGTGTCGCCGGAGCTGTGGGCGGGTGGGTGCAGGGGGGCTCAGCCCCAGTGCAGGGGACCTCTGGTGCATCGGCCCAAATAGGGGGCTCTCTAACTGGTGGGGAGATTGTTATATCTTTGTAGGTGGTCTCCTCACTACAGGAGCTCACTCTGCAGGTGGGGGGAGAGATATAGGAGAGGGGGAGAATGAACTCAACCTGGGTGTCTATTGTCTTGTGTAGTTTGGGAGATGATTGGATGATGGGGTGGGTGCAGTTTTCTCTGGGGTGGAGTCGGGTGGGCTGTCCCGGACTCTGTGGGGCTGGGCGGTGCTGCTGCTGCGGGCCCCGGTCCGGATGGGCCTGGGCCCCCTTGCCCTGGTGGGTTCCAGAGTGTGGGGGTGCCTACTGGGGTCAGCGGGGGAGCTGGCCCCAGGGAGGGGCTGCTTGCCCCTCCCTTTCTTCCCTCCCCATCCTCAGCTGCCCCCCTATTCCCGCTCTACCACACCCACCCACACACGCAGGGCTTGGGGTGCAGGTATGTCACCAGGGTGCAGGGGAGGCACTCCCCCTCTGTCCCCTTCTGGCCGCCTGTGCCTCAATTTTATTCTGTAACCTAGACATCCACATTACTCACACTCTCACATAACACATACATTGGGGGTGGGCATGTTTTACAGCATCCAGAGGATGGTCGGTGTATTCCAACCCACCTCTGGCGCTGGTGCCCTACCCTCAATTTTAAATGCATATAGACACTAAGGGTTTTCGGGAGGAGCCGTGCTGCTCTCTGAGAGGAAGCAGGAACCATGCTCTCCTGTGTTTTAAATGCACTTTAGAACAGCACACAGCAACACTACATATGAGCGGGCGGAGGGAGGTTTGGGGTCTTCACTCACCCCGGTTCTGTTAGCCATCTGGGCTAGGTGGCTGGGAGGAGGTGCTAGCCGTCAGATTGGGATCTGGGATGCGGGGCCTCCCTGCTACTGCAGATAAGGAGGTGGTCCGCTTGCCTCCACCCCAGAGAGAAGGGTTACATCTCCTGGGTCTAGGTGCGGCTTGCCCCTCTTGGGGTGGGGGTACCTGGACCTGGGATATAGAGTATGTTTGGGGGTCTGTGCAGTGTCTATTTGTGTCTGTCTACACGTTGGGTGAGTGCAGAGTATTTGGTTGTGTATATGGGGGTGGGAATGCACGTTTGTGTCCGCGTGCGCCTGTTCGTCTGTGTCTATATGTCAGGTTTGGTCTTAGACTCAACCTCTCTGGGTACATCTCAGGCCCTCCACAGTACGGAGGCCTATCTCCCCTCACCATACTCCCTGCCGGTGGCTGATGCCCTCAGACTTTGGTGTGTTGGTGGTCCTTGTCGACTGGGGCTGGGCGCTCATGTATGTACCGGCTCACTCCTGGTGGCCGATTGGCGAGGCCTGGCGCCTGTGGCCCGGCTGGGCCCCTTCTGAGGGGTGGGGTGCCCTCAAGCCTCTGGCCTCTGGGCCTGAAGCTCGAGGGCCCCTTCTGAGGGGTGGGGTGCCCTCAAGCCTCTGGGCCTGAAGCTCGGTCCTCTCTGGCACAGCTGGCTGCCGGCAGAGCCCGCGGGCACACCACTGCAACCCTCTCTGGCCTCTGCTCCGTAGCTGCTGGGTGACCTCTCGTTTGGGGCTTACTCAGCTCTTCCGGGTGTTCACAGACGCGGACTACACCTTTGTTGGCTGCTGCCTCAAAGCACATTGTCCGCTGTCTGTCTTGCATGCTGCACAATATCGTTTAATATTTAGTATCTACTGTTATCTACTGCTAGCTAGTTTTTTGTGATGGTGTTGTATTTATTATGTTGCTCTTTCTTTGTTTGCTTTCTCTTCTGTTTTTTTTCTCCATACAGGTGATCCAGGTGTTTTGTTTGTTTTTCTTTCTTTCTTCCCCTCTTTCTCACTGTCTCTTCTCCTCTCTGGTTTTCTTTCTCTCCCTCTCTTTCTCTCTTTCTCCCTGTCCTATCCCCCAGTCATGTCTGTCCTGTTTGTAGAAACCGAAAATAAAGTAAATACATAATTATAATAAAGGTCAATCAAATGGACCAATATGGCAAGGCCATGATGATCCACTTGGTAAAATAAATCCGCTTGGCATCTTTCTTGGCCTTAAGACAACAATTCTGATGGCTAAAGATCCAAACGGGACAAAAAAAAAAAAAAAGACTGACATCCAGCTAACCACAACTAAAAAGATATTTAGAGAAAACTTACCGTTTCCTCAGGTTACACGAGTTGAGTTGTTTCACGCTGAAAAGTTTGTTTGTTTTGGCTCTCACTGAAGACACCCCCAAAAATAAAAAATCGCCCCTGCTCTACACACAGTGTCACACGCCCCAAACATACTCTATACTCCAGGTCCAGGTACCCTCGTTCCCAGAGGGGGAAACAGCACCTAGACCCAGGAGATGTTACTCTTTTCCCTGGGGTGGAGACAAGCAGACCGCCCCTGGCTTCGCAGCAGCAGGAAGGACCACACATCCCAGACCCCAACTACTCTGCTACAACACACGTAGTCTGACTCTTGTCTCATGATTTCATGTTTTGTGACTATTGAGTGAATTACTGAGATTGCTCTAATATAGTTTAGTACTATAGTATAGTTTAGGGGCAGCACGGTGGTTAGCACTGTAGCCGAACAGCAAGAAGATCCTGAGTTCAATTCCACCATCAGGCCGAGGTCTTTCTGTGTGGAGTTTGCATGTTCTACCCGTGTTTGCGTGGGTTCTCTCCGGGTACTCCGGCTTCCTCCCACAGTCCAAAGGCTGATTAATCAATCTAAATTGCCCATAGGTGTGAATGTGAGTGCGAATGGTTGTCTGTCTCTGTGTGTTAGCCCTGCGACAAACTGGTGACCTGTCCAGGGTGTACCCCGCCTCTCGCCCTATGACAGCTGGGATAGGCTCCAGCACCCTCCACGACCCTGAAAAGGATAAGCGCAGTGAATAGATGGATGGATGGTTTGTTTAGTACTTCATAGTTCAGCTCTTGTTCATAGTGTCTCACTTGAATATTGAATCTTGTTATTCTGAGTTTCTTGCTTGCCATAGTGTGGGTTAATTTTCAGTTTCTTAGTCCCCTGAGTTTGTAGCATCGCGTGTTAGTGTTAGGTTTGAGCAATTCCAGAGGATAGATTCATTTGCCTCTCAGCTTTAGTTCATATTTAGTGATTTAGCCAAAATAAAATCTTCTTTTACACTGTTCCTCCGAGCCTCTGTGTGGTGTCTACATCTGAGTCCTCTACCTTGTGTTGCCTGCCCGGTCGTGACAGAACCTGAACTTGTCTGATGTTCATGCTGATGAATCTTTTTACATATATTTCTTTTGAAAATACTAAAATTTGTATATTTATTTATTTTTGTTTGTCTGATAGCATTCATTTATAAAATAAATCGGACATTTCAAACAGTTACTCGCTACTTACTCAGTACTTGAGTAGCCTTTTCACCAAGTATTCTTACTCGAGTAACTGTTTTTGACTACTACTTTTCACTTTTACTTGAGTAATAATATTTTAAAGTAATGATACTCTTACTTGAGTACAATTTTTGGATACTCGACCCACCTCTGGTTGAGACGTGACATTTTAACAACAAAAGTATAGATAACCCCCCCTCCCTCCCAAAATGGTTTGTTCCAGTTCTCCCCTACTCTGGCTCTAGCCCCCTTTCTGCCAGAGCGATGGTGGCTGAGACGCAGCTGAGCGGAGGTGTAAGTGCCTGGCTTAAAACAGGACATATTAGTTGCATTTAACCTTCAGTTACTCTTTGTATAGTTAGGTAGGAGTCAGACCATGTTTCTTTTTAGCTGAAAAACATTACACCAGGTAACCTGCAGTGTTGAAAACTTGTTTTCCCACAATGTTTGCTACCCTACAATCCGTCCTGCTCTGTAGTAAAATCAGCGACATTTGACCGTCCTGTTGCTCCCATTGAAATGTATACAGCCTACAGCCTTTAAAATCTAGAACTTAAAATTGTCCGTAGCCTAAAGTTGTTACCACTGTCCTGTTAGAAATGGATACTAACTAGCTAACTGACTGAATGCCCATTAACCTTATAACTCCTGCTGTGTGTGTGTGTGTGTTTGTGTACAGTGAGACAGCCAGGTTTATAAGGGATATAAGGGAGTTTTTTCAAAAACAGGAGCCACATTCAGGTAAAAGTGTAAAATCAAATGATCTGTGAATCAGGAACAACGTTGGATCAGTGTTTCAATATTTATATCTTTTATTGTTGTGTTCATGTGGTTTGGTTATTTGCCTTTTGGTTGAAAGTACACTGAGAGAGGACTTTTTCATTAGTGATCTTAATAGTATTTTTTTTATATTAATGTAATTTTTCATCTAATTGTATACAATCTATTTGTGTATGATTGTCAGTCCAAAGAGGGAGAGAGGAAAGAGGGGAATGTGAGGAGAAAGTAAGAACCAGGTAAGAAAACAGACAGGGAACAGTGACAGGCAAAACAGAAACTGTTAAACTGACAAAGAGAAAAAACCTGGAAGTTGTGTTCTCCCCTATATTAAAGCTGCTAAAAAAACTGGGTTGAAACATTTTTGACCCTCTTTAACAACATTCCAACATAACATTATCATTGATTGGGGAGATTAAAATTAATGATATATTTTAATGTAGTTTAGCCATAACTCTTCTAAAACCTCAGCCAGTAATAGGTAGGCCAACTTTTGGACCGTCCAATTGTCTGTATGACTGCCGCAGTACGTACATCACATTTGCACACTATCAGAAAGTGCCAAATGGTGCCCTGGTGGAGTGATGAGCTGTAAAGAGAAGCAGATGCTCTGTTTATATTCTAAAAATATTTTAAGCTGGTTTCAATAGATTCTGTACTGCAGCTTTAAATGTTTTCCAAACTCAAACTTTTTACAGTGTGTACTACCTGATAAAATGTCAAGCTCTCCCAAGTACCACTATGAAAGCATGAAACTCATAAATCTTACAACACAAAATTAGTATTATTAAATTAGTAAAATTAGTATCTGCAGTAAAGATTTTTTTCATGCATTTTATACATTCTACCACAGGCAAAGTTGCCTCCATTATTATAGTTTTTTTAATTAATATTTTGTAATAATGTATTTGTAATAATTTATTCTGTTTTGGGAGTGTTTTTTTATGTATCTGTATTATATTATACATACAAATTAAAAGTGAATCTCTGTCCAAAAAATGCACTCAGTTTACTTCTTACTCACTATGAGTATCATTCATTATTCTTCCCCAGTAATTCAGGTCAGGATATGTATTTTTTCTATTCCAATCCATTCTTCTTTTGCAGCATTTAAATAACCTTTATCAGATTTGATGGTTTTGTTACAGACTTTTCAAAAAAATTGTTTTGTTTTTCTTTCTCAAATGTGGGGGTTAAATTGTGTTAAAATGTACAAAACAGTGAGGTCATGTTTTGAGACGAGGACCCAGGCACAGAGAGACTTGATGAATTTATCTTATGATTTAATAAAGAAATTTGCAGACTTGCACAGAGATGGTAAAATTATGATGACTGATAACGGAGAAGAAGACAACAGACAACGAGGACATGGAGGACCAGGGGTTTAAATGCACCAAGGAGACAGTTATAGAGAACTCGAGACAACTGGAGATATTTAAGGATGCAGGGACTAACAGAGACAGGGAAGAAGTCTCATCGTGACGTGTAAAGTTTATCTTGCCTGGCTGAGCAGCTCTCCGGGTGCTCAGCACCCCCGAAGCTCTGATCCTAGAATCGCCCCTGGTGTAGATTGTCCATTTGTGTCTGTCTCCACATTGGGTTAGTGCCCAGTATTTGTTTATGTGTGCATGAGGGTGGGAATGCACGTTTGTGTCTGTACGTCTGTGTCTATATGTCAGGTAAGGTCTTAGACTACACCTCTCTGGGAACATCTCAGGCCCCCTGAGATATGGAGGCCCATCTCCTCTCACCACACTCCCTGCCGGTGGCTGATTCCCTCAGGCATTGGTGGTTCTTGGTGTCTGAAGCTTGGCTGGTTTAACCCCCTTAACGGTCCACAATATACAAGCACAGGTGAGCCCATAAATGGCAGGAAGTAAACATTCCTTACTAAATAAGGAAACCAGAACCTTTACATGGAATGTACCTGATGTTTAAGACAAGGTTTACAAATTTAAGTACAACAATGACAACTTTTAACAAAATCACTCCAACAACTACAGATCAACTTACCTCAAAATATATAAAGCATATAAACAATTACAGCAATATTATTCAACAAACACAGCAGTACTACTAATGCTAAATACTCAAAGCTTCATATAACTGAAACAAACATGGACATTTATTTTTAGGTCCATTCTGCTGCTGATACATACTTTAGGTTTCTGAATATTAAACTTGTTGCTGCCTTTCATAGTGTGTAACTTGAAGGCCCTGAGTACTTTCTCCCACACTGAAAACACTTAAATGATAAAAGTATTTTAACATTACCTAATAAGACTGATTCAGGACAGACAATTAATTATTTTAAACTTTTCTAGCAGTCCTTTCCAAACAGGGAACAGTCTGTCTATTCTCTCCATCTGTCAGCTGCTGCTGGCTCTTCCTCCTCCTCTTCCTTACACACTGCTGAGTTTGTCCTGGTGGATCATCAGGGGTGCAAAGCCTTTATTCTTACAAGCCGGATGACTTGTAAGAATGAATGATGCTGCGAAGCATGAAAATGCCATTGGGTCTGCCGTGGTGGTTTACAGTTATCAATTCTTTTCAAATCTATTTTTTAGAAAAATCTAGAAAAATAAAAAGTGCATGCAAACCGATAAACAAATTAAAAGAAAGTGTCACGGCTGCCGAGGCGAGCCGTGTGGTGTTGGAGGGAGAAAGGACCCAAAATGCAAGCAGTAGATGATAATGGTAGTGATGTTTATTTACAAAGTGGAGTAGTGGCAAAACCGGCAATGGGGGAGGAATATAAACTAAAGAAACCTAAACTGGGAAAACTAAATAACAAACCTGAGATGATACCAAACAGGGTGAGAGGCAGAGAGCGGCAGACGAGGAACAGGACAGAAACAAGTACTGTTGAGAAACTATAATACAACAATTACAATTAAAATTCTCAACAACAAAAACAACTGGTGAATATACATGAAAACAACTTAACAATCCCCCAAAGTCACGTCACATGACAGCGTAACGTCTAAACACAAGAGGGGGGAGGAGGAGCAAAGTCTGCCTGCTCTTTGCTGACACGGGAGCAGCGAGTCCGGTGACCTGGCTGTTTCGTCTTTGCCGAATGCACAGCATTGCAAACAAGAGCAGAAATGAAAGTAAAGAATCAATCTAACCAGGCAAGAATGGATCCGATACCGATGCCGACTTGGTATCGAATCGATACCAAGTCGGTATCGATTAATAACGCGATAATTAATGGGATATTGATTCATTAAATCCTGAATTGATTTCTAAATATAAATGTATTTTGCCAGAAACGCAGGGAGCTCACAAAACTATTTCAATGACCACCAAACAGCTAAAACAATAAATGAGAGCAGCTGAACAGATTCCACACAAAGACGTGAACACAAAGCGCGGACCAGATGCATCAGTGACATGTCGTCTTTCTCACCCGACGACATGAACACGGACACGCCGTCGGGGCAGAAAGTCAACATCTCACTGATTCTGAGCAGCAGCTTTTGTTCCTCTCCGACCAAAAGAAAGCTTCATTTTTGCTGTTTAATAATTTTTTTTAAATTATGCCAAATTGAAAAACGCTTAGCTTGCTGTTGTTCTGTTTTATCCTCAGTTACTTTGAAACAGTTACTGAGTCAAAATTGAATTTAATCAAATCGATTATAGAAATCATTGACGATACCCAGCCCTAGTGAGTAGCCTAAGCCCAACAGAAGTGGATGTAGCTGTGGGTAATGAGAAAAGATGAAAAGGTTGATAACACATTATATGCAGTAAATGCACTGCCCAAGTGTCCCCTCTCCCCACTGCCTGTCAATAAAGAACTTTGTGTTGACAAGATTGTTACGTAATCATTTACAAATCTATAATATCTGCATGGACAGCGTTAACTGATGAGGTTGAAAAATTCAATACTTACATTTAAAAGTTTACTCTTCGGCCACCACGCTTCTGCAATCTTTCGTTTTTTTGTTTTTAAATTAGCCACAGTCAAAGCTGCGCTATGAATTCTGGGATATGTTGGGCCACGAATGATACACCTGACTCATCCTTCAAGTCCGGGGAAATGAAGGGCGCATTTCCGGCCGCATTTGGAATTGGGACAGCCTTCATCACGTCGCTGTGGTGTAATCAGTCTTCAAATGGGGTCTCAAAATTGTACCAAAGAACTCTGTACCTCCCTCCATCCAACCACACACTTCTTCGGGTTTGCCATCAGCCCTGCCTGCCTCAGGGAATCCGGGACTGTGACCAACCACTGCACATGCTCCACCGAGGTATCACTATGAATGACGACATCATCCAGGTAGGAAACAGCATATGCAGTGTGAGGACGCAGCTATCGCTACAGGAGGTGCTGAAAAATGGCCGGGGCTTCAAACAAGCCAAACAGAAGTGTGACGAATTGGTACGAACCATACAGAGTGGAGAAGGCCGTTTTTGTCTTTGGACTCTGCAGACAAGGGAATCTGCCAATGAGCTGCGTTTCAAAGTGGTGCTCCATGAGAGTCGTGCACACGGGCAGGGGGGAGAACACATCTGCAAAGTGCTGTTGCAATGCAGGAACATCTGCTTTATTGGAATGTGTGAGATGTTAATCACAATGCATCTTAAACACACTCTCTAAAAACGTCATGCCCACAGCACGTTTTTGAGAAAAATCAAATAGTTTTCTCCTTGAAGATCATTTCAGAGTTTTTAATGAGCTGCAGGAACCCTGTTCTGTGTGAGTGGAGAACAGCCAAGTCGCCTCCTCTGATAAACCTCCACATGTACCACTGAAAACAGTTAAATTAGTTTGAATCTGAAATCAGGGCTCAAACTACTTGTTCTGAGACCATTTCTTCATTTTTCACACCAAACTGTTTAATAAGACAAACTTTACACAGAGTTCATCAAATATAAGTGACGCTTTAACATTATCAGGATTTCATAATACAAACTTCAAATCAACAGGAAAACAGCTGCAGAACATGTGGATCAAAATGAATTCATTAAAAAACAACATGTGGACTTCAAGGATACAGTAAATACACTGAAGTGAAAGGAGGCGCCAAAAATTTGAAGGAATTTGAATTAAGTAAAAGTAGTCACCTGTGATCTTTAAATTGGTCCTGATGTGTGCTGCTGTTTTTAACTTTCAACATTTCGTTGCTGCCACTGTGAATACGAATGTGGTCTTTGCCTTATTGAATAAAGGTTACACTGACTCACTGCTTCATCTTCTGGTACAAACTGGCATTACATGGAAGTACAGCCCAAAACCAGTTTAGCTTGAGTTTCTTTTTTCTGGACATAAAGTCACAGCAGGTGTTGTTTCAAAGCTGGTGGACAGATTTAGTTCATTTTGGAGGCTTTAAGAGCAACTGCTGTGAAAATATTTGTAGTTTTGGGAGAAAATGATTTAAGAGAAGATTTTACCACAGCAAAAGATTAAATATGAATGAAGGATTGAAATTTAACTTAGGTAACACATAAAATGAATACAACTACTAAACACTACTGTGTCCTAAGGGAACAAAGAATAAAATGTAACAGGGATAACATTTTAGAGAATTAAATCCCTAAAAGGAAAAAAAATAAACTTGATATGCATATCTATACATGCAGCTTCCTAAATGTAACATTCAGGATTATTCACTGCAGGTCCAGAAATCAGAGCTACCTCATCAGATCCAAGTGTGACATCAGCTGACACTCTTTACAGGAGATTCCATCTGAACTCTGTGGAGCCTGATCTCAAGGTTTTTAAGTCTGACCCTGAAACCAGAAGAGGATCTTTCTCTCTCTTCAGATTCATTGTGATCCAGTGATTTCAGTCCTGCATGATCAGGCTGATGTTTGCACAGAGCAGATAATGAAGTGAAGGTTTTTGCACATTGGTAACAGTGAAACAGTTTATTTACAGTGTGGGATCGTTTGTGTTCGGAGTATGAACTGAGATTCCTGAAGCTCTTGTCACACTGGTCACAGCTGAAGTTCACTTCCATGTGTGTACGTTCATGTTTGTTACGATGACCTGATTGTGAGAAGCTTTTGTCACAGTGTCTGCACTTGTATGGTGTCTCTCCTGCAGTGGTGAAGGATGACCCACACTGGTGACAGATGTGCTTTTTAACCCCACTGTGGAAGAGTTCATGTATTTTTAATGTACTTGGTGTGTGGAAGCCTCTCCTACACTCTTTGCAGTAGTTCATTTTGTCTCCAGTGTGGCTACGCTGATGTGTTTTTAGGTCCCGTTGATGATTGGAAGTTTTTCTACAAAGATCACAGAGAAACTCTTTCCCACCACCACAGTGACGACAGGGTTGAGAAATGGATCCATGTGCTTTGCTCCACTTCTAAACAAAGACATTGTAAGTCAGGGAATTCCTTCAACATTTTTATCCTGAACGTTGCCTGAAATAAAGAGCATCTCTGCCAACGTCCAATTACATTTTACTGTTTACATTACAACACTCAGCTTACTGAGAGAAAATGAGTCTTCATTTTTCTAAACAGTTCATTCAGTATAACTCCATAAGTTTACTGATCAGATTTGTTCCAAACAATCAGGTTAAAATGACAGATAAAAAAACTAAATACATCCTCACAGTAACTGCACTTGTAGAGTTACTTTCTGGTGTGGATCTGTTGGTGTTTTTTCAGCTGATGAGAATATTTAAAAGACTTTCCACACAAGTGACAGTTGTACGCTTTAACTCCCCTGTGGATGATTTGGTGTCTTTTTAAGGTTTGAGCCTGGGTAAAAGACTTTCCACACAACTCACAGCTGTAAGGTTTAACTCCACTGTGGATGAGTTTGTGTGTTTTTAAGCCCCCAGCCTGGGTAAAAGACTTTCCACACAACTCACAGCTGTAAGGTTTAACTCCACTGTGGATGACTTGGTGTGTTTTTAGGCTTTGAGCCAGGGTAAAAGACTTTCCACACAAGTCACACTTGTACGCTTTAACTCCACTGTGGATGACTTGGTGTGTTTTTAGGCTTTGAGCCAGGGTAAAAGACTTTCCACACAAGTCACAGGTGTAAGCTTTAACTCCACTGTGGATGATTTGGTGTGTTTTTAAGCTTCCAGCCTGGGTAAAAGACTTTCCACACAACTCACAGCTGTAAGGTTTAAATCCACTGTGGATGACTTGGTGTGTTTTTAGGCTTTGAGCCAGGGTAAAAGACTTTCCACACTCATCACACCTGTACGCTTTAACTCCACTGTGGATGAGTTGGTGTGTTTTTAAGTTTTCAGCCCAGTTAAAAGACTTTCCACACAAGTCACAGCTGTACGCTTTAACTCCACTGTGGATGACTTGGTGTGTTTTTAGGCTTTGAGCCAGGGTAAAATACTTTCCACACTCATCACACCTGTACGCTTTAACTCCACTGTGGATGAGTTGGTGTGTTTTTAAGTTTCCAGCCTGGGTAAAAGACTTTCCACACAAGTCACAGCTGTAAGGTTTAACTCCACTGTGGATGAGTTGGTGTGTTTTTAAGTCTCCAGGCCGGGTAAAAGACTTCCCACATTCATCACAGCTGTATGTTTTCTCTCCCTTTCTTCTGTGAGGTTTGTCGGCCTCCTGAGAGCGCTGACTTCTTGCTCCATGTTGGTCCTGCAGTGACAGAGATACAAACACAGGCAGTGAGTGAAATGCAGTCGTGGAACAAACTGAAACTCCCTCCATTGGTGGAATCAAACATGCAAACAAAAACACATTGTAGGTGTGTTACCACCACCTTCTGGTGACAGTATCACATTACAATGATGTGCTACAATGAGAGTTGTAATGGAAATGGCATTATTGAAGAAATATCGATCAGTAGAGAAACTCTTTTACTTCAGAAAAAATTGTGAGTTCAACTGATGATATTGTTGTTTCAATGTGTGTAGAGAAAATATGATCTTTGTATTTTCTTGTAACTTCTGTGGTTCTTGGTTGTGAATGTAGATTCTGGATATATGGAGGAGCCCAGGATGGAAAAGATAAAGCTGCTGTTAACAGGTTTTTAAAAACCGACCAGCTGTGCACACAGTTTCAATAACAGTGTAACTGTGATGTTTTTCTCACCTTTTGTGTTGAAGTCATTGTTTCCTCTGTAGTGGCTGAGCTGAGTCCAAATGGCTGAAAGTGTTCCTCTGCTGCACCACCACTCTTCTCCTCCTGTTACTCAGCTGGGACACAAAAAGTATATATTTGTATTTTATCCCTGACAAAAAGAAGCAGAGCAAATAAACATGACTAAACTCCTCAGTGACAACAATACCTATGAAGCTTCAAGGTGAAACCCCAGAAGCAACTACAAAAAGAAAGTCATTAGTTGCCTACAAGAACTTGAAAGGGAAAAACCCCTGACCCCCCTGCACATCACCGCCTTTACCCAGGGGATGCTACACCCTGTATATATGGACTTCCATAGATCCACAAAGACGGAGTCCCGATCAGTCTCAATGGTGGCAGTATAAACTCAGCCACCTACAACATTTCAAGCACCTCATTACCATCCTAGCTCCCCGAAACTCACTTTGTTAATGTGGAATTCTAAAATTATTTTACAAATGGAGAATTTATTCTACAATTCATCATCTAAGCATCTAAGAATTCTGTATTTTGATGTGTGTGTGGCTCCATATGGTGGTACAAATAGAGGGGGTACATGTTGAAGGTGTTAACAACACACAGTGTGGTTGGCTAGGTTAACTCACAAGCAGAATTTAGCTGTGCCTGACTACAATAGAGACCTTCTTCTTTAGGTGTTTCTGAAACAAGAAGGTGTAGTAAAGAGATTTGTTTCAGAAAAAGGGGAAAGTAATTAAAACGACATACATAAGCACAGAATGTTTTATTCCTACTAACACATACACACACATGCAATGAAGCTCATGAATACCAGATGGTATTTTAAATCTGTGTTTCTGATTTTATCATCTTGTTCGGTTCACTTAGTGAGATGAGAAGCGATATATGAACTAGTGGACTAATATTATATTAGGAAAGATGATTGAATGATAGCAGGGGTGAACAGAATGCAGCAGAGGGTTTAAATGAGTGAGACTAACAGATTCTTAGTTTCTTCTTCCTGATGATCAGATAAATGATGAGTTTAAAATCCATGTAAGGAACGAAGAAGGCCAAAGATTTTAAGTTTTTAGGAATAATTTTTGATTTACGTCTTAAATTGGACAAGCATGTAAAGAAGATTGCTAAGACGGTCAAGGCTAATCTGAATTGTTTTGAGTTAATTCAGCACTATATACCTGCTTCAGCAGCTCAGTTACTTATGCATTTGTCACGTTCCTGGGTCTTTTGAACCAGTGTTTTGAGTTCTAGTTCATTTTTGATGTTTATCAAATCAAAAATCAAATCAAAATTTATTTATATAGCACATATTAAAACAACAGTGTTGACCATAGTGCTTCACAGTCAGTAAAAGCATGAGACAGTTAAAACAAACAATAGAAGAGGACAACAAACAATAGGTAACAACACAACAAGCTAGACCAGCCAACTAAACAGAATCAAAAGCCAAAGTAAAAAAATAAGTTTTAAGACGTGATTTAAAAGACTGGATAGACTCGGCAGTACGAATATGAACAGGGAGGTTATTCCAGAGTCTAGGTGCCACGGATGCAGAGGCCCGGTCACCTCTCGACTTCATTCGAGTCCTAGGTTGTGCTAGGAGCCTGTGATTGCACGATCTAAGTGCTCTGTTGGGATTGTATGAAGTAGTAGTTCAGAAAGATAGCTGGGCGCTAAATTACAATGGTTTATGGTTTATGTTTAAGTTCTTTAGGTCAGCGAAGTTCATTTTGTTATTAGATTTCTCTTTTATTTTCTTCCCCTGTATTTAAGTTTCCCTCACCCTTTGTGTTTCATGCTGCGTGTCTTATGTTATCAAGTTTGTATTGTCATGTCTGCATCTCATGTTTCCTGTTTTAATTTGAAGATCTGTGTCCTATGTCAAATCTGTTCGATGGCATCATTTAGGGCTGCACAATTACATGCTAGAAAAATCGCGATCTCAATTCATACTTATGTGCAATCTCATTTCCAAATGACAACGATGTAAAAAAAGAAAGAAAAATAAGGGAAAAAAAAGATGACGATTGTACCGCATTTTGCTCCGGGACATAATCTGCATGAAAACAAGCGCTCACTCTTCCTGCTAAACAAATGACAAGGGCAGAGCCTTATACCACGTGATACAGAAGCCAGCTGGCAGGGAAAAAACAATGGAGCGCACGCGAGAGAAACTGCCTGAGGGGAGAAACCACAATGAGTGCAGAGGAAAAGCTCGCTGATGGTGGTGAGAATGACAACCCCACTGTAAGATTAATTCTAAGAAAAGGTTCTCGTTCTTCCGTGTGGAAGTTTTTTGGTTTCAAAGAAGATGATGAGAGTCAAAAAGATATCATTTGCAAGCTGTGTTTTGCCATAGTAGCAGCACCGCAAGCTAACACTACGAATTTGTATAACCACCTTAAACGTCACCATAAAGTGCAATATGACGAAGCTGTAAAGGCCAAGAAAGTGACAGGAGAAAATCCGTCCCCGTCAACCACCCAAACATCAATAACGGGAACCTTATACAGCACTTCCCCATACCCGTCAAACTCCCCCAGGCACAAAGAAATTACGGAGGCTATCACTTATCACCTGGCTAAAGATGTGGCTCCCATCAACACTGTGCAAAACGAGGGATTTAGGAAAATGATCAACACCCAAGACAAACGCTACACAGTGCCGTCCTGCAACTATTTTTCAAACGTTGCACTACCTGCTCTATACACGCAGTGTCGAGCAAGGGTGGAGACGGAATTACAAGCAGTACAACATTTCACGGCAACGACAGACTTATGGTCCAGCCGAACTAAGTGTTATATTTTGTTAATAATTGTGGTTTACATTTTAAGAAATATACCTAATACGTACCTCTCTCATCAGCTTACACACGGAAAGAATACTGTTCAAAACGTTATTGTTAGAAGTATTTTGACGTTTTGTACGTAGGAGTAGACAAGTGAGTAGGGATGGGTATCGAAAACCGGTTCTTGTTGAGAACCGGTTCCCACTGTTTCAATTCCTTGGAATTGTTTGCCATTTTTGCAAACGATCCCCTTATCGATTCCAGTCGCCCCGAATGACGTCACCGCGTTGCGGAGCGTCATTTACCTGGCAGGAAACATGGCGGCTCAAACGCTCAAAAGTTTGGTTATACTTTACGAGAACGGATGACAACAGGGCAACTTGCAATACTTGCAAAGTAGATATTTCATTTAAGGGAGGAAACACTACGAATATGCAAAAGCATTTGCTCACAAAACACGCGATGACCTGAAATGAATGTCGTAATTTTAATTCCGCTCCGGACTCGTGAATCTCAACCCAGCAGCAGCGGTAACGTTTGCACGTCCTCTCCCGTTAATGCGGCAGGTAAATAATCAACTAACAGTGCATATTATGTTAGCGCGATCTGCCTTATTACAAAACCTGCCATTACTGTGCATTTAGGTGACCATGATGAGAGAGACAGAGTCTGGCTGGCTCAGATGCTGGCAGTTCTCGCTGCAGTTTACCGGTAGCGTCTCCTTTCAGGCCAGGATAGACGAATGTCACCGAGCAGTGACTAAGTTTGTGGTCAAAGGCTTGCACCCATTTGCCACAGCAGATGCCCCGATTTTCGGTAAGTGAATGTGTTTAATTGTAGGCAGGGACATTACTGGATATTCTTGTGTAATTGCTACAGAATAATTTATGTTATACTTTGTTATTGCTACAGAAGAATATTTATTTTATTATTTTACATTTACTATTTTTTTTTCCTGGGGACCCTGTGACACCCCATGGAAGAGCCATAGGCTGGATCTCTTAAGATCTCACTGTTGGGTTTGTAAGGCCATGTTACTCCTAAATTTCTATCTTGTTCAAAGAGAAGATATAAAACAAAGTTCTAAGCTAATCGACCTTAGTGTTCTCCTTTTTTAAAAAAAGAATCGATAAGAGAATCGATAAAGAATCGAATCGTTAAACAGAATCGAAACTGGAATCGGAATCGTGAAAATCTTATCAATACCCATCCCTACAAGTGAGACATTTATTGTTTTTATGTTCAGTCTCAACTGTTACGAAGTTGATGTGCAGTTAGTAAGTGCAATAAATATTTATATTGGAAAAGAAAATCATGAGAGAATCGTGATCTCAATTCTAAGCAAAAAAATCGTGATTCTCATTTTATACAAAATCGTGCAGCCCTGGCATCATTGTCACATTTTAGAGAAATATAATCTACTTAGTTTTAGGAGTTTTAATCATTTGTGTTTTCTTAAATTAGTCTTTAAATGTATAAATAGGATGGCCCCAGAGTGTCTTAATAGATACATCCAGAGACAAGATAGTAATCGTATTACTAGAAGCATGGTGAACGGAAACTGCAAGATATCATATTGCAGATCTAAATTTGGTCAGTCGGCATTTTCCATAGAGGCTTGCAATCTGTGGAACGCACTTCCAACCAAAATCAAATTGATTACAGACATCAGATCCTTTCTATTGAAGGTTAAAGTTTGGTTAAAGGGAAATCAGAGATGTAGTCATTTTAACTAATGATTTTATTTTTATTTATTGTCTATTAATTGTAGTTGTATTTACGATGTATTTTGGCTTTATGAAAATGTATGTTTTATGGTAAAATGTATTTATTTTGATTGTAAGCCCAACAAGGGACAATTGTTGAAAATTTGCAATAGCTATAAACTTACGTGCGTTACATCAGTTTCATGTTTTGTACTTGGACTATGTCAAACTGCACTGTCCCTTTTAAATAAATAAATTCAAATTCAAATGTGTGGGGGAGGCTTTACCATGACATACACCTGGTTACATGGAAAGGAACTTATTAGGAAACTAATAGGACATTAGGGTTGTTTGAAATGTGTGTGGCTGGTGGATGAATGTTTTGGGGATTTATTTGGCGGCTACATTTTTTTTTTTACCAAGTGGAACCTGTCAATACGTTTTGGTTTGATTTATCAGTTTAAGGAGACAAGTATGCTTTGGCAAGTCCTGAAACTAGACTTTCATATTTTTATATTTTGTAGTATGTTCTTTTCTTTTTTTTCTTTTCATGTTTGAGGAGTGCACTGAGATTGGACTGATAATGGGGGACAAATGGTTCACTGACTTGACACTGATACGCAGATTGCACCTACTCCAAGCAGAGAAGGAAAGGGTGGATGTATGTATGTTTTTCCAGGAGCAAGAAGATGACAGCGACATCCTAGGGTCGCATGAGCTTGTGGGCCATGCAGACTTAATCTTGTAGTTGTTCATTTCTGTGCGTATTTACCAGCGCTGTTATTCATGTTGTAGTGGCACATTTCTTTTCTTATAAATCACATCACATTAGTAATAGTAATATTATTTCCTCACTTTAGTGTTCACCAGTTGTATGGATGCATGTAGAATGTTATCACAAGTGGGCCCCATGTTATTGCACCTTCACAGTGGACCCATCGTAGACTGGAAGATCTCAAGACATCCTGCTTTAAGGGAGGTGACAGCGAAAATCGTTTTTAAATACTGAAGCTAGCCCTCCACCTCTACCATTGGTCTGGGGAGAGCTGAAAAATGAACAATCGGGGGAAGGAGTTCCGAGAAAGAAGAAAACTCACCGCGTCCAAGCCAAGTTTCCATCAGGAATATAAAATCCAGTCCGAACGAGATATAAAAGTCATTTAGGATGAAAGTCAGCCGATCAGCTGATCATTGATCAGTTTCATGATCGAAGTACCAACAGGAGATCCTCACAGATGCTGTCTTTACAAAAGATAAAAATAAAAACTAGGCCATTGTTTATTGGCAGACCAAGACTGTGATGATAAAAGGCTTGATTTTCGACATAGTGTTTTTAGTGATGACATTTCTGGCAATATGACGTTTTTGTTTATTTGCCGAACATATCTCCAAAAATGCAAGTCATTGTTGAGAAACTTCACAGCACAGCACACTGGTTTTGCATGCGTGAGGTCGGGTCCAGGATCCAAGACTACGACAGAAAAGCCAATCAGCTGATCATTGATCAGTTTCATGATTGAAGTAGCAACAGGAGAGGGAGGGGGAGAGAAGAAGAGGCAGTCGCTCCATATATCGGTAGTTAAGCTTAGCGTGGGAACGCTTTCTTGCTTTCTCCGGGACAGCTTTCTCGGAGATGAAATGCTGGTTTCGTAGCGATGCTCCAAATGCTCCACCAGACCACCGACAGCTCTCTTACGCCACAGCTGCTCTATCACGTGACGCATGCTGCTCCGTCGTGCTATGGTTATGAGCTGGGTTACGCTATGTCGCAAGGTTTTGTGAAGTGCTTTTGTGATATTTAAAAGATCGGATTAAATTTTGTATTTCTTTTCGATAACCGATCGAGTAATTTAGGTGAGTATCGGACCAATACGTAATATTGGATCTGTCCATCTCAAATCTCAACTGCAAGGGCAGAATAATCCCCTAGTCAATGGAAAAACATATCTCAGGGCAGTCTACCCCTGAGATTGAAGTAAGAAGAGGAGGAAGAACGCAGAGAATCACCCAACACGGAAGACACTGAGTGTTAAATTACAACAGAGGTTCTAGTTTTAGTACAGAGAGAAGAAAGAGACACAGGTGAAGATGGTTTTGTGGGAGAGCAAAACACACTTAGCCAGATTAGTGTGTTTAGTATGGGACTGACACTTGTAGAGCATATTTTAATGGAATAGACGTGGACTACATTGAAGTGGAAACACCAGCTGAATAGTGTGAGTGTAGCCTGAGGCTATGTCCACACTAATGCGTTTTTGTTTGAAAATGCATCGTTTTCTCTCCATTTTGGCATCCGGTCCACACTGAGACGGCGTTTTCGCTGATGGAAAGCGCAGTGGTTTGAAAACGCTCTTGAAAACAAATACATCTGAAAACGGTGGATTTGCGTTGCAGTGTGGAAACGAAAACTTTCTAAAACGATGACGCATGTTAACCTTATGATGCAGTCATGTGACCAATTAAACTAAGATAGCGGAGGGCATTATACAGCAGTTGTTTTGTTTGCTCTCAATTTTGACAGTCCTATTAAAGATTAATATCAGTCTGTACATGCTCCAGATTTTTTGAAATTATTTAACTCTCAATCACTTTTGCAACTTTTTACTTTTGTGTTACTCACAGCAACAAGTCCACCTCATTGTTAGTCCATTTAAAAAACTCTGTGCTTTTCCTCAACATTTTGCTGCCACGTTTCAAAGAGCCAGTGTTCTGGGAATCCATCCTACCTGACATACCATCCTACCCGTTGTTTCTGCACATGCGCCAAACCATCCTACCTTTGTTAATCTGAACTACAAACATACTTTAACAGCTAAAATTCAGTGGCGAACCATCCTACCTTTGTCAATAACAGCCAGAAACATACCCTGATAGGTAAAATTAAGTGCCAAACCAATATATCTTTGTGAATGTTACGTACAACCATACTTTAACGGGTAAAATTAAGTGGCAAACTGTCCTGGTGTTTTGAATATGAGCTACAAGCATATTCTGATGGGCAAAGTTAAGTTGCAAAGTGTCATACCTACTTAAATTTGTGCTGGAATTACTCTGTGACAGCAGAAATGTGCATAAACTACTTATGGTAGGATGTTTTGCCAAAGTATGATTGTTTGTCAGAAAACCAGAAAGTAAATAAGCAGCAGACAGAAATGAGGCGGGTCGAATCTTCTTGCGTTTCACGCATGCGCAGTACTGGCACGTAAGCGTTTTCGGCCGTTTCAATGTGGACGCGCAACGCTGTGAAAACAACTGAAAATGCTAGTGTGGACACGGAATGTTTTCAGAAGAGAACGCCGTTTTCCAATCTATCCGGGCTAGTGTGGACGCAGCCTCACTCTTCTTCTCAACGTCTTCACAATAAACTGTGAACAGATACCGAGGAGAGCAGCAGAAGACCTCATCCAGGAGCTGTTGGAGTACGATTCTTTTTGATGGTAGCAATCAGGCGGAGACTTTTACTTCCAAAATCAGACGTCTTCATTTGCGCTGGGAGCAGGGGCGATATTGGCCCATTTTTGGGGGTAGCTGAGACGCAGGGGAGCGGAGGTGTGAGTGTCTGGCTTAAAACAGGACATGTTAGCTGCATTTAACCTTCAGTTACTTTTTATATAGTTAGGTAGGACTCAGGCCATGTTTCTTTTTAGCAGAAAAACATCACACCCAGGTAACCTGCAGTGTTGAAAACGTCTTTTCCGACGATGTTTGCTACTCTACAATCCGTCCTACTCTGTAGTAAAATCAGCCACATCTGACCGTCCTGTTGCTCCCATTGAAATTTATATAGCCTATTTAAAATCTAAAACTTACGATTGTCCGTAGCCTACTGTTGTTACCACTGTCCTGTTTGTCTGTGAAGGTTCTCAGTCATCCAGGTCATCGTAGTCAAAGGAGCTTGCAAAGAAAAGCGTCTGGACTTCTTTAAGTTTACTTGAAGACGTTTCACCTCTCATCCGAGAAGCTTCTTCAGTTCTAAGGTCAAATGGTGGAGAGTCCCAGATATAAACCTAGTGGGAGTATCCCCCCACAGAGGGACAAAAGGACCACCTGATGATCTTCTAATCGCCTGAGCCAAGGTGTGAAACTGGGTGTGGGTCCCAATCAGCCAGAGTTTCGGGTGTGTTCATTGTGAAACCTGGCCCCACCTTATCATGCGAATTCCTGAGGTCAGATGGCCCAGGATGTGAGTGGGCGTTAAGGCGTCTGGGAAGGGATCTCAAAACTGGATTATAGATGGCAGAGAGTTGGTGTCATAAACCCGCTTGCCTTCAAGACTTTGAAAAGGACAAAATTATTGACCGCCTTACATATCACCGCCTTTACCCAGGGGATGCCATACCCTGCATCTACGGACTTCCTAAAATCCACAAGGAAGCTGTCCCACTCAGACCCATAGTCAGTAGCATAAACTCAGCCACTTATAACATTGCTAAACACCTTGCTACCATCCTTGCTCCTCTTGTGGGGAACACCCCACACCACATCAAGAACTCCACCGACTTCACCGACAAGGTCCAGAAACTTACCCTGGATCCAGATGAAACCATGGTGTCCTTTGATGTAGTCTCTCTCTTCACTTGCATACCCACCACGGAGGCCGTGGAGACTGTCAGAAAACGACTACAAGAAGACAGCTCCTTGGAGGACAGGACCAACTTCTCACCCGATCAGATTTGCACACTGTTAGACCTCTGCCTCACCACTACATATTTCAAATACAACGAAGGCTTTTACAGACAAAAACATGGCTGTGCCATGGGCTCCCCCGTGTCACCTATTGTAGCCAACCTTTACATGGAGGAAGTGGAAAGGAAGGCTCTTGGCTCTTTCAAAGGAAGAGTACCCAGCCACTGGTACAGATATGTGGACGACACCTGGGTCAAAATCAAGACACAAGAAGTGGAATCCTTCACTGCGCACATTAACGCTGTGGATAAAAACATCAAGTTCACCCGGGAAGACACAAAGGACAACTGTTTGCCTTTCCTGGACTGCGCTGTGCACATTGAAGAGAACGGCAAACTCAACATCGAAGTTTACCGGAAGCCCACACACACGGACCAGTACCTCCTCTTTGACTCCCATCACCCTTTGGAACACAAACTTGGAGTAATTAGGACCCTACACCACCAGGCAGAACATGTTCCCTCTAAGCCTGAAGGAAAAAAGAAGGAACACACACATGTAAAGGAAGCACTCAAAACGTGCGGCTATCCTAAATGGGCGTTCTTAAAGTCAGCAAAGAGGCACAGAAAAGAAGACCAGACACCAACGAGGGAGGATAAGAAGGACAGACGCAACAACATTGTCATCCCCTATGTAGCCGGTGTATCAGAAAAACTTAGGAGAGTTTTCTCCAAGCATGACATCCCGGTGCATTTCAGACCCAGCAACACGCTCAGACAAAAACTGGTTCACCCGAAAGACAAAACGCCAAAACACAGACTTAACAATGTGGTGTATGCTGTACAGTGCAGCGAGGAATGCCCAGACCTCTACATTGGAGAGACCAAACAGCCACTTCACAAGCGCATGGCACAACACAGAAGAGCCACCTCCACAGGACAAGACTCAGCAGTCCATCTGCATCTTAAGGATAAAGGACACTCTTTCGAGGATGCCAATGTTCACATTTTGGACAGAGAGGACAGATGGTTTGAAAGAGGAGTGAAAGAAGCCATCTATGTCCACTGTGAGCGACCATCTTTGAACAGAGGCGGGGGTTTACGACACCAACTCTCTGCCATCTATAATCCAGTTTTGAGATCCCTTCCCAGACGCCTTAACGCCCACTCACATCCTGGGCCATCTGACCTCAGGAATTCGCATGATAAGGTGGGGCCAGGTTTCACAATGAACACACCCGAAACTCTGGCTGATTGGGACCCACACCCAGTTTCACACCTTGGCTCAGGCGATTAGAAGATCATCAGGGGGTCCTTTTGTCCCTCTGTGGGGGGATACTCCCACTAGGTTTATATCTGGGACTCTCCACCATTTGACCTTAGAACTGAAGAAGCTTCTCGGATGAGAGGTGAAACGTCTTCAAGTAAACTTAAAGAAGTCCAGACGCTTTTCTTTGCAAGCTCCTTTGACCACTGTCCTGTTTGCAGTGGATACTGAGAGAGGACTTTTTGTTAGTGATCTTAATAGAATTCTTTTTCATATTAATGTAATTTTTCATCTAACTGAATACAATCTATTTGTGTATGATAGTCAGTCCAAAGAGGGAGAGAGGAAAGAGGGGAAAGTAAGGAGAAAGTACAAGGTCAGGAAGAACCAGGTAAGAAAACAGACAACTGAGAGGCAAAACAGAAACTGTTAAACTAACAAAGAGAGAAAACCTAATTTTACTCACACAATCTGGAAGTTGTGTTCTCCGGATATTAAAGCTGCTATTACCGAATCTGCTAAACAAACTGGGTTGAAACATTTTTGACCCTCTTTAACAACATTCCAACATAACATTATAATTGATTGGGGAGATTAAAATTAATGATATATTTATGTGGTTCAGCCATAACTCTATTAAAACCTCAGCCAGTAATAGGTAGGCCAACTTTTGGACCATCCAGTTCAGCGGTCCCCAACCTTTTTTGCACCACGGACCGGTTTATGCCCGACAATATTTTCACGGACCGGCCTTTAAGGTGTCGCGGATAAATACAACAAAATAAAACTAGTACCGGTACCGAAAAAAGAAAATTTATTCATAACACACATGAAAAGACCTGGGAAAACCGAGTAAACGATAAAAACGATAACAAAATAACGCTGAAAACCGATAAAAACCCTGAAAACTATACATTTCACACCTGAGCCTCAACTCTCGCGGCCTGGTACCAAACGACTTACGGACCGGTACCGGTCCGAGGCCCGGGGGTTGGGGACCGCTGATCTAGTTGTCTGTATGACTGCTGCAGTACGTACATCACATTTGCACACTATCAGAAAGTGCCAAACGGTGCTCTGGTGGAGTGAGGAGCTGTAAAGAGAAGCAGATGCTCTGTTTATATTCTAAAAGTGTTTTCAGTGAGCTTGTTTCAAAGATTCTGTACAGCAGCTTAAAATGTTTTCCAAAAGCACACATACACTTATCAGTGTTTCTCAAACTTTTTACAGTGTGTAGCACCTGATAAAAATGTCATGGTCTCCTAAGTACCACTATGAAAGCACGAAACTCATAAATCTTACAACACAAAATTATTATTATTAAATTTGTAAAATTAGTATCTGCAGTAAAGGTTTTTTTCATACATTGTATACATTCTACCACAGGCAAAGTTGCCTCCATTTTTATAGTTTTTATTAATATTTTGTAATAATTTATTCTGTTTTGGGAGTGTTTTTTAATGTTTCTGTATTATACATTATACACATTAAAAGTGAAACTCTGTCCAAAAAATGCACTCAGTTTACTTTTTACTCACTATGGGCATCATTCATTATTCTCCCCCAGTAATTAAGGTTAGGATATGTATTTATTTATTTTTATTCCAATCCATTCTTCTTTTGCAGCAACAACATTTAAGGATGCAGGGACTGACAGCAGCCCCAAAGCTCTGATCCTAGAATCGCCCCTGGCTGGGAGTAAATAAAATACAGACGCATCTGGAGATCATCCTATGAAGTCCTGTTCTAAAGGCTGATCTGAGGAACATTCCTCACACACACCTTTATAGCGTAAGGGGGGACGGGCAGCGGGGGTAGCCCTTTGGCACCCCTGCTCAGTAGGCTTCCATTACTCTCTCTCTATTATTCACCCTGGGGTTGCCCTCCCCCAGGCTTGTACCTGTGGCTTCCTGTCCTGGGGGTTGGCTGTTCTCCTGCCCTGCACCCCATCCTTTTGTTCATATTCCAAGACTATTTTTCTATATATATTCTTTCCCTCTAGCAACCGCCATGATATGATGTTGCAAGCAATCACAAACTCTACAGTCTGTCTAACTCCAATGTATCCCACGCAATCTATTATTCTCAACAGAGATAAACTCAACATGAACTGAACCCGCATTAAAGTTAGCGCGGTGCTTACCTTTAGATGAGCCCACAAACCGAGAGAAACTCCGTGATGAAGCTGGAAGTCTTTCCAAACACAGGAAACAGATCAGGGAGCAGAGACCCACGTGGTTCACGTTGATCTCAGCTACGATCCAGGAGACAAGGGTGTGCAGATCGATGCAGATATCGATCCAAACGTTGGTAGTGGTATATGTTCCTGTAAGTTCACTACTTTACTCCCGTTTCATGAAAAAGCAGCTCTCTCTGCGCGACTCCTCTCCTGCACACACACTTTGCTCCGCCCTCTTTTCCCGGCTCTGCTGTTGCTTGTTGCTGTGCGGTCACGTGACTCAGCTGCACAACGTAACCACGTGGGGGTGTTATTTCAAAATTAGCGCCAATCTCCTTTCCCTAAACTCTAGTGATGGGATTTCCGGCTCTTTTTAGAGATCCGGCTCTTTCGGTTCGGCTCACTAAAAAGAGCTGGCTCTTTCGGCTCCGAACCGGCTCTTCAGGTTGTTTTGTTGCTTTAATTAATTTATTATTAACAATAATATAAGATTATGCACAAAAGGAATTACTAACGTAAAAAAAAGTGGTTTTATTTATATATGTTTATATATAAATATATGCGGTGGCCCCTAGAGACAAAACACGTACAAACTCCAAAACACATTTCTAGCATGAACTTAAGTTCCAAAGCAGAGCTACTAGATCACTTAAATTACACAATTGAAAGCATGTGTGTATTGTTTGTGTATTTATATACAGGCACTGATATATATTCAAATAATTAAAAAAAAAAAAGTTCATTTACCTGTTACTACCACACACCAAATCCGGTCGTTCGTACTTGCTGGCTTGTGTAGCCACAAGATAACAAAAGCTCAACACTGCGCCTAGCATCCTGGAGCACTTCTGTTGTCTTTTGTACGTGTTTTGAGTTTTTATGTGCTTCTGAGTTTTTACGTGCTTTGGAGTTTGTACGTGCTTCAGAGTTCGTACGTGATTTGAAGTTTGTATGTGCTTTGTCTCTAGGGGCCACCGTAAATATACTTTTATTTATTCACTCCACATAAAATGTAATAAATAAATCATATAATACAAAAATCAACTATTCACATTTCAACTTTTAACTATTTAAATTTTCAGCTTTTTCTTTTTACAAATTTAAAGTGAAACAACACAAAACACTGCAAACCACAACACAATTAAATATAAATTATAATATTCAAACAAAAAGAACATGCATATTATTCTCTGTCATATGGGCCCGCATGAATAAACTTTCTGAATCCTTTATCATCTGCAACCGAAAATAGTTGTGGATGATTACTATACCTTTCTAATGTGACGTTGTTGTCCCTGGCTCTCTTTCTCTCTCTCCCTCTGGCTCTGTTCGTGTGCTACTGAGTGTAACTACCGCCCCTCCCCCTCTGCCCAGCGTAAAGCACAAGGCTGGCGTGTAGAGTGAAGCGGAAAAAAAGTGCGAGAGAGAGGGTGAGAGAAAGAAAAAAAAAAAAAACACGTGACGGCCCGCGATAAGGAGCCGGCTCGCGTCGTTCACGTCAAAGAGCCGGCTCTAAGAGCCATTTAGTTCGCGAACGACCCATCACTACTAAACTCTTTCCTTAGCCTCGATGAAAACGTCATCGTGAGAAGGAGAATTGCCAAGGACTCAGGAAAAGATAGGAGCGATGCTGAGAATTGGAACAGCCTTTTTTTGTAGTGCACACAGCTAACTCTCTCTGCTGAATATGTAAAAAATAAAAGTGTTACAGTGTTACATGCCTGAATGTTGCTCATGGTCTGATGGGAAATAATGTTTTCTATTCTTTGGCACATCGAACAGTCAGCCGTTCACAGAGTCCAGGTTTAAAGGATGAAATCGTTTGTACTGATGCATCTCTCCTCTGGATAAATCTGTTCAATGACAAAAAGACTGAGGTGATGGTTTTTGGTCGCCCTAAATGTGTATTTAGATGCCAGCTGATGACTTAATGTAATCAGAACTGAGCATAAACATAGAGGACACTGTGCTTGTGCTGTAGCAGCACCAAAACTGTGGAACAATCTGCCTTTAGAGATAAGACAGGCCTCTTCTGTTTGTTTGTTATTATTTGATTCTATGCTGTTTTATCTTGTTTTAAATATAGGGCTGTTTTAATTTTGATGTATTTTTTTACCATTTTGTTTTATTCTATTGGTCCTGTGCTGGGTATTTTAAAGTGCTTTATGAATAAAGAGGGTTTTGGTTGGATAAAATTAAATACATATTGTTTTCTTAGAATTTACTGTTCTGATCCAGTGTAACTCTTTTTCTCCTCCCTGTTAAGGATCTCTGTGACTACAATGAATTTTCCTCCATCCATCACTGAGCTGCACTGAAGTAAAACTTAATCCTAAGCGCTGCAATACACCAAAGGACACCACTAATAAACACTAATTATACAGAACCTTAAGGTCACTTTGATTAGTCAATATAGATTATAATCTCATATTCAGTTGTCTGTTCTTCTTGCACCAACATTTTTTTCTGCAGGTAAGAACAGTCGTTAAGAACTATCTTCAGTGTAAAGAAGAACAAGAAGTATTGGAAGTGATTGTACAGCCCCCATAGAGCACATCATCAAGTTTGTCTGGGATCACATGAAGAGAGAGAAGGATGTGAGGAAGCCTACGTCCACAGAAGATCTGTGCTTAGTTCTCCAAAATGTTTAGAACAACCTACCAGCCGAGTTCCTTCAAAAACTGTGTGCAAGTGCACCTAGAAGACTTGATGCTGTTTTGAAGGCAAAGTGTGTTCACACCAAGTATTGATTTGATTTAGAGTTCTCTTTTGTTCATTCACTGCATTTTGTTGATTGAGCTAGCAGGGCTCAAACTAGAACACCGATCAGTCATATTTGTAGGTTATTGCCAATAACGTTCAACTATTAAAATACATTTTGCTAAAGTGACTTTAATGTCTCCTGTATTAGATCAAAATAAGAGAAAACAGATAACCACTGTTGTGATGCCCTTTATCTCTCACCTGGGTTTGTTGGTTTTGTCAAGTCAATTAATACAAAGAAGGACTGGCTTTGTTGAGCTTCCTCAGTTAAAACCCTAACACAGGTACACACTTAGCCTGTATTTTGTAGGAACATTACATTCTGGCAACTTAAGCTCACCATCTGTAAACTTAACATGTGAAGTTCAAGATTACAGAAAACAAACTGAAGCAGAATTAAGAGAAACTCTGTATTTGTTTCTTTATCAGTACCTGTGAGAAGACTGTTCATACTGCGTTGTTCTCTCTGCAAAGGTTTCTATCAGTAAATCTCAGAAAGACAAAGTAAACATTTACCGTCAGGTCCCGAGCTACTGCTAAAGATACTGTTACTGTGCCACGTGCATATCTTTGGAAATTGAATTAGGTGGTGTGGAGATCAGGGAAATATTTTACTGCTACTATTCATAACCATCATTACCATTACATTAAACACATATTCATCATTAATATTTTGATAAATTTCTTTCAATCCGTGTCTCTGATTCATGCGTGTGCAGCAGGTTGTGTGAATTTTGTACTTCTGTTTTCCTTCAGAGAATTTTGCTCCTCTTTTCTCCTCAATTTGTTTCCACTCCTTTCCCTACTACGCCTCCCAATCTTATCTCCTCAATTGGTCTCTTAATTATTCAAACTGGGTTCAAGCTATCATGTTTGGGACTCTCTAATCAAAAGCGAGCCTGACTTATGGCCTTGGCTCCCTATTTCATCTGCCTTCAACAACGGTGGGAGTGACGCTCCCGTGGAATGTGCTCTCTGTCTCCTTTATTATCAGAAAACAAGGTCCTGACTCTCTGAAAACAGTATTTCTTATAACTCAACAGTATAATGCATCATAAAACAATATAATTCATTCACAATAAATCAGCAGTCTAATGTAATACAAATCAGTTTAACAAATGTAATAGTTATCACTAGGGATGGGTACCGGTATCGGGTGCCATGATGGCACCGGTTCTGACATAAACGGTAGTAACCAGACCGAAAAGCAGCGCACATTTCGGTGCTTTATTTCGGTGCTTTTTTTTTTCTGAGCTGTGATACACTTTAGATTCTAGCCAATCATTTTACGTTTCCGAGGATAGTAGGCGGGCCCAGGTAGGTACGTTCTTTTAGAGCAGAGCTACAGATTAAAAATGCCCAAGGCGAAGCGGTCAAAAGTCTGGCTGTACTTCACGGCAAAATATGCAAACTCAGCAGCCTGCAACAAGTGCTTTAAGGTGATACTGTGATACTGTCAAAGGAGGTAACACCTCAAATCCGATGAAACACCTGGCGACGCATAGCGTTTTTTTTAAAAGCCGAGAAATGCACCGTATTTGATAGCTTGCTGCGAGACCTCACACCGAGCACATCTACTGCGGGAGTGGTGCCTGTTATCGGACCCGGAGTTAGCAACATCCCCCAAAAACCCGAAGAGGAGAGTCCTGGCCCCTAGCCCTGCCAGTGTAGCAGAAATGATGAGGATGAGGATGACAGCAGCAGCCGTTCTTCTCTGCGTGAGTAGCTTAATGTTGTTCGTGTGTAATTTGAGTAGGCTAACCACGTTATTACATTAATGCATGTAAGGTGAACTAGCAAACACCATCATAGCTACATGCGGCTGTCTTCTTGTTTGATGGCAGATGCTCCCTTCACCCTGGCCAAAAAGGCTAAAATGACCAAAGAAAAAGTGGAAAACAGCTAAACATGAGAGGTTTTTGGACAAAGTTTGTGTTTTTTCCATTGATTAAGCACTGCTTCCAGCCAAGAGTGATACCATATATGCCCCATAGCTGCAGAAAAGGCTAACATTGTTATCTTTTTACAAAAAAACAGCTAAACATGAGAGGTTTTTGGACCAATTTTGTGTTATCCATTCTTTAAGCACCGGTTTGAGCACCGTTTAAGCACCGGCACCGTTTCAAAAGTACCGGTTTGGCACCGGTATCGGATAAAACCTAAATGATACCCATCCCTAGTTATCACCTTCTTCTAATTCAGGAGAATAGTGCAAACTAAAACTACATAATAGTTTCACAATCTTTAAATATGGGTATAACGTGGCATACGATAATATAATAATCTCACAATTCCCCCTTTGATCTCTTTTTAAAGAGATCACTTACACCCTAGAATCCATGTTTGCGAGGTCCATTTCTTCTTCTTAGCCCTGAGGCCCTCTGTCCCCCTTTAACGGGTGGACCATATGTGGGATGACCTCTGTGTTTGCGCAGTTCAGATGCAAGAAAAACTATGATTACAACAACAATAGTAGGTGCAGATGACACTTCCATCACTCTCCAGTTCTCCCACAGCTTTATTTTGGTGCTCCAGTTTCCCCAACCTCATCTTGGTGCCACCTTGTACCTTTCAAACGTACTCAGACTAGAACCTCTGTCCAAGGAGCTTTTAACCATTATTTTATTGCTGCAGCTACCAGTGTCTTTCAGTCGGGTGATACTCTGCTCTTCTTTCTTCGACCTCAGGGGTTAGACCACCCTTCAGTCGTTGCACAGATCAGGGGATTATTCTGCCCCGATTTCAAACAAAGATCTGTGTATTCTGGGGTCACCGCCATGTCCCCCTTTTTACCAAGAGCCTCTCGAACCTCGTTGGTCTGGTGTTCCTGGATTTTCGCCAACCCCTTCATGGTTATTCCGTGCTCCTGGAATCCATCCTCTTGAGGTGATTAGTCGGAGCCCAAACGCCATGACCCTTGGCCCCAGTTGCTGTCTTGGCAGTCTCTGTGTCTGTCTCTACTGCGAAGGATCCTCGTATCTCCGTGACCTCGTCTGGTGTCTGTTCCTTTCTCTGTAAGGCAGAAAACCAAAACACCTCTCTCCCTAGCCTTGATAATCTAATGTTTTTATTCATTGTTCTTCTAGCGATTCAGAATTGGTTTAGCATATATGTTCAGGACTCTCTGACCCAGGGACTTATTCTCATCATAATCTATGTGTGTGTAAGCGTGTTTGCATTTAGCCCTCTGCACTCAAAGTCAATACCTGCAATATATCAGTCCGGACCATCACGCCAAACGAAGCTTATGACCTTCAAAAGATTGAGTGCCAACTCATTATGAGCACATTCGCAATGTGTATGAAAACTGCGAGGTTTTGGAAACAAATTAAAACATACAGCTCTGTTATCACTTCCAACATAAATGAAGACAGAAAACTAAACAGCAGTGACGTTTGTAGGATTACTGAAGTTTGGCTAGCTGGTATGTAATGATGTGCTACGTGACCGCTAGCGACACAGCTATGTTAGCATAATATAAACAAGCTAACTTTTTTTTCCACTCAATAAAAGTTAACGTGAGTGTTCTCGGTGGTCAGGAACAAATGTAATCGCAAGGCAGGATGCTGTAAAAGGACCAAACTTCAGCCAGGAGAACAACTGAGATAATCCATCCACAATACGAGGTTAGTCATTCATATACTGCTGCATGGGCTGGGCTGTAGTTACATCCTAAGGTTTTAAAAACTGAGCTTAAATAAATGATTAGTGGTAATAAAAGCCGAGGGAGGTCAACAGTGATCATTGACTGTTGTAGGAGCTTTTTGATATTAAATAGAAGAAAATACAAAACATTAAACATGTTAACAACACAAAAGCCATATTAAACGCAGACTACTTTAGGCCCGGAAGTAGGATTCGTCACGTCATCACTTAACGACCGGATACTCAGCTTCTCATGAACACAGGCATTTTGTCTTCTAAACACTATTCAGTTTATTTCAATCATTAATGCTTAAACATGAAAATCACGATTTATACTTCTCACTGGTTCTCTAAAAAAGTCTGGGATCTTTTGGGTCATTACAAGCTTAAGTTTTACCATACCTAAATTATTAAACACACAAATAAAGTCATAAAATGTTAAAACTCAACTTTCCCCTTTTTGACACACTCCCACACTGTAAAAACTGTGATTTGGGTTAATTAGTATCTAATAGGAAAGTAATAGTAACTATTACTCAGTAAAAACATGTATGTGTTGTTTTGATTAAATCTAAGCAAAATTAAACATTTTTGAGATGTCCAGTTATTTAAATTTACACAATTTTGTTTGGAGTAAATTAAGCAATAGTTTGTTGAGCAGATTTAACAAAAATGTATGAGTACCGTGAAAAATGAAGAAATCTAATAGATTTAACTAATGAAAGCATTTTCATTTCAATCATTCTACACTTCCGCCCGTAGTCCGTTGTGCCACGTGCAGGACACACACGCTTCAGCAGTGGATGATCTCCATTTTGTCCGAGGTAAGATTATCTTAATTTGTACAAATATACGACACGTTTTAATAAGTAACGTATAGCAGTTTTGAGTAAAAGTTCTAAACAGTATGATACGTCAAAATTAGATTAATAATGACCACTGTAATGACAGTGTTGTATTTTTACGCAAAACGGCACGAAGTGGACTGCTAGCATAAGGTCACTTTCCAAGCCTTTGCGGTTGTGTTACTTCAGAGCTTTGACTAACCACGTTTTACCATATTAAAAAAATATATCAATGATGTATTTTGATGGGCTGTAACCTCCCTCATTTACTTTTAAAATTTTATGAAAAAGTTTTGCCCTCAGTGGTGAGTGATGTAGTTAAAATCATTTGTGTGGAATTTTGTCAGTCACAGTTTTTCAAAGCTTTTGTCTCCACGCAGTTTTTCAGTTGTGGTAATTAAGCTAAAGTGGCTCAGTCCTGCAAAATAACTGGTTTTCATTTTCATGCTGTCAGAGCCCCGTGAATTTAGTGCAGGCACAGCTCACATAGAGGGATGATGCAAGTTTCTAGTTAAACTGTATCAGTGAGATGCATACTCAGTCACGATGTTTATGTTTCTGTAGAACGATTTTCAAGACAAAGGTACATTCAGGAAATAATATAGTAATGCGTGTTTAATCTGACATAAGTCTTTCATAATTTCTATGTTTAACACCCAATGGTCTTTGGATACAGAGATGACCTTGTGTAGATTAAAAGGACATCTTTTCAAGTATGGGAAGATATATACAGTATATAAATACACAAATAGTGTTGATTCATGTCATGATCTATCACCAAATCGGTACAGAAAATAGGGTCTATCCCCTTTTTAATCTAATAAAGAGTTTCATTGTTTTATATATGAACCTCACCTTTAAAAAATTTAGTATTAATTCAAATTTGTCTTTAACAATTTGTGTGTGTAAAATTTTTACTTCGGAGAGTGCGATTGTTATTAATGTTGTGTTCTTTTCAGTTGTTGGAAGATCCCTCAACTTAAATTCAGCTGATCAGTATGTAGACTATGCATTTTGAATAGGTTTTGATGGATGGTTGTATTAAATTAAACAACTAGTTTTGAAATTGAAGCAGCAGAAAATGACTAAGTTGACCCTACTTAATCTAACGTAACTCTGCCCATTTACATTTTATTCTAGGTTGAACGAGATAGAGCTCCATGTAATCACTGATGACCAAATGGAGAAGTTGGTTCTTCCATCAGGGATCCCACCAACAGTAGAGGAGCTGCAAAGTGTTGTGAAGGATACCTTTGGGATTTCAAATGACTTCAGTCTTAAGTATTTTAAACCAAAATTTCAGGACTACTTCACTATTCGCAGAAGTGACCAGATAAAACACAAAGACACTGTGAAGGTTGTTGGCATCACCCTGGTCATCCTGCCAGTTTTCGGCAGCCCCTCTGATCAACTGTCAACTGACTATGACTCATCATCCAATCCAGTTGTATCCAATGCAGACTCTGCTGCAACCACATCTTCTCAGGACACCATTATTCTCAAAAGGCAGAAGTTCACAGAACGTTGTGAGCCCTGGCCGAAGCTGTTCTGTTAGCTGTTCATGAGGGGGCGTCATAAATAATACCCGGATGTTATAAAAACAACTGCTTGTGTATCATTGGGCGGAGATCGATGCTGTCTGTGTGCAGTGTTCATCTCCCCACGCGTGTGTTCATTAAAAATCATTGTTTGACCAAAGCTCTTCTGGACCGATTGTTGTTTTTGTGCTCACCCTCAATAGTTGGACCCGTAACAGTGGCAAAATTTGAGAATTAAAATCAGTTAATTAATTAAAAAAGATAGAAAACAAGTTGAAAACCAAATTGAAAGGAAATATGTGTCGGTGTAACCATATTCATCAGCATGAACACCAGACAACTTCAGGTTCTGTCACAACCGGGCAGCCAACACAAGGAAGAGGACTCAGATGTAGACACCACACAGAGGCTCGGAGGAACAGTGTAAAAGAAGATTTTATTTTGGCAAAATCACTAAATATGAACTAAAGGTGAGAGGCAAATGAATCTACCCTCTGGAATTGCTCAAACCCATACACTAACATGCAATGCTACAAACTCACGGGACTAAGAAACTGAAAATTAACCCACACTATGGCAAGCAAGAAACTCAGAGTAACAAGATTCAATATCCAAGTGGGACACAAGAGCTGAACTACGAAGTACTAAACTATCCATCCATCTATTCGCTCCGCTTATCCTTTTCAGGGTCGCGGAGGGTGCTGGAGCCTATCCCAGCTGTCATAGGGCGAGAGGCGGGGTACACCCTGGACAGGTCACCAGTTTGTCGCAGGGCCAACACACAGAGACAGACAACCATTCGCGCTCACATTCACACCTATGGGCAATTTAGATTAATCAATCAACCTTTGGACTGTGGGAGGAAGCCGGAGTACCCGGAGAGAACCCACGGAAACACGGGTAGAACATGCAAACTCCACACAGAAAGACCCCGGCCTGATGGTGGAAGGAGTTTCAGCAATGTTCAAAAACTGTAGAGTTGGCCACGGCGTCTCTCTAGCAGCTGCAACTTTGGAAAAGAATGGTAGTGTCCTTTCTCTTTTTGTATATAAATAAATGTTGATGTTGTGCTATGGGATTGTATGTTTCAATTTTACTTATAATGTGCCAAATCACTACAACAGACGGCTCAAGGCAATGCCGTCCAGAGTAAGGATCTTGTTAGCCACAGAGTTTCTAAGATTTTTACGCCCCGTTACAATAACCTCAGTTTTATCTGAACTTAGAAACAGAAAATTAAAGCTCATTATGTGTCTAAGACATCCCGGCAGTTTAACCAATAAAGGGGGTATCATATGCATAGCAGTGAAAATGTATGCTATGCTATGCCTTCTAAAGCATGTATAATGTAACCAGAACTGGTCTTTGCACAGAAGCCTGTGGAGCTTCATAATTAACCTCAGTGTGTGAAGAGGACTCTCCATTTAATAATAGCTGTAATAAAATGTTATGGCCAACGGTGTTAAACGCTGCACTTCGGTCTAGCAGGGAAGATTTCAACTTTTCAATATGAATGAAGGCTGAAAACTGATTAGATTAATGTCTGATGATCTTTTCTGTGCTTCTTCAAGTTTGTAACACCGAACATATTAAAGGATGATATAAGGTTCACAGGAAGAGGTTAATTAGACACACTTACTATTTTTCTTTATACTCTTTCTTTCTTGACATGTTTAATGTGATTACTATCAGAGGAGAAAATAAACCATATGTAGTTTAAAACCTTTTTATTTAATCAAACTGTAATGTTGTTGAACTCTGACGGACGTGTCTTTTAATCTTGTCAACAAATCCTTAATCACCTAAATGTGCCATTTATCATCTTGTAAAATGTTCTCTCTGCTTATGTTGTACATCTCCCCGGACACTCTCTGCTTCACCTGTCCTGTGCAGGTGGTCCAACCCCTGCCTGCCTCCTTAAACTGGGGTGTTTAAATCTCTTTACCTCTGTTGTGAACTTCACACAAAGTTTGTGGTAACAAAATCAAACTGACGAGGATCTCGTTTGAAAAACACGCACTCACGAGACAAAATAAAAACAGACTGCTCAAAGCAAAAGCAGAGCTCACGGCTGGTAGTACAAAAACACAGTGACAACGTGCGTATTAGATAACCTCAGTGCCAAAAGCATAAATATGAAAAAAGGTGGGATCACCAAGAATATCCTAAAAATGGCATTGAGGGGGGTGTTACAGTGAAAAAAACAAAACAAAAAGCAGCCAAATTTTCTTCTGAAAATGTTGAATTTTAGTAAAAACAATGCTCTGTAGTTTGATACTGTTGTTACAGACAAAGCAGATGTTTAAAGCCTTTGGACGCACATTTGAAATGCACTCATTCTCCTTATCAGCTGGAAACATTGAAGCCGTAAAATGACTTTTTCGAACGGATAAAAACTATTGAACAACAGCAATGTTGAGCCTGTTCCAAAATTTGAATGTACATGTGTTGAAGGTGCGGGTCTTGTTGAATTATTAAACATACTTTCTTTAATTCTTCGAGCCACAAAAACAACAACTTTTAATTTTCTTCTGCTTGAGTATCGGCCTCGGGTATCTCTACTTATCATTGCTGAGTCAGTTGTCTGTTTGTGCTACTTTTTTCAAGGAGCAGTGGATTATTGGTAAGGGTGACTTTATGTGTTTAGTTACTTAAGTGGAAGTACTGTGGAAAGTTTTACCTTACATACATAGGGCTGACAGTACAGCCTCTGAGGTAACTGTTTACAAGATGTTATAATCTAGCCAAAGGTTCTTTGCAATTTTACATTGATAAACATTATCCTTAACATATTTGGCCCACATAAAGTACCATGGCCATCACACTGTCATTTAGAAATGTTTAAATAACTCGTGTCTTAAGTCCTTCCATCAAACAGAAAATAAAAAAAAGTCGCGTGGTTCACTTTTATATCACAAAATGTTAGAAATATAACTCGTTCATAACAACCTGAAAGGCTGGGAGTTTAAAATGCAAACCAATGGAAGCAGAAGTAGAAGACTATAATGTCACAGAGCACAGGGTGTCTATTATTGTGTAGACATTTATAAATAAGAGCTTAATAAAGATGCTTAATTTATTCAGAAATAAACAGGTGGAGTGATCTTTATCAAAAGTAGAAGTCACATCTGTGGCTAAACCACTGTACCCAAAAACTTTAAAAATCTACTGTGTGTGAGGCTGTGTACGTAAAGCTTGCCCTTCACACCCGCGTGTAACAAGCCATTTGTTGGGGGTTGTGGATTTGACACCTCAGCATTGTGAAAGTGGGGAAACATGTTTCTGGCTGAGCATAAGATTTCTGCTTACAACTTAGAACCTCAGTTCTAAATGAAATTCAAATTTTTTTTTGTTTTTTTATAAGTGCGGCTAATGTATTATTTGACTTCTAAGGCACACACACACACACACACACACACACACACACACACACACAAGAACAACAACACAGAGAAGAAGAAGAGGGGGTAGCTTTACTATGCATCATAAAAACGCAATCATTCATCTTCCTACTGTGTCTTTCTGTTCTGGCTTTAGAATCAGTGGTTGTTTACTGAGCCGTACTTTGGGAGTCATACTGTTGTGATACTGGGGAGAAAAGGGTAAGGTTTGATAGACTAAACCATTACACACAAAACTTCAAAAACCTAAAGAGTGAGTGAGACTGCTAGCTGTGTCGTTCAGCAATAAACTTATCTACAAACGTGTTAGTAAAGAGTGACTTGTACTTCTGTCTCATTAAGCAACGGTTTAATAAATTTCACTGCAAACTATAAAAGGAATCTGGATTGAAATAGAACATAGCAGTGATGGATTAAGTGCAGGAAACACTAGTATTAGGTGTCTATGGTACAAATCTCCTTCAACATTCACAATGACCAAAGTGAGGACTACAGACGTTTCTCTCAGTTGGTTGTGTTCAGCTAAATACACTGAGACTGCTCCACATTTGTTAGTGAGTTAACTCTGGATGTCTGTAGGTTTGTCAAACTTGGAGTGAACAAAAGCAGAAAAACAGTAAAAGATGCAGACAGTGAAAGTCTGGTTTATTTCATGAACACAATGAAACATTTTACAGTCCACAGAGCAAAGTAGCATACATGATAATGGATACACATAACACGGTCAGTGAGAAGTAAAACTCATCGTCTTACCACATGTTATATTCTGTAAACTTAAAATAAACCACAGAAATTAGAGTTTAGTGTTTTAAAGTCATCTATTAAAAACATGAGTCAACATTACTGAAGTGACACTTTAACGATGCTTCATATCACCGTATTTATGATGATAAAATGTGTTCTCTCATTAGTAGATATCTGTGCTGTCACTTGTCATGAAAAAGTCCTGAGCCAGGGTTCAAGCTTCCTCTTCAATTACTATTGATCATTAATAGGACGCACAAAAAATTTGTCACATTATCCCCATAAACAACATGCTTTTATAGAAATCATTGTGACACAAATATTTAGATTCTTGGTTCACAATGTGCATGAATTCAAAATCTTTAGAGTTTCATATTTATAAAGTATCGCAAATAATACATTTATACCATTGTATGAGCTACACAGCCTCTGTGTCCCGCTTGGATCCTCATTCCGAAAATTCACATGTTTAAATAAAATGGTGAATTGGCTAGTGATGAGGAGCCACTTAGATACGTAAGATGAGGTTTGATTAAATTAAACTCTTATGAACAGCTATGAATTCTACCTCTCTGCTGATGTGTTCCAAACAAACGATGCTTTCAACATGTCCATACTGTGTGCTAACCACCTCACACCGCTTTGTTTGGGAAAAATAAAAAGTTAAAACGATATACCTTGCGGCATTTGTGAAGTGCTGAGGAAAATACTATGTGTCTGATGGGGGTTTTTTATATACAGGGAGTGCAGAAGTGCAAGTTGTATTTTTGAGGAATAATTTTATTATTGAACAACAACCATGTTCTCAATGAACCCAAAAAACTCATTAATATCAAAGCTGAATGTTTTTGGAAGTAGTTTGTAGTTTGTTTTTAGTTTTAGCTATTTTAGGGGGATATCTGTGTGTTCAGGTGACTATTACTGTGCATAATTATTAGGCAACTTAACAAAAAACAAATATATACCCATTTCAATTATTTATTTTTACCAGTGAAACCAATATAACATCTCCACATTCACAAATATACATTTCTGACATTCAAAAACAAAACAAAAACAAATCAGCGACCAATATAGCCACCTTTCTTTGCAAGGACACTCAAAAGCCTGCCATCCATGGATTCTGTCAGTGTTTTGATCTGTTCACCATCAACATTGCGTGCAGCAGCAACCACAGCCTCCCAGACACTGTTCAGAGAGGTGTACTGTTTTCCCTCCTTGTAAATCTCACATTTGATGATGGACCACAGGTTCTCAATGGGGTTCAGATCAGGTGAACAAGGTGGCCATGTCATTAGTTTTTCTTCTTTTATACCCTTTCTTGCTAGCCACGCTGTGGAGTACTTGGACGCGTGTGATAGAGCATTGTCCTGCATGAAAATCATGTTTTTCTTGAAGGATGCAGACTTCTTCCTATACCACTGCTTGAAGAAGGTGTCTTCCAGAAACTGGCAGTAGGACTGGGAGTTGAGCTTGACTCCATCCTCAACCCGAAAAGGCCCCACAAGCTCATCTTTGATGATACCAGCCCAAACCAGTACTCCACCTCCACCTTGCTGGCGTCTGAGTCGGACTGGAGCTCTCTGCCCTTTACCAATCCAGCCACGGGCCCATCCATCTGGCCCATCAAGACTCACTCTCATTTCATCAGTCCATAAAACCTTAGAAAAATCAGTCTTGAGATATTTCTTGGCCCAGTCTTGACGTTTCAGCTTGTGTGTCTTGTTCAGTGGTGGTCGTCTTTCAGCCTTTCTTACCTTGGCCATGTCTCTGAGTATTGCACACCTTGTGCTTTTGGGCACTCTGAAATATGGCCAAACTGGCGGCAAGTGGCATCTTGGCAGCTGCACGCTTGACTTTTCTCAGTTCATGGGCAGTTATTTTGCGCCTTGGTTTTTCCACACGCTTCTTGCGACCCTGTTGACTATTTTGAATGAAACGCTTGATTGTTCGATGATCATGCTTCAGAAGCTTTGCAATTTTGAGACTGCTGCATCCCTCTGCAAGATATCTCACTATTTTTGACTTTTCTGAGCCTGTCAAGTCCTTCTTTTGACCCATTTTGCCAAAGGAAAGGAAGTTGCCTAATAATTATGCACACCTGATATAGGGTGTTGATGTCATTAGACCACACCCCTTCTCATTACAGGGATGCACATCACCTAATATGCTTAATTGGTAGTAGGCTTTCGAGCCTATACAGCTTGGAGTAAGACAACATGCATGAAGAGGATGATGTGGACAAAATACTCATTTGCCTAATAATTCTGCACTCCCCGTAGGTGGATTTGGTTTCAGTTGGCCTCTGAGATGCAGATATAAAGAACAGGTTGTAAAGAAAAAGGTGGAAAAACTATGGAACTACAGTTGGGATGTGTGTGCTGGGATGCTCTTGATAAAGGGAGCCGCTTTTATTGTTTTATGACTTCTTTTGCTGACTGTTGGGGGCCTAACTGTAACCCCCTCTGTGTAACTGTTGCAGAGTAAAGAATCTGTGGTTTTTAGAGATCACAAGAAAAGTTTATTTCTAAAGGAATACCTGTTGTTTGTGGTGCTCTATTTAAAAATATTAGCCTCTGTGTCTTTTCGGAGAGCTAAAGAAAAGTGAGATGCTCCTAATGCAGTTAAATCATCTATGTGTAATCATTGAATCTTACTGTTACAGGGTGTTTGTGACTAGTAGATAATTAGAGGGCTAGTTGCATTAAAGGAACATTGGGGGTTGATACAGTGCTAGTGTGGCTAGGTGTGAATATGTGCTTTTAGAAGTATCACAGTTTATTTCTAAAGGGATACCTGTTGTTTGTGGTACTCTGTTTAAAAACTATTAGCCTCTGTGTCTTTCAGAGCGCTAAAGAATGTCAAATGCTCCTAAACTAGCTAAAATAAATCATCTGTGTCTAAATAACAGAACGCTGAGACCTATACAATCCTTAAAAACTGTTTAATTAAAACATATAATAGTTTCATTAAATAAAACGCAGATTAAACACATGTGAACTCATATGACGCCTGAACTCACATGCACGAGCAAAAGTGCCTACTACAGGGGGACACGCACGCGTTCATGCACTCACATGGATGCACAGGGGGAAAGGGGAGGGGTACGGGGGCAAAAAAAGTGCCTTTATATTACTACTAACACTGATTCAGGACAGACAATTAGTTATTTAAAACATTTCTATCAGTCCTTCACAAACAGGGAACAGTCTGTCTATTCTCTCCATCTGTCAGCTGCTGCTGGCTCTTCCTCCTCCTCTTCCTCACACACTGCTGAGTTTGTCCTGGTGGATCATCAGGGGTGCAAAGCCTTTATTCTTACAAGCCGGATGACTTGTAAGAATGAATGATGCTGCAAAGCATGAAAATGCCATTGGGTCTGCCGTGGTGGTTTACAGTTATCAATTCTTTTCAAATCTATTTTTTAGAAAAATCGAGAAAAATAAAAAGTGCATGCGAACCAGTAAACAAATTAAAAGAAACAAGTACTGTTGAGAAACTATAATACAAAAATTACAATTAAAATTCTCAACAACAAAAACAACTGGTGAATATATAACTAATATGTAAGCAACTTAACAATCCCCCAAAGTCACGTCACATGACAGCGTAACATCTAAACACAAGAGGGGGGAGGAGGAGCAAAGTCTGCCTGCTCTTCGCTGACACGGGAGCAGCGAGTCCGGTGACCTGGCTGTTTCGTCTTTGCCGAATGCACAGCATTGCAAACAAGAGCAGAAATTAAAGTAAAGAATTGATCTCACCAGGCTAGAATCGATCCGATACCGATGCTGATTTGGTATCGATTAATAACGCGATGAATAATGCGATATTGATTCATTAAATCCTGAATCGATTTCTAAATATAAATGTATTTTGCCAGAAACGCAGGGAGCTCACAAAACTATTTCAATGACCACCAAACAGCTAAAACAATAAATGAGAGCAGGTGAACAGATTCCACACAAAGACGTGAACACAAAGCGCGGACCCGATGCATCAGTGAGATGTCCTCTTTCTCACCCGACGACATGAACACGGACACGCCGTCGGGGCAGAAAGTCAACATCTCACTGATTCTGAGTTGCAGCTTTTGTTCCTCTCCGACCAAAAGAAAGCTTCTGTTTGGCTGTTTAATAAAAAATTTTTAAATTATGCCAAATTGAAAAACGCTTAGCTTGCTGTTTTTCTGTGTTTTATCCTCAGTTACTTTGAAACAGTTACTGAGTCAAAATTGAATTTAATCAAATCGATTATAGAAATCATTGACGATACCCAGCCCTAGTGACTAGCCTAAGCCCAACAGGAGTGGATGTAGCTGTGGGTAATGAGAAAAGATGAAAAGGTTGATAACACATTATATGCAGTAAATGCACTGCCCAAGTGTCCCCTCTCCCCACTGCCTGTCAATAAAGAACTTTGTGTTGACAAGATTGTTAGGTAATCATTTACAAATCTATCATATCTGCATCGACAGCGTTAACTGATGAGGTTGAAAAATTCAATAATTACATTTAAAAGTTTACTCTTCGGCCACCACGCTTCTGCCAACTACCGTTTTATTAATTTTTTAGAAAAAAATTAGCCACAGTCAAAATTGCGCTATGAATTCTGGGATATGTTGCGCCACGAATGATACACCTGATTTATCCTTCAAGTCCGGGGAAATGAAGTGCGCATTTCCAGCCACATTTGGGATTGGGACAGCCTTCATCACGTCGCTGTGGTGTAATCAGCCTCCAAATGGGGTCTCAAAATTGTACCAAAAACTCTGTACCTCCCTCCATCCAACCACACACTACTTCGGGTTTGCCATCAGCCCTGCCTGCCTCAGGGAATCCGGGACTGTGACCAACCACTGCACACGCTCCACCAAGGTATCACTATGAATGACGACATCATCCAGGTAGGAAACAGCATATGCAGTGTGAGGACGCAGCTATCACTACAGGAGGTGCTGAAAAATGGCCGGGGCTTCAAACAAGCCAAACAGAAGTGTGACGAATTGGTACGAACCATACAGAGTGGAGAAGGCCGTTTTTGTCTTTGGACTCTGCAGACAAGGGAATCTGCCAATCAGCTGCATTTCAAAGTGGTGCTCCATGAGAGTCGTGCACACGGGCAGGGGGGAGAACACATCTGCAAAGTGCTGTTGCAATGCAGGAACATCTGCTTTATTGGAATGTGTGAGATGTTAATCACAATGCATCTTAAACACACTCTCTAAAAACGTCATGCCCACAGCACGTTTTTGAGAAAAATCAAATATTTTGGTCCTTGAAGATCATTTCAGAGTTTTTAATGAGCTGCAGGAACCCTGTTCTGTGTGAGTGGAGAACAGCCAAGTCGCCTCCTCTGATAAACCTCCACATGTACCACTGAAAACAGTTAAATTAGTTTGAATCGGAAATCAGGGCTCAAACTACTTGTTCTGAGACCATTTCTTCATTTTTCACACCAAACTGTTTAATAAGACAAACGTTACACAGAGTTCATCAAATATAACTAACACTTTAATATTATCAGGATTTCATAATACAAACTTCAAATCAACAGGGAAACAGATGCAGAACATGTGGATCAAAATGAATTCATTAAAAAACAACACGTGGACTTCAAGGATACAGCAAATACACTAAAGTGAAAGGAGGAGCCAAATATTTGAAGGAATCTGAATTAAGTAAAAGTAGTCACCTGTTATCTTTAAAATGGTCCTGATGTGTGCTGCTGTTTTTAACTTTCAACATTTCTTTGCTGCCACTGTGAATACGAATGTGGTCTTTGCCTAATTAAATAAAGGTTACACTGACTCACCCCTTCATCTTCTGGTACAAACTGGCATTACATGGAAGTACAGCCCAAAACCAGTTTAGCTTGAGTTTCTTTTTTCTGGACATAAAGTCACAGCAGGTGTTGTTTCAAAGCTGGTGGACAGATTTAGTTCATTTTGGAAGTTTTAAGAGCAACTGCTGTGAAAATATTTGTAGTTTTGGGAGAAAATGATTTAAGAGAAGATTTTACCACAGCAAAAGTTTAAATATGAATGTGAATGAAATTTAACTTAGGTAACACATAAAATGAATACAACTACTAAACACTACTGTGTCCTAAGGGAACAAAGGTTAAAATGTAACAGGGATAACATTTTAGACAATTAAATCCCTAAAAGGAAAAAAAATAAACTTGATATGCATATCTATACATGCAGCTTCCTAAATGTAACATTCAGGATTATCCACTGCAGGTCCAGACATCAGAGCTACCTCATCAGACCCAAGTGTGGCATCAGCTGACACTCTTTACAGGAGATTCCATCTGAACTCTGTGGAGCCTGATCTCAAGGTTTTTAAGTCTGACCCTGAAACCAGAAGAGGATCTTTCTCTCTCTTCAGATTCATTGTGATCCAGTGATTTCAGTCCTGCATGATCAGGCTGATGTTTGCACAGAGCAGATAATGAAGTGAAGGTTTTTGCACATTGGTAACAGTGAAACAGTTTATTTACAGTGTGGGATCGTTTGTGTTCGGAGTATGAACTGAGATTCCTGAAGCTCTTGTCACACTGGTCACAGCTGAAGTTCACTTCCATGTGTGTACGTTCATGTTTGTTACGATGACCTGATTGTGAGAAGCTTTTGTCACAGTGTCTGCACTTGTATGGTGTCTCTCCTGTGTGGATTTGCTTATGTTTTTTCATTGAGCTCACGTGCAGTGGTGAAGGATGACCCACACTGGTCACAGATGTGCTTTTTGACCCCACTGTGGAAGAGTTCATGTATTTTTAATGTACTTGGTGTGTGGAAGCCTCTCCTACATTCTTTGCAGTAGTTCATTTTGTCTCCAGTGTGGCTACGTTGATGTGGTTTTAGGTCCCGTTGATGATTGGAAGTTTTTCTACAAAGGACACAGAGAAACTCTCTCCCACCACCACAGTGACGACAGGGTTGAGAAATGGATCCATGTGCTTTGCTCCACTTCTAAACAAAGACATTGTAAGTCAGTGAATTCCTTCAACGTTTTTATCCTGAACGTTGCCTGAAATAAAAAGCATCTCTGCCAACGTCCAATTACATTTTACTGTTTACATTACAACACTCAGCTTACTGAGAGAAAATGAGTCTTCATTTTTCCAAACAGTTCATTCAGTATAACTCCATAAGTTTACTGATCAGACTTGTTCCAAGCACTCAGGTTAAAATTACAAGATAAAAAACTAAATACATACCTCACAGTAACTGCACTTGTAGAGTTACTTTCTGGTGTGGATCTGTTGGTGTTTTTTCAGCTGATGAGGATATTTAAAAGACTTTCCACACAAGTGACAGTTGTACGCTTTAACTCCACTGTGGATGAGTTGGTGTGTTTTTAAGCTTCCAGCCTGGGTAAAAGACTTTCCACACAACTCACAGCTGTAAGGTTTAACTCCACTGTGGATGAGTTGGTGTGTTTTTAAGCTTCCAGCCTGGGTAAAAGACTTTCCACACAACTCACAGCTGTAAGGTTTAACTCCACTGTGGATGAGTTTGTGTGTTTTTAAGTCTCCAGCCAGGGTAAAAGACTTTCCACACAAGTTACATCTGTACGCTTTAACTCCACTGTGGATGAGTTGGTGAGTTTTTAAGTTTCCAGCCTGGGTAAAAGACTTTCCACACAAGTCACAGCTGTAAGGTTTAACTCCACTGTGGATGAGTTGGTGTCTTTTTAAGACTCCAGCCTGGCTAAAAGACTTTCCACACTCATCACATCTGTACGCTTTAACTCCACTGTGGATGAGTTGGTGTGTTTTTAGGCTTTGAGCATGGGTAAAAGACTTTCCACACAAGTCACAGGTGTAAATTTTAACGCCACTGTGGATGAGTTGGTGTCTTTTTAAGACTCCAGCCTGGGTAAAAGACTTTCCACACAACTCACAGCTGTAAGGTTTAACTCCACTGTGGATGACTTGGTGTATTTTTAAGCTTCCAGCCTGGGCAAAAGACTTTCCACACAAGTCACAGCTGTAAGGTTTTACTCCACTTTGGATGAGTTGGTGTGTTTTTAAGTCTCCAGCCCGGGTAAAATCCTTCCCACACTCATCACAGCTGTAGGTTTTCTCTCCCTTTCTTCTGTGAGGTTTGTTGGCCTCCTGAGAGCGCTGACTTCTTGCTCCATGTTGGTCCTGCAGTGACAGAGATACAAACACAGGCAGTGAGTGAAATGCAGTCGTGGAACAAACTGAAACTCCCTCTATTGGTGGAATCAAACATGTAAACATAAACACATTGTAGGTGTGTTACCATTACCTTCTGGTGACAGTATCACATTACAATGATGTGCTACAATGAGAGTTGTAATGAAAATGACATTATTGAAGAAATATCAATCAGCAGAGAAACTCTTTTACTTCAGAAAAAATTTGAGTTCAACTGATGATATTGTTGTTTCAATGTGTGTAGAGAAAATATGATCTTTGTATTTTCTTGTAACTTCTGTGGTTCTTGGTTGTGAATGTAGATTCTGTATATATGGAGGAACCCAGGATGGAAAAGATAAAGCTGCTGTTAACATGTTTTTAAAAACCAACCAGCTGTACACACAGTTTCAATAACAGTGTAACTGTGATGTTTTTCTCACCTTTTGTGTTGAAGTCATTGTTTCCTCTGTAGTGGCTGAGCTGAGTCCAAATGGCTGAAATTGTTCCTCTGCTGCACCACCACTCTTCTCCTCCTGTTACTCAGCTGGGACACAAAAAGTATATATTTGTATTTTATCCCTGACAAAAAGAAGCAGAGCAAATAAACATGACCAAACTCCTCAGTGACAACAATACCTATGAAGCTTCAAGGAGAAACCCCAGAATCAACTACAAAAAGAAAGTCATCAGTTGCCTACAAGAACTTGAAAGGGGAAAAACCCCTGACCCCCCTGCAGATCACCACCTTTACCCAGGGGATGCTACACCCTGTATATATGGACTTCCATAGATCCACAAAGACGGAGTCCCGATCAGTCTCAATAGTAGCAGCTTAAACTCAGCCACCTACAACATTTCAAGCACCTCATTACCATCCTAGCTTCCCTAGGATGGTAATTTCGAAACATTTTGAAACTCACTTTGTTAATGTGGAATTCTAAATTTATTTTACAAATGGAGGATTTATTCTACAATTCATCATCTAAGCATCTAAGAATTCTGTATTTCGATGTGTGTGTGGCTATTGTGGTTCTCCATATGGTGGTACAAATAGAGGACATAGAGGAAGTGGCACACATCACGAGGGGGTACATTTACAATCACACACAGTGTGGTTGGCTAGGTTAACTCACAAGCAGAATTTAGCTGTGCCTGACTACAATAGAGACTTTCTTCTTTAGATGTTTCTGAAACAAGAAGGTGTAGTAAAGAGATTTGTTTCAGAAAAAGGGGAAAGTAATTAAAACAACATACATAAGCACAGAATGTTTTAATCCCACTAACACATACACACACATGCAATGAAGCTCATGAATACCAGATGGTATTTTAAACCCGTGTTTCTGATTTTATCATCTTGTTCGGTTCACTTAGTGAGATGAGAAGCGATATATGAACTAGTGGACTAATATTATATTAGGAAAGACGATTGAATGATAGCAGGGTGAACAGAATGCAGCAGAGGGTTTAAATGAGTGAGACTAACAGATTCTTAGTTTCTTGTTCCTGATGATCAGATAAATGATGAGTTTAAAATCCAGGTAAGGAACGAAGAAGGCCAAAGATTTTAAGTTTTTAGGAATAATTTTTGATTTACGTCTTAAATTGGACAAGCATGTAAAGAAGATTGCTAAGACGGTCAAGGCTAATCTGAATTGTTTTGAGTTAATTCAGCACTATATACCTGCTTCAGCAGCTCAGTTATTTATGCATTTGTCACGTTCCTGGGTCTTTTGAACCAGTGTTTTGAGTTCTAGTTCATTTTTGATGTTTATCAAATCAAAAATCAAATCAAAATTTATTTATATAGCACATATTAAAACAACAGTGTTGACCATAGTGCTTCACAGTCAGTAAAAGCATGAGACAGTTAAAACAAACAATAGAAGAGGACAACAAACAATAGGTAACAACACAACAAGCTAGACCAGCCAACTAAACAGAATCAAAAGCCAAAGTAAAAAAATAAGTTTTAAGACGTGATTTAAAAGACTCGGCAGTACGAATATGAACAGGGAGGTTATTCCAGAGTCTAGGTGCCACGGATGCTAAGGCCCGGTCATCTCTCGACTTCATTCGAGTCCTAGGTTGTGCTAGGAGCCTGTGATTGGACGATCTAAGTGCTCTGTTGGGATTGTATGAATGGAGTAGTTCAGAAAGATAGCTGGGCGCTAAATTACAATGGTTTATGGTTTATGTTTAAGTTCTTTAGGTCAGCGAAGTTCATTTGGTTATTAGATTTCTCTTTTATTTTCTTCCCCTGTATTTAAGTTTCCCTCACCCTTTGTGTTTCATGCTGCGTGTCTTATGTTATCAAGTTTGTAATGTCATGTCTGCGTCTCATGTCTCCTGTTTTATTTTGAAGGTCTGTGTCCTATGTCAAATCTGTTCGATGGCATCATTTAGGGCTGCACAATTAAATGCTAGAAAATCGCAATCTCAATTCATACTTATGTGCGATCTCATTTCCAAATGACAACGATGTAAGAAAAAAAAAAAAAAAAAAGGAAAAAAAAGATGACGATTGTACCGCATTTTGATCCGGGACATAATCTGCATGAAAACAAGCGCTCACTCGTCTTGCTCAACAAATGACAAGGGCGGAGCCTCATACCACGTGATACAGAAGCCAGCTGGAAGGGAAAAAACAACGGCGAGCACGTGAGAGAAACTGCCTGAGGGGAGAAAACACAATGAGTGCAGAGGAAAAGCTCTGATGGTGGTGTGAATGACAACTAGGGCTGCCACAAACGATTATTTTGATAGTCGACTAGTCACCGATTATTTTTGCGATTAGTCGACTAATCAGATCATCATCCATTGAACGTAAAACGTACAGCTTATTGCACCAGCAGCATCTGCTCTTATGTAACTATCATTAGCTTACAGCTTTAAGTGTTTATGGTATGTGCTAACTAAAAATAAAGACAAGATGATAGTTTATTAAAGTTTAATGAAATCTGCAGATTGTTTCTGTGAAATTTAATAAACTCCTTGCTATCTAAAATATAACAGGACACCGGAGTAAATTCTCGAGCATCTCACACTTCTGATAGTCAGCTGTCTGCTTGACGTTTATTCAGCTGTGTAAAAACTATAACTTTAATCTCAGCCAAACCGATTTACTCAGGAACAAATAATATACTAAAAAAAAAGCCAAACGATAACATTTTTAAGTTATCTAAGTGACTTATATATGTTTAACCTGAGTAGCGAAAGACAGCGGTGGGTTTGAAAACGATTTGCCGGGAGTCCGGTGTAGTACCCGGAATAGTAATAAGTGTGCCTCTTGGCATAGGCACACTTAACTAGAGAGTGAAAATTTCAGAAGAAATTTTAAGTGTGCCTATGCCGCTGCTAATCAGTGTAGTTTGCCATTCATACGGCTACAGAGAGCAAAACTCAGCAGAGCAGCCATTCTCCACCATGAACTATGGCAAAAACAAACACCGCTCGCGCCTCACAGATGACAGCTTACAGTTTTGTGTAAAGATGAGGTGACTTCGTACAGCCCCGATTTGCAGACGCTGTGCGCAGAGGTTCATGAGCAGAAGTCCCATTGTACCACGGCAGACCCGACAATGTTTGCATGAACACGCTTTGTAGCATTACTTTATGGACCACTTTTCACACATGGTTAGTGTACCCACACAGCCGGCTGTAGCTTTTCATCTCACAGCCCGACACACACCCAAAAAACAGCCGAGAGAGCACAGACTTTACGCCCGGGAGGCGTGATTGCAGATGCCGCTCAGGTGGGTCCACCTCCCCTGCAGCGGCACTGCTGACCACGCCCACCACACACATCAAACACGTAAAATAAATATTTATGCACTTTTGCATTCACTTTTTGCTTTTTGTTATTTTTACACAGTGTTCTGAATGATTAACAATGGTCTACAGCCAATCTTGTGTATTATTATACAAACTTTGGTTGTAAGATTCAGATAACTATTTAATAAAAGCGAAATATTTTATATGAGAGCAAGAAAGAAAAGTATATCTTTGTGTCCCCCTTTCCCTGTTAATGCCCTACCTGGCCCCCTGGCAAAAACTTTGCTGGATCCGCCCCTGCACAGTTACCAGCTGTCAGCTACTTAGAAAAGGATCCTGGTGTTATTTGTCTGTCAGAAACAGTTCATAACTTCCCTTCAACTCATTCATGTCACCTAAAAGGTAAACCTGTTTCTCCATCACCAGTTCAGCTCTGATGATTCAGTAAGGACATCTCCTGGTTTGGACCAGCCCTTTTTTCAGCTGTGGCTCCAGCAAACATCAGCTGATACTAGAAATTAAAATCAAATGAATTCTAACAACAGCTGATCAAGCTTAAACGTGCTGCTGTTGTTTAGTGCTATAAACAAACAAGAGAGAAAAGCCGATCATTGATCAGTTTCATGATTGAAGTTTCAACAGGCGAGAGAATGACAGGGGAGGCTGTCATAAAGTTCAACATCAGTAACTTAGCGCGCACAGCTGTATAGAAACTCCGTCGTGCTAGCTAGCACGCAGTATGAGTTATTGTAACTGTCAGCACAACGAAAATAAACTACACCTAAACTCGGTTTATATCTGACCCAAATAGAGTGCAGTTCATAACTTCTTACCTGAAATTCAGTTCACCTCACGCTCCTGCCTTCGGTTTCCCTTATCCACGATTGAGCTCCGCGTTAGCCACCACCGGTCGATCGGCGGCCGCCTTGCCGGTCTCTTTCCCCGTATGTCCTTTCTGTCAGGGCTAGCTGCCCTTTGTTGGAGCTCCGCGTTAGCCACCACCAAACAACTCAGTTATTTTTCCCACATCGACCAGCATCCGGACAACCACCTTTCACTGTTTATACCGTTACTAAAATGAATAAATGAATTATCGGCCCATATAAACGAAAAATAAGTCCAGCTCAGAAACAGTCCCATGGCGAGCGATCGGGTGGTGAAACGAGTGTCAGCCGCTTCACTTTAAGCTAAGCCCGGGTGCTTTTGACCGAAGCAGCGCTAGCCGCGCTAGATAGCGGGCTAGCAGCAACATCGTGAGAAAACTGTTGCTAATATGGGATGTTTTGACAAAACGAGCAGATATTTGACGTTTACACACCTACATTCTCGCCTGAAAATATCGTAAAAGTTTATTTTGTGACCTAGAAACACGAATAAGAGGAATATATTAAACGAAGTGGCAGCCGCCATTGTTTGACTCGGTAGAGGCGTGCTATGAATTGTGGGATATGGAGTGTTCCACCAAGCATACACCCTTGCGGTTACCGTAACTATTAAATGGTTCGCGCAACCTTAAAAATTCCAATGGTTCCTGAAAGCAGCGACGCTGTGCGCGCCGTTGATATTGTCGTCATTACGGTAATGCAAATACGGGTAGACAGGCCGTACCACTCCCGACATACCACTAGAGAGAGCCAACACACCACAAATGAAGTTTGAAATCTGTTTCTAGGGGGCCAAAAGTTGAATCTTTCTCATGGGCCTAGAAATGGGCCAAAATTTGCACTAAAATCTAAATATTTAAAAAACTATAAGAGTCATAAACACCAAAAGTCATAGCATACTAGTCCAGACCCAGCCGCACAAAATGACGTAACATATGTGAACCTTGTCTCAAAACTGTGGGGCGAGTTACACGGCGAAATTTAGGCGGAAGATGGAGAATAAGAATAAGAACTAGAAAGCGAAAATTTCATAAGAAATTTTAAGTGTGCCTATGCCGCCGCTAATCAGTGTAGTTTGCCATTCATACGGTTACAGGGAGCAAAACTCAGCAGAGCAGCCATTCTCCACCATGAACTATGGCAAAAACAAACACCACTCGCGCCTCACAGATGACAGCTTACAGTTTTGCGTAAAGATGAGGTGACTTCGTACAGCCCCGATTTGCAGACGCTGTGCGCAGAGGTTCATGAGCAGAAATCCCATTGTACCACGGCAGACCCGACAATGTTTGCATGAACACGCTTTGTAGCAATTCAATTCAATTCAATTCAATTCAATTCAATTTTATTTATATAGCGCCAAATCACAACAAAAGTCGCCTCAAGGCGCTTCATAGATACAGAGAAAAACCCAACAATCATATGACCCCCTATGAGCAAGCACTTTGGCGACAGTGGGAAGGAAAAACTCCCTTTTAACAGGAAGAAACCTCCGGCAGAACCAGGCTCAGGGAGGGGCGGCCATCTGCTGTGACCGGTTGGGGTGAGAGAAGGAAGACAGGATAAAAGACATGCTGCGGAAGAGAGACAGAGGTTAATAACAGATATGATTCAATGCAGAGAGGTCTATTAATACATAGTGAGTGAGAAAGGTGACTGGAAAGGAAAAACTCAATGCATCTTGGGAATCCCCCGGCAGCCTACGTCTATTGCAGCATAACTAAGGGAGGATTCAGGGTCACCTGGTCCAGCCCTAACTATATGCTTTAGCAAAAAGGAAAGTTTTAAGCCTAATCTTAAAAGTAGAGATAGTTTCTGTCTCCCGAATCCAAACTGGAAGCTGGTTCCACAGAAGAGGGGCCTGAAAACTGAAGGCTCTGCCTCCCATTCTACTTTTAAATACTCTAGGAACAACAAGTAAGCCTGCAGAGCGAGAGCGAAGTGCTCTAATAGGGTGATATGGTACTACAAGGTCATTAAGATAAGATGGGGCCTGATTATTTAAGACCTTGTATGTGAGGAGCAGGATTTTGAATTCAATTCTGGATTTAACAGGAAGCCAATGAAGGGAAGCCAAAACAGGAGAAATATGCTCTCTCCTTCTAGTCCCTGTCAGTACTCGTGCTGCAGCATTTTGGATTAGCTGAAGGCTTTTCAGTGAGTTTTTTGGACATCCTGATAATAATGAATTACAGTAGTCCAGCCTGGAAGTAATAAATGCATGAACTAGTTTTTCAGCGTCACTCTGAGACAGGATATTTCTAATTTTAGAGATGTTGCGCAAATGGAAGAAAGCAGTCTTACATATTTGTTTAATATGTGCGTTGAAGGACATGTCCTGGTCAAAAATGACTCCAAGGTTCCTCACAGCGTTACTGGAGGCCAAGGTAATGCCATCCAGAGTATGAATCTGGTTAGATACCATATTTCTAAGATTTTCAGGGCCGAGTACAATAACCTCAGTTTTATCTGAATTAAGAAGCAGAAAGTTAGCGGCCATCCAGGTCTTTATGTCTTTAAGACATTCCTGCAGTTTAACTAATTGGTGTGTGTTATCTGGCTTCATGGACAGATAGAGCTGGGTGTCATCTGCATAGCAGTGAAAATGTATGCTATGTCTTCTAATGATGCTGCCTAAGGGAAGCATGTATAATGTAAACAGAATTGGTCCTAGCACTGAACCCTGTGGAACTCCATAATTAACCTCAGTGTGTGAAGAGGACTCTCCATTTACATGCACAAATTGGAGTCTATTAGATAGATATGATACAAACCACTGCAGCACAGTACCTGTAATACCTACAGCATGTTCTAATCGCTCTAATAGGATATTATGGTCGACAGTATCGAACGCTGCACTGAGGTCTAGCAGGACAAGCACAGAGATGAGTCCACTGTCAGAGGCCATAAGAAGATCATTTGTAACCTTCACTAAAGCTGTTTCTGTGCTGTGATGAGCTCTGAAGCCTGACTGAAACTCTTCAAATAAACCATTCCTCTGCAGATGATCTGTTAGCTGTTTGACAACTACTCTTTCAAGGATTTTTGATATGAAAGGAAGGTTGGAGATTGGCCTATAATTAGCTAAGACTGCTGGGTCTAGAGATGGCTTTTTGAGTAAAGGTTTAACCACAGCCAGCTTGAAAGCCTGTGGTACATAGCCGACCATTAGAGATAGGTTGATCATATTTAAGATCGAAGAATTAATTAATGGCAGGACTTCTTTGAGCAGTTTTGTAGGAATGGGGTCTAAAAGACACGTTGATGGTTTGGAGGAAGTAATTATTGAAGTTAACTCAGAAAGATCAATTGGAGAAAAAGAGTCTAACTTAACATCAATGGTACTAAGAGTAGCTGTAGATAATATTACATCTGTGGGATGATTACTGGTAATTTTTTCTCTAATGATAAAAATTTTATTTGTGAAGAAGTTCATGAAGTCATTACTAGTTAACGTTAAAGGGATGGTTGGCTCAACAGAGCTCTGACTGTTTGTCAGCCTGGCTACAGTGCTGAAGAGAAACCTGGGGTTGTTCTTATTTTCTTCAATCAGTGATGAATAGTAAGATGTTCTGGCTTTGCGGAGGGCTTTCTTATAAAGCAGCAAACTATTTCTCCAGGCTAAATGATGATCCTCTAAATTTGTGACACGCCATTTCCTCTCCAGATTACGAGTCATCTGCTTTAGGGTACGTGTTTGAGAATTATACCACGGAGTCAGGTACTTCTGATTAGAGACCTTAGTTTTCACTGGAGCTACAGTATCCAGAGTCGTACGTAGTGAGGAGGTGAAATTATTAACAAGATAATCGACCTCTGTTGGGGTAGCGTTCAGATAGCTGCTCTGCTCTGTGTTGGTACAGGGCATTGAAGATGATAACAGTGGGTGGATTATATTCTTAAACTTAGTTACAGCGCTTTCAGAAAGACATCTACTTTGATAAAATCTACTCTCCACCGCTGTGTAATCAATTATTGTAAATGTAAATGTTATCAGGAAATGATCAGACAGGAGAGGGTTTTCAGGAAACACTGTTAAATGTTCAGTTTCTATGCCATATGTTAAAACAAGATCTAGAGTGTGATTAAAGTGGTGGGTGGGTTCTTTTACATTTTGAGAGAAGCCAATTGAGTCTAATAACAGACTAAATGCCATGTTGAGGCTGTCATTTTTAGCATCTACATGGATGTTAAAATCACCCACAATAATTATTTTATTTGAGCTCAGAACTAAATTAGATATAAAGTCTGAGAAATCAGACAGAAACTCTGTGTAAGGCCCAGGTGGACGATAGATGATAACAAGTAAGACTGGTTTCTGAGTTTCACAGCTGGGGTGGACAATGTTAAGCATCAGGCTTTCAAATGAATTAAAAGTCTGTCTTGGTCTTTCATTAATTAATAGGCTGGTGTGAAAAATTGCTGCCACACCGCCCCCTCGGCCTGTGCTTCGAGGTTTCTGGTAGTTAGAATGACTCGGGGGTGTTGATTCATTTAAACTAACATAATCATCCTGCTGCAACCAGGTTTCTGTAAGGCAGAGTAAATCAATTTGTTGATCAATTATTAAGTCATGTACTAACAGAGACTTGGAGGAGAGAGACCTAATATTTAATAATCCACATTTCACTGTTTTACTCTTTGGTTCAGATGTGGATACTGTATTGTTCTTTCTTTTTGATTGTTTATGTTTAAGTTGTTTGTTGCTGGTTTTTAGTTTGTTTTTTGTCTTTTTGGAAGCTGGCACAGTCTCTATGGAGATGGTTTTTTGGGGGGGTAGCAGGAGGAGAGAAGCTGCAGAGAGGCGTGTAAGACTGCAACTCTAGCATTACTTTATTGACCACTTTTCACACATGGTTGCTGTACCCACACAGCCGGCTGTAGCTTTTCATCTCACAGCCCAACACACACCAAAAAACACAGCCGAGAGAGCACAGACTTTACGCCTGAGAGGCGTGATTGCAGATGCCGCTGAGGTGGGTCCACCTCCCCTGCAGCGGCACTGCAGACCACGCCCGCCACACACATCAAACACGTAAAATAAATATTTATGCACTTTTGCATTCACTTTTTGTTTTTTGTTATTTTTACACAGTGTTCTGAATGAATAACAATGGTCTACAGCCAATCTTGTGTATTGTTATACAAACTTTGGTTGTAAGATTCAGATAACTATTTAATAAAAGCTAAATATTTTATATGAGAATAAGAAAGAAAAGTATATCTTTGTGTCCCCCTCTCCCTGTTAATGCCCTACCTGGCCCCCTGGCAAAAGCTTTGCTAGATCCGCCCCTGCACAGTTACCAGCTGTCAGCTACTTAGAAAAGGATCCTGGTGTTATTTGTCTCTCAGAAACAGTTCATAACTTCCCTTCAACTCATTCATGTCACCTAAAAGGTAAACCTGTTTCTCCATCACCACTTCAGCTCTGATGATTCAGTAAGGACATATCCTGGTTTGGACCAGCCCTTTTTTTTCAGCTGTGGCTCCAGCAAACATCAGCTGACACTAGAAATTAAAATCAAATGAATTCTAACAACAGCTGATCAAGCTTAAAACGTGCTGCTGTTGTTTAGTGCTATAAACAAACAAGAGAGAAAAGCCGATCATTGATCAGTTTCATGATTGAAGTTTCAACAGGCGAGAGAATGACAGGGGAGGCTGTCATAAAGTTCAACATCAGTAACTTAGCGCGCACAGCTGTATAGAAACTCCGTCGTGCTAGCTAGCACGCAGTACGAGTTATTGTAACTGTCAGCACAACGAAAATAAACTACACCTAAACTCGGTTTATATCTGACCCAAATAGAGTGCAGTTCATAACTTCTTACCTGAAATTCAGTTCACCTCACGCTCCTGCCTTCGGTTTCCCTTATCCACGATTGAGCTCCGCGTTAGCCACCACCGGTCGATCGGCGGCCGCCTCGCCGCCTCGTATGTCTCTTTCCCCGCATGTCCTTTCTGTCAGGGCTGGCTGCCCTTTGTTGGAGCTCCGCGTTAGCCACCACCAAACAACTCAGTTATTTTTCCCACATCGACCAGCATCTGGACAACCACCTTTCACTGTTTATACCGTTACTAAAATGAATAAATGAATTATCGGCCCATATAAACGAAAAATAAGTCCAGCTGAGAAACAGTCCCATGGCGAGTGATCGGGTGGTGAAACGAGTGTCAGCCGCTTCACTTTAAGCTAAGCCCGGGTGCTTTTGAGCGAAGCAGCGCTAGCCGCGCTAGACAGCCGGCTAGCAGCAACATCGTGAGAAAACTGTTGCTAATATGGGATGTTTTGACAAAACGAGCAGATATTTGACGTTTACACACCTACATTCTCGCCTGAAAATATCGTAAAAGTTTATTTTGTGACCTAGAAACACGAATAAGAGGAATGTATTAAACGAAGTGGCAGCCGCCATTGTTTGACTCGGTAGAGGCGTGCTATGAATTGTGGGATATGGAGTGTTCCACCAAGCATACACCCTTGCGGTTACCGTAACTATTCAATGGTTCGCGCAACCTTAAAAATTCCAATGGCTCCTTAAAGCAGCGACGCTGTGCGCGCCGTTGATATTGTCGTCATTACGGTAATCCAAATACGGGTAGACAGGCCGTACTACTCCCGACATACCACTAGAGAGAGCCAACACACCACAAATGAAGTCTGTCTCTATGGGGCCGAAAGTTGAATCTTTCTCATGGGCCTAGAAATGGGCCTAAATTTGCACTAAAATCTAAATATTTAAAAAACTATAAAAGTCATAAACACCAAAAGTCATAGCATACTAGTCCAGACCCAGCCGCACAAAATGATATAACATATGTAACCCTTGTGTCAAAACTGTGCGGCACATAAGCGCGGGAAATTTTTCACTAAAATATTAATATTTAAAAAACTATAAAAGTCATAAACACCAAAAGTCATAGCACACCATTCCAGATCCAGCCGCACAAAATGATATAACATATATGAAGCTTGTCTCAAAACTGCAGGGTGAGTTACGCGGCGAAATTTTAGGCGGAAGATTGAGAATAATAAGAATAATAAATCCGACGAATAGTAATAAGTGTGCCTCTTGGCATAGGCACACTTAATAACTAGAGAGCGAAAATTTCAGAAGAAATTTTAAGTGTGCCTATGCCGCCGCTAATCAGTGTAGTTTGCCATTCAAACGGCTACAGAGAGCAAAACTCAGCAGAGCAGCCATTCTCCACCATGAACTATGGTAAAAACAAAGACCGCTCGCGCCTCACAGATGACAGCTTACAGTTTTGTGTAAAGATGAGGTGACTTCGTACAGCCCCGATTTGCAGACGCTGTGCACAGAGGTTCATGAGCAGAAGTCCCATTGTACCACGGCAGACCCGACAATGCTTGCATGAACACGCTTTGAAGCATTACGTTATGGACCACTTTTCACACATGGTTGGTGTACCCACACAGCCGGCTGTAGCTTTTCAACTCACAGCAGACTTTACACCCGTGGGTCCACCTCCCCTGCAGCGGCACTGCAGACCACGCCCGCCACACACATCAAACACGTAAAATAAATATTTATGCACTTTTGCATTCACTTTTTGCTTTTTGTTATTTTTACACAGTGTTCTGAATGATTAACAATGGTCTACAGCCAATCTTGTGTATTATTATACAAACTTTGGTTGTAAGATTCAGATAACTATTTAATAAAAGCTAAATATTTTATATGAGAGCAAGAAAGAAAAGTATATCTTTGTGTCCCCCTTTCCCTGTTAATGCCCTACCTGGCCCCCTGGCAAAAGATTTGCTAGATCCGCCCCTGCACAGTTACCAGCTGTCAGCTACTTAGAAAAGGATCCTGGTGTTATTTGTCTCTCAGAAACAGTTCATAACTTCCCTTCAACTCATTCATGTCACCTAAAAGGTAAACCTGTTTCTCCATCACCACTTCAGCTCTGATGATTCAGTAAGGACATCTCCTGGTTTCGACCAGCCCTTTTTATTCAGCTGTGGCTCCAGCAAACATCAGCTGATACTAGAAATTAAAATCAAATGAATTCTAACAACAGCTGATCAAGCTTAAACGTGCTGCTGTTGTTTAGTGCTATAAACAAACAAGAGAGAAAAGCCGATCATTGATCAGTTTCATGATTGAAGTTTCAACAGGCGAGAGAATGACAGGGGAGGCTGTCATAAAGTTCAACATCAGTAACTTAGCGCGCACAGCTGTATAGAAACTCTGTCGTGCTAGCTAGCACGCAGTACGAGTTATTGTAACTGTCAGCACAACGAAAATAAACTACACCTAAACTCGGTTTATATCTGACCCAAATAGAGTGCAGTTCATAACTTCTTACCTGAAATTCAGTTCACCTCACGCTCCTGCCTTCGGTTTCCCTTATCCACGATTGAGCTCCGCGTTAGCCACCACCGGTCGATCGGCGGCCGCCTCGCCGCCTCGTATGTCTCTTTCCCCGCATGTCCTTTCTGTCAGGGCTGGCTGCCCTTTGTTGGAGCTCCGCGTTAGCCACCACCAAACAACTCAGTTATTTTTCCCACATCGACCAGCATCTGGACAACCACCTTTCACTGTTTATACCGTTACTAAAATGAATAAATGAATTATCGGCCCATATAAACGAAAAATAAGTCCAGCTGAGAAACAGTCCCATGGCGAGTGATCGGGTGGTGAAACGAGTGACAGCCGCTTCACTTTAAGCTAAGCCCGGGTGCTTTTGAGCGAAGCAGCGCTAGCCGCGCTAGATAGCCGGCTAGCAGCAACATCGTGAGAAAACTGTTGCTAATATGGGATGTTTTGACAAAACGAGCAGATATTTGACGTTTACACACCTACATTCTCGCCTGAAAATCTCTTAAAAGTTTATTTTGTGACCTAGAAACACGAATAAAAGCACTATAAAAACGAAGTGGCAGCCGCCATTGTTTGACTCGGTAGAGGCGTGCTATGAATTGTGGGATATGGAGTTTTCCACCAAGCATACACCCTTTCGCTTACCGTAACTATTCAATGGTTCGCGCAACCTTAAAACTTCCAATGGCTCCTGAAAGCAGCGACGCTGTGCGCGCCGTTGATATTGTCGTCACTACGGTAATCCAAATAAAGGGTAGACAGGCCGTACTACTCCCGACATACCACTAGAGAGAGCCAACACACCACAAATGAAGTTTGAAATCTGTTTCTAGGGGGCCAAAAGTTGAATCTTTCTCATGGGCCTAGAAATGGGCCAAAATTTGCACTAAAATCTAAATATTTAAAAAACTATAAAAGTCATAAACACCAAAAGTCATAGGATACTAGTCCAGATCCAGCCGCACAAAATGATATAACATATGTAACCCTTGTGTCAAAACTGTGCGGTACATAAGCGCGGGAAAATTTTCACTAAAATATTAATATTTAAAAACTATAAAAGTCATAAACACCAAAAGTCATAGCACACCATTCCAGATCCAGCCGCACAAAATGATATAACATATGTGAACCTTGTCTCAAAACTGTGGGGCGAGTTACGCGGCGAAATTTAGGCGGAAGATGGAGAATAATAATAAGAATAATAAATCCGACGAATAGTAATAAGTGTGCCTCTTGGCATAGGCACACTTAATAAATCCGACGAATAGTAATAAGTGTGCCTCTTGGCATAGGCACACTTAATAATAAATCTGACGAATAGTAATAAGTGTGCCTCTTGGCATAGGCACACTTAATAATAAATCCGACGAATAGTTATAAGTGTGCCTCTTGGCATAGGCACACTTAATAATAAATCCGACGAATAGTAATAAGTGTGCCTCTTGGCATAGGCACACTTAACTAGAAAAATTTCCTGCGAAAATGCAGTGTGGATGCTTTAAAGCTGAAGCTGTCTGCAAAAACTAGCTGAAAAGGGTGAAAAGTTGCAGAAATTGTAAAAACTTTGCAGAAGCAAAGGAACTTTGCTAAAATGTAATAACTCAGCAGAACTGCAATATCTTAGAGGAAACATAATACTTGGCAGAAATGCAATAGCATAGCAGAACAGAACAGAAAATATTGTAACTTACCAGAAACATGATAACTTCTCAAAAATACAAGAATTTAGGAGAAATAGTATAAGATAACAGAAAGAATATATTTAGCCAAAAATACTTAAACATTACAGAAACACTATGATTTAGAATAATAGTACAACAGAGCAGAAATACTGTGATTTACCAGAGACACTGTGATGAACTATGAATATTGTAATTTTAAATTAATACTATGTTTTAGCACAAATACTATCATTTGATAGAAATACTATCATTTGGCAGAAATACTATGTTTCAGCACAAATACTCTGGTTTAGCACAAATATTATAACATAGCAGAAATACAATTATATAGCAGAAATGCTATATTTAGAAAGAAAAAATATAATATAGTAGAAATAGTATGATTTAGCAGAAATACTACAATATAGCATAATAACAATGATTTAGAACAAATACTATGATTGAGCAGAATAGTAATAACTTAAGTGAAAATACTGGAAAAGTAAGATGACAAGCTAAAAAAAAAAATGGAACATGGTTAAGTTCCCTCAAAACTAATTGTTGTTCACCTGTGAAAAAAAAAATAAAGAAATAAAAATAAATTTAAAAAACAAGAAGGAACAGCCAACAGATACACACAAAATCAAATATGTATACACAAATGCACAGAGAGAGAGACACACGGAGGGTCTATGCCAGTCAACCAGTCTGAATATATTATATTTTTTTCCAACAATGAGATGCTGCCCTAAAGAGGGTCTCTCTCTCTCTCTCTCTCTCTCTCTCTCTCTCTCTCTCATGCACACAGACACACACACACAGGGAGAGAGAAGCATGTTTTCAGTCAAGCAGCCTAGGAGCTGCTAAATTTGAATCCACCAATCAGAGAGGCTGTGTACTTTTTCCCGCCAAAACAGGTGCACACACGCAGCACAGAGACAGGATTTTTGTAGTCTATTTCTCATAGTGAGGATTCCCCTCAAACAAATGACCATAATTTCCTAACTGTATTGGCCAGAACGGTCATTCTTACACCGTTTTGTTCAGAAGAGATGGGGGAATCGTCAACTGTTGACAATTTATCATTAAAATATGGATTTTTAGAGATATATGACATCGATGACTTGTTGGCTTAGAAGCCACGAAGGCCCCAATATGCAAATTTGAATGCCTCAGCCCACATATATGATTGGCTGGCTGGGAAGCCGTCCAGGCCCTGATTTGTAAATTTGAATGTCTCATCCCTAAGATATGATTGGCTGGCTGGGAAGCCGTCCAGGCCCTGATTTGTAAATTTGAATTTCTCATCCCTAAGATATGATTGGCTGGCTGGGAAGCCGTGCAGGCCCTGATATGTAAATTTGAATGCCTGAGTCCTCACAGAGGATTGGCTGCCTGGGGACCTGGCAGAAATATATAGAAATACTATGATTAAGCATAAATACTACATTTAGCAGAAATACTATATTAAGCACAAATCCTATAATAAGCAGAAGTATTATATTAAGCACAAATCCTATAAAAAGCAGAAATACTATATTAAGCATATAAATATCCTATAAAAATCCTATAAAAAGCAAAAATACTGTACTATGATTTGGTAGAAAAACTATAATTAATCAGAAATACTATATTTAGCACAAATCTTATAAAACAGCAGAAAGGCTATGATTTAGCACAATAGTAATAACTTAAACAGAAAAATTGGAAAAGCAAAATGGACAGCTGAAAAAATGCTGAACATGCTAAGGGTCCCTCAAATATACTTGTTAAATGAAAAAAAATCGGCAAAAAAAAAATATAACAGCCACACAATCACAAATATGGACACATATGGAAACACACATGCACAGAGAGAGACACACACAAGATCCAATTCAGTCAACCAGTCTAAATATATTGAATTTGAATCTTACAATGAGATCATCCCATAAAAAGGCTTTCTCTCTCTCTCTCTTTCTCTGTCTGTCACACACACACACACACACACACACACACACACACAAGATCCAATTCAGTCAACCAGTCTAAATATATTGAATTTAAATCTTACAATGAGATCATCCCATAAAAAAGCTTTCTCTGTCTCTCTCTCTCTCTCTCTGTCACACACACACACACACACACACACAGAGGGAGAGAGAAGTAAGTTTCTAGCTCAGTCAAGCAGCCTGGGAGCTGCTGAATTTGAATCCACCAATCAGAGAGCCTGTGCACTTTTTCCCGCCAAAACAGGTGCACGCAGCACAGAGAGACAGGAGTTTTGCAGTCTATTTCTCATAGTGACGACTCCCCTCAAACAAATGACCATAATTTCCTAACCGTAGGGGCTAGAACGGTCATTCTTACACCGTTTTGTTCAGAAGAGATGGGGGAATCTTCCAGTGTTGACAATTTATCATTAAAATATGAATTATTAAAGATATTTGACTTCTAATGCACCATAACTGAGTAGAGCAAAGAAAAAACTGCCTTGACTTGCCCTCAAACAACGCTTTCTAACTCTAAATCTATTTGGAGTATCAATATCATTCTTTCACCGTAAGAGACAACAGGCTTTGGTGAACAGTCATGGAAATTTTCAGGTCTCTGTGGAAATCCATTAAAAAGATATGACGAGAGAAAAAAGTGGTTCATTTCCAGAATTTGAAATCTGAAGAAATCTGAGCGAAGGACGAATTTCCTACCCTCAAACAAGTCTAACTCATTTCAGAACGGTAATAGGTGAGAAAATAATTCTTGAATTGTGAGCGTCAGGAGTGTCTGAAGATATACTGGGACAAGCCTCATGTCTTAACTTTGCTTCGTTAAGGAGATATGACGATTCGAATATGCCTCTCATTACAGAAATCAAGCGGTGATTTTGAACAAGCTCTCCATTGACTTTCTATGGAGAGTTTTGCGACTTTGTGTTGGTCTGAGGAGATTTGCCAAAATTCTATAAATCCCACAACAATGATAGTGACATTTTCGGAAAGCCAGCAAAAATACCTACGTTTTGATGTATAATTTGTGGAAGTTGAGTGAAAATTGAGCAAGTAGCAAGAAGTTGTTCGGACATGAAGAGAAGACTGCAAAACCTTCAGTGGCACACTGGAAGCCAAGTGCATAGCAACCATAACAACGCATGTATTTTGTGAAAAATCACAATTTTGCAACTGAAAACTTTAAGAGGCATAAAAGTAAAACGGTAAAAGATTTGAAAAAACTGATTTATACCTGACTAGCCCAATAATTTGAGAACATTTTAAAGTTTGAATGGTTGTTCTACGTGAAAATATGAGGAAGTAGTTAAGTTTCAAAAACAAGCAAATTTTAGCAGAATTGCAGAAGTTTCCCATTCATTTCAATGGGACAAATTAAGCTTAATATTTTAAAAAGTATAATAGTGAAAAATACCAAAAGTCATAGCACACATTAGCAGAAATAGCAGAATAGTTTAAAATTTGAACGGTGAAAATCGGCTGAAAATTGTGGAAGTAGTTAAGTGCCAAAAAGTGTACGGAAGTCCCAAGAGGAACTCTTGTGTGGATGCTTAAAGCATCCACACAATAATAAAGTATAAAGAATAAAGAGAAACAGGAACTCAATGGTGTGGATGCCTTAAAGCATCCACACAATAAAGTATGAAGTATAAAGAACTAGAAAAATTTGCATTTCCTGCGAAAATGCTGTGTGGATGCCTTAACGCTGAAGATGTCGGCTGAAAAAGTTGAAAAAAATGCTGCCCTGAGCAGGATTCGAACCTGGCCCTCCTGGTCTAAGGGCGGCTATTTAGCGCACTGAGCCAAACTGATTCTCACAAAGAAGAGGTGGAGAGATTGACAATTCGGCTAAAATGAGCAGAAGCTGCTGAGAATTGTGCTGATAAGAGGTGAAAAGGCTGAAAATTTTGCAGAAGAGGTGAATGAGCAGAATTTGGGCTGAAAAGAGGTGAAATTTCTGAAAAATCTGCTGAAAAGAGTTCAATCAGCAGAATTTCTGTTACCAGTAATACTATGTTTTGGTACAAATACTAAACTTTGTCACAAATACTATAATTGAGTACAAGTACTATAAGATTACAGAAATACTATGATTTAGCAGAAATGCAATGTTTTTGCAGAAACACTGTAATTTCGCTTAAATAGTATGAAATAGCAGTAATACTATGATTTGGCAGAAATACTACTTTTTAGCACAAATACTATTGTACAGAATGGTGTACGTCAGTTTAATGCTGGGTGGTGCTGCAATAGTAACTATCCTCGGTCAGAAGGAGAGGCTGACATCCAGGGATTAGATTACCACAGGTGGAGTTTATTGGCGGTCAGATGGATGGTAGAGGGAGGTATGGCATACAGTAGGAGGATGTGGAGAGTTGATATGGTGTGGTTTCTATGATTAAGAACAGGGTATGCATTACAACATGCATACAGATTAAAGATTAAGAAAACTGGCAACAAATTCCTCCACTACAAATCAGTCTGACACCACTTCTTACAGGGTTCACGTTTACTAAGGCACTACCCAAAAGGCGCCACAAGAGGGCACTCCAACACAAGAGATGACCTATTTACACTGATGCACTTAGTAAACAGTCAGCCCCCTACTTAGCCAATACATAATACAGTGATATTACAGTATACAAATTCACACAAATACTATGATTTGGCAGAAATACTATGACTTAGTAGTAATACTATAACATAACAGATTTCCTAAAAAAACTATGAAATTGCAGTAATTCTATGACTTGGCAGAGATACTACGTTTTAGCACAAATACTATAACAACGCAGAAATACTATGACTTAGTTGTAATACTATAACATAACAGTTCAATGTCCTTGCACAAATACCACAATATGGCAGAAATACTATGTTTTAGCACAAATACTGTGATTTGGTATAAATACTATGATTTGGCACACATACTATATTCCGCAGATACACTATAACATAACAGATATTCTACGACTTAGTAGTAATACTATAACATAACAGAATTATTAATTGGGCACAAATACCACGATTTGGCAAAAAAAACCATGATTCGGCACAAATACGATGACATGGCTAAAATACTATGATTGGGTACAAATACTATGATTTGGCAATGATACTGCATTTTAACACAACTACTGAGATTTGATTGAAATACTATGATTTAGAAGAAATACTATTACTCCATACAAATACGATGCTTTGGGACAAATACTATGTTTTGGTTCCAATACTATGATGTGCAACAAATACTATGATTTGGCACAAGTACTATCATTTAGTACAAATACTATGATTGGGCAGAAGTACTATGTTTCAGTACAAATACTATGATTTGGCAGGAATACTCTGATTTAGCAGAAATAATATGTTTTAACATAAATACTATCTTTTGGCAGAAATTTCTACTAAAAGGTACTATTTCTGCTTTTTAGCAGAAATACTGTAATTTGGCATAAATACTATAATTTGGAATAAATACAATGATTTGGCACATATAATATCTTCAGCACATATACTATAACATAACAGAAATTCCTCCACTTAGTAGTAATACTATAACATAACGGAAATATTATGATTTGGCCCCAAAACCATGATTTTGCACAAATACCATGATTTTGCAAAAATACTATGATTTAGCAGAAGTACTAAGATGTAGTAGAGGTACTTTGCTTTAGCAGAAATACTATGATTGAGGAGTAATACTTAAACATAGGAGAAATATTGATACACAGACACACATACACAGAGAGTAAAGGGAACAGGAGCTGTTCAGAGTCTGGGCTTGGTATATCTAGGTCAGTTAAATTAGCTGCACCTGCTGTAGTCAGCCCTTACACACACAGACACAGAGAGAAGTGTGAGTTTTCTTCAGTGTATTTCTGATATTCAGGATTCCCCTCGAACAAATGGCCATAATTTCCTAACCGTAGAGGCTAGAACGGTCATTCAGACATTGTTTTGTTCAGAAGAGATGGGGGAATCTTCAGGTCTTCATAATTCAGAGATAAAATATGAATTATTAAAGATATATGACTTGTAATACACTGTAACTGAGTAGAGGCGAAGCAAAAACTGCCTTGACTTGCTCTCCAACAACCTTTTGTAACTCTAAATCTATATGGAGCATCAAAATCATTCTTTCACCGTAAGAAACAGCAGGCTTTGGTGAACAGTCATGGAAATTTTCAGGGCTCTGTGGAAATCCATCAAAAAGATATTTTTGGTTCACGTTCCTCTGTGTGGAAGGTTTTTGGTTTCAAAGAAGATGATGAGAGTCAAAAAGATATCATTTGCAAGATGTGTTTTGCCATAGTAGCAGCACCGCAAGCTAACACTACGAATTTGTATAACCACCTTAAACGTCACCATAAAGTGCAATATGACGAAGCTGTAAAGGCCAAGAAAGTGACAGGAGAAAATCCGTCCCTGTTAACTACCCAAACATCAATAACGGGCACCTTATACAGCACTTCCCCATACCCGTCAAACTCCCCCAGGCACAAAGAAATTACGGAGGCTATCACTTATCACCTGGCTAAAGATATGGCTCCCATCAACACTGTGCAAAACGAGGGATTTAGGAAAATGATCAACACCCTAGACAAACACTACACAGTGCCGTCCTGCAACTATTTTTCAAACGTTGCACTACCTGCTCTATACACGCAGTGTCGGGCAAGGGTGGAGACGGAATTACAAGCAGTACAACATTTCACGGCAACGACAGACTTATGGTCCAGCCAAACTAAGTGTTATATTTTGTTAATAATTGTGGTTTACATTTTAAGAAACATACCTAATACGTACCTCTCTCATCAGCTTACACACGGAAAGAATACTGTTCAAAATGTTATTGTTAGAAGTATTTTAAGGTTTTGTAAGTAAGAGTAGACAATTGAGACATTGTTTTTATGTTCAGTCTCAACTGTTACAAAGTTGATGTGCAATTAATAAGTGCAATAAATATTTATATTGTAAAAGAAAATCATGAGAGAATCGTGATCTCAATTCTAAGCAAAAAAATCGTGAATCTCATTTTATACAAAATCGTGCAGCCCTGGCATCATTGTCACATTTTAGAGAAATATAATTTACTTAGCTTTAAGAGTTTTAATCATTTGTGTTTTCTTAAATTAGTATTTAAATGTATAAATAGGATGGCCCCAGAGTGTCTTAATAGACACATCCAGAGACAAGATAGTAATCGTATTACTAGAAGCATGGTGAACGGAAACTGCAAGATATATTGCAGATCTAAATTTGGTCAGTTGGCATTTTCCATAAAGGCTTGCAATCTGTGGAACGCACTTCCAACCAAAATCAAATTGATTACAGACATCAGATCCTTTCTATTGAAGGTTAAAGTTTGGTTAAAGGCAAATCAGAGATGTAGTCATTTTAACTAATGATATTATTTTTATTTATTGTAGTTGTATTTACGATGTATTTTGGCTTTATGAAAATGTATGTTTTATGGTAAAATGTATTTATTTTGATTGTAAACCCAACAAGGGACAATTGTTGAAAATTTGCAATAGCTATAAACTTATGTCCGTTACATCAGTTGCATGTTTTGTACTTGGACTATGTCAAACTGCACTGTCCCTTTTAAATAAATACATTCAAATTCAAATGTGTGAGGGATGCTTTACCATGACATACACCTGGTTACATGGGAATAAACTTATTATCTAATAGGACATTAGGGTTGTGTGAAATGTGTGTGGCTGGTGGATGAATGTTTTGGGGATTTATTTGGCGGCTACATTTTTTTTTTTTACCAAGTGGAACCTGTCAATACGTTTTGGTTTGATTTATCAGTGTAAGGAGAAGAGTACGCTTTGGCAAGTCCTAAAACTAGACTTTCATATTTTTTACATTTGTTAGTATTTTCTTTTCTTTACTTTTTTTTTTTTTTTTTTTTATTTGTGAGGAGTGCACTCAGAATTTTGTTTGAGAATCTGCTCTCCTTTAAGCAGGCCTACATGATTGGAACTAAAAGTGCTATACAACAATCGTAAAGTGAGCTTCTCCGCATTACAATGGGCACTGGAGAACATCACCTATGTGGGACACGATTAGATAGTAAGTCCTAAGTCCCTTGTCTAAAAGGATTCAGCAAGGTAATCCATTCTAAATTCTTCTTGATGCATGCTCAATCATCCAGGTAAGTAAATCTCGAAAAGTTGATTCTGTTCATCTGGACGTAGTGTTTTCAGTGGGAGAAACGTTTCGTCACTCATCCAAGTGACTTCTTCAGTCTCAGCTGACTGCAGGTTTCCCCAATCTTATAAACAGTAACTAGAACCACTGAAGGAACAATGGGCTGGGAGGTCAGTTCCTTCATCATAATTATGTAAATTCTCATAACCACTGATCAATGGCCATGAGTACCATTCACAGAGAGTTGGGGAATGGCTGCAATCACAGCATTGTAGGATGGCGAAAGATGTCCCCTTAGGCCCCCTCCTCGATTCAGAGATGGTCTTTCCCTTCTCATATAAATGGCCTCCTTGACTCCACGCGCAAACCGGCGTTCCTCCCTGTCCAGGATGTGTACATCCTCATCAGTGAAAGAGTGTCCACTGGCCTGTAGGTGTTGTGGAGGCAGATTTTTCTTCTCATGTATTAATCACATATTTAATCATATCACATTAGTTATAGTAATATCACTTTCTCACTTTACTATACAGGGAGTGCAGAATTATTAGGCAAATGAGTATTTTGTCCACTTCATCCTCTTCATGCATGTTGTCTTACTCCAAGCTATATAGGCTCGAAAGCCTACTACCAATTAAGCATATTAGGTGATGTGCATCGCTGTAATGAGAAGAGGTGTGGTCTAATGACATCAACACCCTATATCAGGTGTGCATAATTATTAGGCAACGTCCTTTCCTTTGGCAAAATGGGTCAAAAGAAGGACTTGACAGGCTCAGAAAAGTCAAAAATAGTGAGATATCTTGCAGAGGGATGCAGCAGTCTCAAAATTGCAAAGCTTCTGAAGCGTGATCATCGAACAATCAAGCATTTCATTCAAAATAGTCAACAGGGTCGCAAGAAGCGTGTGGAAAAACCAAGGCGCAAAATAACTGCCCATGAACTGAGAAAAGTCAAGCGTGCAGCTGCCAAGATGCCACTTGCCACCAGTTTGGCCATATTTCAGAGCTGCAACATCACTGGAGTGCCCAAAAGCACAAGGTGTGCAATACTCAGAGACATGGCCAAGGTAAGAAAGGCTGAAAGACGACCACCACTGAACAAGACACACAAGCTGAAACGTCAAGACTGGGCCAAGAAATATCTCAAGACTGGTTTTTCTAAGGTTTTATGGACTGATGAAATGAGAGTGAGTTTTGATGGGCCAGATGGATGGGCCCGTGGCTGGATTGGTAAAGGGCAGAGAGCTCCAGTCCGACTCAGACGCCAGCAAGGTGGAGGTGGAGTACTGGTTTGGGCTGGTATCATCAAAGATGAGCTTGTGGGGCCTTTTCGGGTTGAGGATGGAGTCAAGCTCAACTCCCAGTCCTACTGCCAGTTTCTGGAAGACACCTTCTTCAAGCAGTGGTACAGGAAGAAGTCTGCATCCTTCAAGAAAAACATGATTTTCATGCAGGACAATGCTCCATCACACGCGTCCAAGTACTCCACAGCGTGGCTGGCAAGAAAGGGTATAAAAGAAGAAAAACTAATGACATGGCCACCTTGTTCACCTGATCTGAACCCCATTGAGAACCTGTGGTCCATCATCAAATGTGAGATTTACAAGGAGGGAAAACAGTACACCTCTCTGAACAGTGTCTGGGAGGCTGTGGTTGCTGCTGTACGCAATGTTGATGGTGAACAGATCAAAACACTGACAGAATCCATGGATGGCAGGCTTTTGAGTGTCCTTGCAAAGAAAGGTGGCTATATTGGTCGCTGATTTGTTTTTGTTTTGTTTTTGAATGTCAGAAATGTATATTTGTGAATGTGGAGATGTTATATTGGTTTCACTGGTAAAAATAAATAATTGAAATGGGTATATATTTGTTTTTTGTTAAGTTGCCTAATAATTATGCACAGTAATAGTCACCTGAACACACAGATATCCCCCTAAAATAGCTAAAACTAAAAACAAACTAAAAACTACTTCCAAAAACATTCAGCTTTGATATTAATGAGTTTTTTGGGTTCATTGAGAACATGGTTGTTGTTCAATAATAAAATTATTCCTCAAAAATACAACTTGCCTAATAATTCTGCACTCCCTGTAGTAAGAGCACTCCTGTCACCAGTTTGCATGCATGTGGAATGTTAACACAGTGAGGCCATTGTAATGGGAGACATTGAACACACAGTGGGACTCCTTCTCCTTATCGGGGATGTAAATCCTTAGGTGACGATCAAGCAGAAAACAAGGTCATAATAATACTCTCTGTGAGGGAGGAGGTATAGGTAAGATTTTGGGTTCGTCACATTTCATTGAGGGATTTTTGATTGGCCTCAAACATGCCTGAAGCACCTAAAGAATGAGGTAGTTCTTCCAGTGTTTAATGTGATTGTTTTGGTTTCCCCAATCACTGATGTGGGCACAGTAAAGATAATTGTAAATTCCCTTGGGAGGGTTTACACTGTTTAAATGGGTCTATTGCCCTACAATAGTAAAGAGTACAGTACACTGCATAGATAGAGAGGAAAGATCTATCAGTCTGTTGTAAAATTTAGCTCAGAAGTGTTTGATATATGTTGGCTGTACATGGCCACATCTGGGTTTTACCCCAGACTTTGAAAGCACTAACATTGAATTTAGTTTATGTTTGTGTTATTCATTTACCTATAGGTTCTAATATGCCAGTAATTTGGGCATACTACTGGATAGCTCGCTTAAATTTGACAAGCAAGTGTCTGCTGTTGTGAGGTCTAGTTTTAATCAGCTGCGCCTCATTTCTAAGGCTAAGCGCTATATTCCGCACATTGACCTGGAAAAACTCATTCACGCATTCGTGACTTCCAGGTTGGACTACTGCAACTCTCTTTACATTGGTCTTTCCTCCACCCTTCTCGTTAGATTGCAGACTGTCCAGAATGCAGCGGCACGCCTTTTGACAGGTAGCAGGAAGTTTTCTTCCATCACTCCTGTTCTTGCTAGCTTGCACTGGCTTCCAATTAAATACCGTATTCAATTTAAAATATTACTTTTCACCTACAAAACCATTAATAACTTGGCGCCGAGCTACCTCAATGAGCTTCTCAGGTTACACACTCCTGTCAGAGCACTTAGATCTGCTACCCAAATTCTTCTGGAGCAACCTCGTTCTCGGCTGAAGTCTCGTGGTGACCGTGCGTTTGCTGTAGCTGCCCCGGTCTTATGGAACAACCTTCCTGTTGCTATCCGGACGTCTGACTCTATGCCACTGTTTAAATCACGGCTGAAGACTTATTTGTTTAATCTTGCCTTTCCACCTAGTTAACACTTGGTGTGCGTTGTACATTTTTATCCGTTATGCTTGTGAACTACTTTTATATCTTATGATTGTCAAGGTTTTTATAATTGATACGTGCCAGGTCCTTTCTCTTTTCCCTCCCATCTCCCTTTTCCTATTTTATTTTTGTCAAGCACCTTGGTATACCCTTGGTTTTTTAGTGTGCTTTATAAATAAAGTTTATTATTATTATAGTCACTGTCCTTTATGGTAAACATCTGGACAGGGCAAAGCAAAAGGCACAAAGGAGTGTGTGTGATGTTTAGAATATTCAGAAACCTGAAGTATGTATCAGCAGCAGAATGGACCTGAAAATAAGTGCCCATGTTTGTTTCAGTTATATGAAGCTTTGAATATTGTGGATTAGTAGTACTGCTGCGTTTGTTGCATCGCATTGCTGTAATTGTTTATATGCTTTATATATTCGGAGGTAAGTTGATCTATAGTGTTACATCATATTCTACAATGATGTTATGTGTTTGTTTACTTTTTGCCCAGTTTGACCCATTTAGCAGAAGTCAGCCTGTTTAAGGCTCTGATATCTATTCTGTATGACTTAAAGCAGTTATGACATGGTATGATTTTCTCACCCAATAAAGGAATATTTAATATATCAGTCTACTCTTCATTTTATCAGAAACAGTTATCACAGCTCGTACATTTTCTTGTTACACATATGTATAAGCATTGAGACTAATTTAGTAATGCCAACAAAATGAAATAACAATATTTGTATCTTATATATAATACATCTATATATACACTGTCAAAGATAATTGTCTTTGAGTGAAGATTTAAGGTGATAGGAAATATAAATAAATGCAACTTGAATCTTTACTGAAGCTCAGTATTTGACAAAGTTCAAGTTCACTGCTGTAATAACTAATAATGATTAATATAAAAATAACTTTAATATTTCCCATATTATATTTACATTACCAAAGTGAGATGACTTTACTCTCATGAAAAACATTAGCTAATGGTTATTAACTAGCTAATCTTAAAATGACTGTTCAGTACAGAAATGAAGCCCGTCAATCATGTTTTTACAGTCCCGTGGTCTCAGCCTCAGATACTCAACAAATCAAACAAAGCTCATATAAAAACAGATGAACAAAAACATTTCCTCCTTCATTTCTGTTTAACAATGCTGTATGAAACATTTCCAGTGGTTAGTAGCTGAGCAGCGCGATGGAGGCCAGACGGTCCAAGTTCACACGCCTCGTACTTCCGGTTTTGAGGACGAGGCCCACGTAAACCGCTTCCTCCATGGCTGCAGACCCTAAATTGGGATACAGCCCATAAAGGTGTGTGTATGAGGAGTGCTCCTCAGATCCACTTGGTGTTTGCTGTGACTGCATGTAGTGGGATCAATGCGCATTGATAATAAAGCTTTGATGAACAATACTTCAGCCCTGACCCTTCTTCTCCAGCTGGGATATCAAAAGAATGGGTGAGGTCAAGAAGACGTGAACCTCAACAGCACCTAGCCACACGAGAAGTCCGATCACTTTCTTTCTAAGCTTCTTAGACTTTTCCAGCTTTGTGTGTCTGTTAAAACGCTTTTTACAAATCCTGCTGGAATACGTCTGGTTACATCTGCAGTCAAAGCAAGATGGAAATAATTTAACAAGTGAGCAAACCATCAACTTCTCCCAGCATGCTGAGCTAATGATTAGTTGGTGTTTTTCTCCAAACACTCTCTCACTCTTCTCTCAACGGGATCACAATAAACTGTGAACAGACACTGAGGAGAGGAGCCGAAGACTTCATTCAGGAGCTGTTGAAGTACGCCGACTTCGGGGGCGCTACTGAGCCGACAATGGAGTAAGGCATGTTGGACTGGGCTCACGCCTGGCTAGCTTATATTTTAACAATTCCATGCCCCTTTTAAAGGCTAATTTAAACGAACTATCACTCCCCGTAACACCTGTGACCGACGGGGAAAAACGGACTAGTGGTTACAACCGGAATGGCATCTAAACTCTGAAAATATAAGTATACCGGCCCGAGGGACCTTATACTTAAGCAAGTGGGAGCTCGTCGCCTAGCTCACAGTCAGGAATCGCGATGGAGTATGAAGGTCTGAAATCGGACATCCTCTCCTCTCTGAAAGATGATATCTCTACGATTATCAGGTCAGAACTGACAAGTCCGCTTGCAGAGGATTTCGACTCCCTCAAGTACAAACTAAGAGAAGTTAAGACGGAGATTGCTAACAACACAGCAGCAGTCCGCTCAGAAATTAACAACGTCAAGTCCGCTACTAGCGACCTGAAAGAGGGTTTATCATCATGGTCGGACAAGGTTGTCAGCCTCCAAGAGACGGCTGCAGGATTACAGACTGAGCTGGTTAGCTTAAAAGAAAAGAATGGAGATATGGAGTCAAGAATGCGGAGGTGCAATATTCGTATTGTGGGTGTTGCGGAGGATGCCAGTTCCAGCTCGACCAGCTCAGTTTCTACTCTATTGAAAGATGTTCTGCAACTGGATAAAAAAATCCTGGTGGACCGCTCACATAGAGACCTTGCTCCCAGAAGATCTAACGGGAAACCTCAAGTTATCATCGCCAAACTCCATTACTACCAAGACTGCGTCAATGTTCTACGACAGGCCCGAGAGCGGGGTCAGTTGCAATACAAGGGGAACCCTGTGGCCATCTTCCCTGATTACACGAGCATTGCCAAAGCTGGCTTTGCTTTTAATGACGTGAGGAACCTGCTTCGAGGGTGTCAAGATGTCCGCTACGGAATGATGTTTCCAGAGATACTGCGCATATCTTTTAGGGGCGAGAGTAAGGAGTTTCTGGATCCAGAGAAGGCAATGGTATACGTGAAAAAAGTCATCTTACCAAGTTAAACTGCCGGGTGAAGTTCCCCTCCTGACTGAAATTTTTACATGCTTTCTCCAATCCCACGGCGTTGTTGACATTTGGCGTTTTCATAACCTTGCATCAAGGGCATACTCCTACTACTCTCCTGTCCACAAAACATTCTCTTAGATAGATTATTTTTTTTATTGATAAACATGCTCTTCCACTGGTTGAAACTTGCGATTATCAATCTATTGTTATTTAAGACCATGCTCCCTTAGTGATGAGAATGCACATCCCTGGTGCCAATTGCATATACTGTCCCTGGAGTTTTAATCCTCTTTTACTCTCTAACGAAGCATTCATGAATTTTAGAAAATCTGAGATTAGAGACTTTCTTGAACCAAACCAGACCCCTGGGATGTCTTTTTCAGTCATATGGGGGTCACTGAAAGCCTATCTTCGGGGCCAAATTATCTCATTTTCAGCAGCAAGAAAAAAAGCTGACACTGAGCACTTGAAACAGCTATTAGATGATATTTTGCGGCTAGATATAAACTACAGTCACTCACCATCGGAAAGCATCCTTAAAGAACGTCAGACCCTCAAAATGAAATTTGATCTTATTTCAACACAGCAAGTGGAGCAACCTATCCTAAAGTCTAGATGTACTTTCTATGAGGAGGGAGAGAAAATTGGCAGTCTTAGCACATCAAATACGTCAAAGGTCATCCAAACAGTTCATCTCTGAAATAGCTGATGAACAGGGCCTAAAGCATACAGACCACGCAGAAATCAACTCCTGCTTCCAACAATTTTACTCTTATTTATATACCGCAGAATCCCGCCAAGATGAGTCTGCTATGGACAATTTCTTTAGTTACCTCAGTATAACCACTGTTGACCCGAAACTGGTTACCAAACTCGAAAGGGACCTCTCTATCCAGGAGGTCATGATGCCGATTGTTGGAATGCAAAGTCCCCTGGACCAGATGGATTTTTTAAAACATTTTTTAACGAACTTGCACCACTTCTGCTGTCAGTCTTTTTGGAGTCCTATTCATCTGGAACTCTCCCTCCAACTAGGAGAGAAGCGTTTTTTTCACTCATTCTGAAAAAGAACAAAGACCCTCTCCAATGTAGCTCATACCGGCCGATTTCACTGCTAAACACCAATGCAAAGATTCTCGCAAAGATTTCATCACAGCACTTAGAGGTTGTGTTACCAACAATCATCTCCACAGACCAAACCGGGTTTAACAAGGGCAGACACTCTTTCTTCAACATTAGACGTGTCTTAAGTATAATTCATGACTCTCCCTCAACCGATACACCTGAAGCCCTACTGTAACTTGATGCTGAGAAGGCCATTCGACCGGGTGGAGTGGGACTACCTTTTATATAGTTTGAGCAAATTTGCTTTTGGCCCCAGATTCATATCGTGGGTTAAAACTCTCTACAATTCACCAATGGCAGCTGTGCGTACTAATAATACGATCTCTTCTTATTTTAAATTCCATAAGGGCACTAGGCAGGGCTGCCCCCTATCTCCATTTTTGTTTGTTATTGCTATAGAGCCATATGGCAAGAACCAGTATCACAGGAGTCGTTAGAGGAGGCCAAGAATACAAAGTTTCACTTTACGCAGACGATCTATTGCTTTTTATAACTGACCCCACCCTAAACGCCTCGAAACTACTAAGCACTCTGCAAAGATTCGGTTCAATGTCTGCCTACAAAATAAATCGTCAGAAAAGTGAATTCATCCCAATCAATGCAGCTGCAAAAACTATCCCATTTAATCTAATACCATTCAAAATAAATAATAAAAAGTTTAAATACCTCGAAATCTGGATCTCCAGCTGCTACAAAGATCTTTATAAAATAAACTACCTGCCAATGTTGAAGAGTCTGAAAAAGGACATCCACTGCTGGAACTTATTATCCCTTTCCCTCAGTGGGAGGATTAATATAATTAAAAGAAGCTGTTGCCAAGGCTCCTTTATCTATTCAAAAACCTCCCTATATATCTGACCAAACATTTCTTCAGCTCTCTAGACAAGTTAATATCATCATTCATTTAGAACAAGAACAACCCATATAAGAAAGAGCATCCTGCAAAGGCCACGCCCACAGGGTGGACTGGCTCTGCCGAACCTTCTGTTTTATTATTGGTTAGCCAATATCAGGGTACTGCTACACTGGATGCATGACCAGGGCTCTAGAGTGCGACCAATTTGGTCGCAAATGCGACCAAATTTTTCAGTGGTGCGACTAAAAAAAAATATTTGGTTGCACCTGTGCGACCAACTGTTCGGGTAGCGAAAAAAAAAAAAAAAATCTGCAACCTTCCCTGTGGTCAACAACAGACACACATTTTGCCCCTATCGTGGACTAAACCAATCAGAGATAGTAAGGGGCGGGACCTCTCTGATTGGCCGTGGTCCAGTTGAAAGTGCAGGTGGAAGTGGGAGGTGAGTAGCTTGAATAAAGCTATATCAATTCATTAAATCCTGAATCGACTTTTAAATATAACTGTGTTTTGCCAGAAACGCCAGATTCTCAGATTAAAGCTCACAAAACCATTTCAACAACAACCAAACAGTAAATAAGAGCAGGTACACGGATTCCACACAAAGACGTAAACACAGAACGGACCCGACGCATCAGAATCAACTTTGTCTTTCTCGGCTTTCTCACCCGACGGCCCGTAGACGGTCACGCTGTCGGAGCTTAGAGATTCTGATGAGTCAGGTCCGCGCTGTGATTACGTCTTTTTGCGCTGATTCTGAGCTGCACGTTTTGTCTCTCTCCAACCAAAATTCACCGAGCCAGCAGCAAAAGAAGCAGCAAACTGCGCTTCACATTTGATCAATGTCGTCATGAATTTTGCTGTTTTGCTTCCACGACAATTAAAATCACACTTCATGCACAGCTAGCTCTCTCTCTATCTCTCTCTGTACTTCAAGAACAGTTTCCCGTCTCCAATCTCTGTTTTCTGTATTATTCATTGGCGTATTACCCACCAGTCTACCGTTGTTTACAGCGCTGTCGGCTGCTGTCTTTTTCTTTTCTTTTTTTCACTTAAATGACCTCGGACAAGAAAGCCTATTTTTCTGTTGTTCAATACTGAAGAAATTTAAACTTTATATGCAGAACATTGTAGAATATTTTTAAGGTTATCTGCTATAAAAAGCCAGACCAGGAAAATCTCCTTCATATTTTTCTGTGTTTTATTCTCAGTTACTTTCACACAAAGGCATCTGCTGTGATGTTCACAATTCTGATGAAGTCAGTACTGATAAATGATCAGAATTATAATATTTCTGACTGTCTGGGGCTAAGTTGAATCGAATCGGGACTTTGAAAACCGGAATCGAATGGATTATAGAAATCAGTGATGATACCCAGCCCTAGTGAGCAGCCTAGGCACGACAGAAGTGGATGTAGCTGTAATAGGAAAAGAACTATTGCTAACTTTTCTGTTAAGGCCTGATCCTTCTGAAATTCATAGCCAGTGCTCTGACACGGTGTCATCAATCTTTGAATGCTGAAAAAGCACAGTGTATCCAGAAAAACACATTATATTATATAAATTATTATAAAATTTGTGTGCGCCTAACTTTTGTGCCGGTACGCCTAACTTTAAAAAGTTAGGCGTACCGGTACGCCCATGGCAAAAAGTTAGTCTAGAGCCCTGATGACACTTATCATCTGGTGGTTCCAAGCTGGCTCCTCCTGGAGAGCTCATCCTGTGGACAGGTGTCTCTGCGAGCACTGCTGTGCGCCGAGATCCCTTCAGTCAGGCCAGTCTCTTACTATACTTCTAATCCAGTTGTGATAAACTCAATTCGTATTTGGAACCTGTTTAGGAAAACTTTCAGGCTACACAGTCTTTCTCTCTTTGCACCAGTTATTTAGAAACCATATGTTTGCCCCCTCCTTATCCGGTGGAGGCTTTCAGGTCTGGTGTAAAAATGGTATTCTGTCAATGCAAGACCTTTACATAAGCAACAAATCTGCCTCTTTTGAGCAGCTGGTAAACAGGTTCTCCATACCCAAATCTAACGTTTTTAGATACTTACAACTACGAACCTTTGTATCCTCACATACTGACTGGTTCCCTTCTCGTCCACCGGTCTCTCTGCTAGATGATATTTTTAAAGTTGCATTTGATCAGAAACAAATTATTGGTAACATCTATAATAAACTAATCCAACACAGCTCTACCACTCTCAATTATCTAAAATTAAAGTGGGAAAAAGATTTAAATGTTGAAATTTCAGGAGAAGACTGGCTGAAAATTATAAGGATCTATTAATCTTCAATATGCCAACGTCATACTGTTATTCAGTTTAAAACTGCACATCGACTACACTGGTCAAAGACTAAACTGTCCAGATTTAGATCAGATCTGGATCCTCCCTGTGATAAATGTAAGCAGGCTCCAGCCACCCTTCTACATTTTTGGACATGTCCAATGCTTCATCAGTTTTGGCAGTTTTCTCTACTTTGTCAAAAATTTTAGGAGAGCCATTTGATCCATGCCCCTTTGCTGGTCTATTCGGTACTGTCCCGCAGGGGAGGCATCTGAACAAACATAAGCTGAAAACCATAGCCTTTTGCACTCTGTTAGCTTGGAGACGTGTGTTGTTACATTGGAAAGACTCCTCTCCACCTTCATGTTCACAATGGATCACAGACATTATGCAGTATCTTAAACTGGAAAAGATGAGATGCTCTGGGGGGGTTTCAGGGATTTTTTTTAGCAGTATGCTGTACTGCTTGTATGTTTAATTTGTTTTTTGTGAAAAAAAAACAGTGAGAATACATTGAAAAAATTTGCGCTGGAAGAAAATAAACTACAGATGCATCTGGAGATCATCCTATGAAGTCCTATTGTAAAGGCTGATTGCCCTTCCCCAGGCTTGTACCTGTGGCTTCCTGTCCTGGGGTTGGCTGTTCTCCTGCCCTGCACCCAGGGCTCTAGACTAACTTTTTGCCATGGGCGCACTCAAATTTTTCAACCGCATCGCTTAAGCCGCAGTTTTACATGTGCACATTTTTTTTTCTTGGGGGGGGGGGGGGGGGAGTTGCAGTCCATACAGGCAATATTCATTTCTAAATTATTAACTAACAATCTTGTGCTTAAAGTGCTTTGTCAATATTGTAGAAAATGTTAAACTTGATCATCATCTCGGCTTCCTCTGACGACCTGTCTGCTGTTGCATGCTCCTGAAAGGCAGTGGGGAGAGGGGACACTTGGGCAGTGCATTTATTGCAGCATATAATGCGTTTTCTGGATACACTGCTGCTTTTTCAGCATTTAAAGATTGATGGCACCGTGTCAGAGCACTGGCTATGAATTTCAGACGGATCAGGCCTTAACTTAACAAAAAAGTTATCAATAGTTCTTTTCATCTTTTCTTATTACCCACAGCTACATCCACTTCTGTCAGGCCTAGGCTACTCACTAGGGCTGGGTATCATCACTGATTTCTATCATCCATTTGATTCAGGTTCTCAAAGTCCCGATTCGATTAAATTTTCCTCAGACAGTCAGAAATATTATAATCATCAGAATTGTGAACATCACAGAAGATGCCTTTGTTTCAAAGTAACCGAGAAAACCCCCCCCCCAGAAAAACATGAAGGAGATTTTTCTGACCAGACTTTTTATAGCAGATAACCTTAAAAATATTCTGCAATATTCTGTAATTTTGCATAATTTAAAAAAGTTTAAATTTCTTCAGTATTGAACAGCAGAAATTAGGCTTTCTTGTCCGAGGTCATTTAAGTGAGAAAAAAAAAAAAAGAAAGAAAAGAAAAAGACAGTGGCCGACAGCGCTGTAAACAACGGTAGACTGATGGTGGATAATAAGCAAATGAAAAATGCAGAAAACAGATTTGAGACGGGAAACTGTTCTTGAAGTACAGAAAGAAAGGGCGTAGATTTGGTTTTGGCATTGGTGGGGACGGATGATTCAACCCTGCCCTGTTTCTTTTTCTTTTTTTGTCTTTGCTTCTTGATAAAAAAAAAAAAGGAGAAATATACTTGCCTACATATGCTATTCTGCATGCTTTTAAACCATTTAAAATTCATAGTTTTATATGTGAGTTATATAATGTTAAATTACTATTAAACAAATGACTGACTAAAGCAGTGGTTCCCAAACTTTTTTCGCTGGGCCCCGCTTTGTTTTACAGAAAAATGTTTGCCCACCCCCCCACCCCCACCCCCCGCGCGCGCACACACACGTACGCAATAACACATCCTCCAACCACATACACCCATATTTTGCTCAATTGCGGTTTATTTCACACCTCAAACATTTACTAAACAATTAAGCAAATACAAGTAATCTGCACGTAGTAATAAAATAAACTACTAACTCTTTTACGCTGCGTCCGCAGGTACACGGGTATTTTTGAAAACGCCGCTGTTTCATCCACACGTAAACGGCGTTTGGAATCAACGAAAACTGAGATTTTTACTCTTTTTTGCGTTTACAGATGAGGAATACAGAGTTCGTCATGCAACGTTAAAGGTATGTGCCTCTTTTCACGTCAGCTGTGCGCCATGTTATTGCTTACATGAGAGGAATGGCAGATAGAGACAAAATACTGTTAATCTGACTATCTTCAGGTTTTACATGCTTACATATAAACACGCAGTTACTGTCCCTCTATTTAGAAAGGCAGAGGCGTCACGGTGTAATTATTTTACATGTAGTTGTTTTTTTTCCTGTGTAATAATATTCAACATTGCTATCAACAAATTAAAAAAATGCCTCTCTGTGCAAAACGGGTTTAAAAACATAAACAACTGTGGAATACTGTTTGTCCGTGCGTGTGCTCCCGACGAAGGAAAGACCAATTCTGCAGGGAGACCTACCTCGGCACTTGTGCAAGTGAAGCCAAAGGGAAGATTTGCTTCACCATATTTTCTAGTCTTTGGCTTAGAATGAAATTGGTTTGGAAACATATTCAGGGATGCTTCATCTCCTGCTTTGCGTTTGTGTGGGCGCCCCGTGCTAGCAATGTCAAAGCCTTTTTTTTTTTTTTTTTTTTTTTTTCCTTTTTATGCCCCCCCCCCCCGCAATGGCTCTGTGCCCCCCCCCCCCCCCTACGGGGCGGGCCCACACTTTGGGAAAGTCTGGACTAAAGTATTTTAAGGCTTTAGTTTACTTCAGCCATAATCCATATAAATCAGGTATCATACAAAAATAAAAAATAGCTTCAAATACAGTCATGACAATAAAAGAATATGACTTTAAGGACTTATCAACATTACTTCAGTTATACTACACCAACATCTCTTATACATTAGCACTAAGGGAAAACTGAATGACCTGGTGGTTTTTGTCCATAAAACTACTCGTCTAAGATTACCACAAAGTAAAAGATCTCTCAGCAAAATGATGCAACATTTTAGGCACTATTGCCCCGATCAAATCAGTGAGCTGGGATGTTTTATTCTCAACATGAACTACTGTTACAGCAACAGACATGGACTACTGGTGTCCCACACAACAACTCAATGTCCACTATGTGAAGGAGCTAAACACATGCCTTCTCCTCTTGTTAACTGAGATAAACTGCTGGCAAATTTGTTTTAAATCTATACTGTCCAGTCTCTCCTGGTGGACATGGCACACAGCAGCATTGTTTAATCTCATTTAAATCATTGTTGACCATAGCCATCTTTTTAGTCTTCTGAGAGCACTGACGCTTCTTTCAGCCCCAGTACATGTGTTTTATCCTGAGATTAAAATTATTATTATGTGCTTGATGTGCCTCACCTTTGGCCCTGGCTCTTCCCCTCTGACTGCACTAGGACATATTGCTACCTGATAAAATAACACATTGATTCGTGCCATATAAAAAGTGAGACCTGTCAATTCAGATTCTTTGTCAAATATACACTAATGAATCAATTTACATCAGCAGCCTAACAATTGTTATGATGATAAATACTAGTTAATCTATAGCACCAAATCATCAGTCAGTCACCCGTGACCTCGCCTCCTCACCTCTATCCAAGCTACAACATGGCAGAGCTGCACTGTCACCTGACAAATAGGACATACATGACAATAAGAATAAAATGTGGAGCTGCTTCAGTGTTTCTGTCAATTTGTGCAGATCGTGACTCATCAGTAATGTTTGTAGGCTGAGTGCATTTTTAAAACAATTTGTGCAAACTGCACTACAAGGTTGAACATTTGCAAAATCATGACTACCTCATGATATTTGTCTCAAAAATTAACCGTATGAATATGTCAGTACCATTAGGATGAAATTATTGTGTCACCAACATTTTAACGTTAGACATACAATGTTAACAGCCTCTGTAAACTAATATCCTGGCTCGCTCAAAGCTGCCGTTTTCTCTGACAGTTTCAATCAAAATTAGAAATGCTGCTCTGAGACTGAGAGAACTAATAGTGCTGCCTGTTGTGCAGTTAGTTTACAAAAGACGTTATTCATGGTAACATACTATTTTAGACTGATGCGGGCCAAAGCCTAGCATAGCCTGTAACGTTATTATGACGGACACATTTTATGAGTGAACTTGGCTTTAAGTGACTTACAGGTTTCTTTGAAAAATACTTTCTTATATCCAGGTTCTTCCTTGTTGCTGCCGTCCTGTCCTCTTTGCAGGTCCTGGCAGCGCAGGCTTGCCGCTGCTAAAACTAAACAGAGCTCCCTGAAAGGCACAGCCAATCACATTGGCCATATTTGTCACATGAGGTAGGACTCCAGTAGAGAACATAATTTAACTTTTTCTGCACTGCTGGGTGAATGAGACGTTGACAGATCGTTTTTTTTTTTTCTTTCTATCGGGTTTGTTTTTCTTTACTCGAAGAGATCAAATTATTGGTGGGGACAATTCAATAATCGCTTGATATTGGTGGGGACATGTCCCTTCCGTCCATGCCAAATCTACGTCCTTGACAGAGAGAGAGAGCTGTGCATGAAGTGTGATTTTTATCGTGGTGGAAGCAAAACAGCAAAAGTCAGAGGGAATTCATGATGACATTTATCAAATGTGAAGTTAGTTTGCTGCTTCTTTTGCTGCTGACTCGGTCAATTTTGGTTGGAGACGTAAACACAGAGCTGACCCGACGCAGCAGAATCGCTGAGCTCCGACTGTCCGTCTGCCGTCGGGTGAGAAAACCGAGAAAGACAAAGAACTGAAGAAGCTTCTTGGATGAGAGGTGAGACGTCTTCAAGCAACTTATAGGAGTCCAGACGCTTTTCTTGGCAAGCTCCTTTGACCGAAGAGACAAAGCTGATTCTGATGTGTCGGGTGTGTGTTTACGTCTTTGTGTGGAATCCGTGTACCTGCTCTCACTTAATGTTTGGTGGATGTTGAAATAGTTTTGTGAGCTTTAATCTGAGAATCTGTCGTTTCTGGCAAAACACAGTTATATTTAAAAGTCAATTCAGGATTTAATGAGTCGATATCTCTTTATTCAAACTACTCACCTCCCTCTCTCCACCTGCACTTTCAACTGGACCACGGCCAATCAGAGAGGTCCCGCCCCTGACTATCTCTGATTGGTTTAGTCCACGATAGGGGCATAACGTGTGTCTGTTGTTGACCACACGGAGAGTTGCAGAGATTTTATTTGTTGTTGTGGTGCGACCAAAGATTTTTTTTTAGTCGCACTGTAAGAGCCAATTAAAGGTTAATTTTATTGGTACTGATAAAATGATTAGAGGAGAAATATACATGTTTGATGTTAAGAATATAATTTCTAGTTGATTTCAAAATACTGTTTGTTAAATGTATAGAATATAGAAGTGCGACATTCTAATGCGCTTTTTAGTATTTTGGGCTTCCGGCGCACTGTAATTACGTAGTTGGGGAGTCGGATAAGCTGGAAGCAACACAGTTTTTTGACCGAGTCTTGCCATGTAACTTAAAAGTTTCAATAAACATATTTTTTGCAAGAAAAGTACCTGGACTTGTTCGCGTTCAAATGCATGTTGCTGGACTGACTCCTAAAGGTGGTACAGAAGAGCGAAATAGAGACGGAGTGCCGCCGCTACACGCACCATTGAAAAATTTGGTTGCATTTGCGACCAATTTGGTCGCACTCTAGAGTCCTGCCTGCACCCCATCCTTTTGTTCATATTCCAAGACTATTTTTCTATATGTATTCTTACTCCCTAGCAACCGCCATTTCATAATGTTGCAAGCAATCGCAAACTCTACAGTCTGTCTAACTCCAATTTATACCAAGCAATCTATTATTCTCAACAGAGCTAAACTCAACATAAACTGAACCCACATTAAAGTTAGCTCGGTGCTTACCTTTAGATGAGCCCACAAAACGAGAGAAGAACCGTGATGAAGCTGGAACTCTTTCCAAACACAGGAAACAGATCAGGGAGCAGAGACCCACGTGGTTCACGCTGATCTCAGCTACAATCCAGGAGACAAGGGTGTGCAGATCGATGCAGATATCGATCCAAACGTTGGTAGTGGTATATGTTCCTGTAAGTTCACTACTTTGCTCCCGTTTCATGAAAAAGCAGCTCTCTCTGCTCGACTCTCCTCTCCTGCACAGACACTTTGCTCCGCCTCCTTTTCCGGCTCTGCTGTGATTTGTTGCTGCGCGGTCACGTGACCGAGCTTCACAAGGTAACCACGTGGGGTGTTATTTCAAAAGTAGCGCCTATCTCCTTTTCCTGAACTCTTTTCCTTGGCCTCGATGAAAACGTCATCGTGGGAAGGAGATTTGCTAAGGACTCAGGGAAAGAGAGGAGCGATGCTGAGAATTGGAACAGCCTTACACTCGTCTCTCTGTAACAATGTGACACCGGATGTCCGCCTGTTGAAACTACATTGTGCAGAAGATGGACTACAAAACAAACATCTTACTTCGTCACAATGTGTTCTAACCGTGTTGTTTTATGGAGGTCATATAAACGAGAACAGCCTGTTAAAAATATCCTTTCATTACAAAGTTTGAATTTTAAAGAAGAAGGAACCTTTAGGGTCAGATTTACTAACATCTGCAGCAGCTCAAAGATCGTCTTTTGATGTTAAAAAGCTTCTGGATTTACTGAAGCGACTCAGTGTCAGTTTGTGACTGAAGTTATGACATATGTGTTTGTAAGAGTTTTACTTCCAGGAGAAGAAGATTTAAACGAGTGACACAAATGTAATGTACAAAATTGCACAAAATCTACCACAGAATCCTGTCTTGTTCCTGCTGTGGTTGTGATAGTGAGGACAGTTTATTGTTTTAGGGGGAAATGTTATCAAAACAAGTTTCTGATCCGCTCAAAGTTGTTATTTCAGTTCCAAAAGTTTGGCTCTGTCCTAAAACTCTCCAGTCAGATCTTATACTGATTGTTTTGAGGTGAGCCCCACTTATTTTTCCTTAATAATACAGTTTATGTGAAACCAGGCAGAAATGAATTACGCTTATTTTTTGTAGTGCACACAGCTAAGTCTTTCTGCTGAATATGTAAAAAATAAAAGTGTTACTGTGTTACATGCCTGAATGTTGCTCATGGTCTGATGGGAAATAATGTTTTCTGTTCTTTAGCACATCGAACAGTCAACTGTTCACAGAGTTTAGGTTTAAAGGATGAAACAGTTTGTACTGATGCATCTCTCCTCTCGATAAATCTGTACCCGAGTCCTAATCCTCAGAACACTTTGCACAGTGCTCAGTGATTTCTATTAGAACAGTTATTTCTTATATTAAAGGCATTTTGATTCTCCTTCAGCCTCTTAATTATCCCAATTTCCCTGCTGTTTTCAGAGAGAAACACTTGCATGAATCAAGAGCTTACTCTGTATTGTTGAGCCACTAATTGGTGCTGCTCTCAGCAGAAAGCTGATTTTTACTGAACCGAAGTGGCTTCTTCATAGAGAGATTAAAACACACTGTTAGTAGATCATCCTGCAATTGTGACATCACAATAATTTGCCTCGCTTTATAAATCTGTCACTTCTATCACATATAAAATTAAATACATAATACAATAAGGACTTTGTGAATGACTTTGTTGACTTCTTGGCTGAATACATGCCAAAATATGGCTGTGTCTTATTTTGGGGGATTTTAATATTCATGTGTGTTGTCCTGATATGCCCATGGCAAAGGGCTTTTTTAAGCCTTGTTGATTCTTTTAATCTGGTGCAATGTGTGACTAGTCCCACACATGAATGTGGACACACACTTGATCTTGTTTTATCTCATGGTTTTTCTGTTTTTAATGTAGAGATTTGTGATGCTGCGTTTTCTGACCACAGTCCTGTGATGTTTGAAGTTCCTCTTGCCTGTACCTCAGTTAAACCTCACGCTGCTGCTTGGCCTTGGTCGCGTTTTTAACTACTCCACTGCTGAGCAGTTTTCAACAGTTTTTAACCAGACCTGTAAAAGTTTTTATGTAGCCAGACCGAGGAACTGAGCTCATGGTTTTATTCCACCTGCCAGACATCTTTGTACTGTTTGGACATGGCTCCATTAAATTCCAGGCAGTCTAAAACTAAATCTGAGCCCTGACTGAACAACACGACCCGAGCTGTCAGACACGAGTGCTGTCGAGCTGAGCACAAGTGGAAAAGGGAGAAATTACAAGTGTCATTCCAGATACTAAACTAATGATAGCGTCAATATCAAAAACCTGTAAAAGATGCCAAAAGAAAACACTTATCTGACATTATTCTTTCAAACTGTCACAACTCGCATGTTTTATTTAAAACTATTAACTCGGTTCTTAGTGCACCACATACTGACTGTATCGAGCCCTTCTCTGCAACCTGTGAAAGTTTTTTACACTTTTTTTAATTGAGAAGGTCTCTCCTTCCTGCTTCCTGCTCTGCTGTCTTTGAGGGGTTTGAGCTGCTGACTTTGTCCTCTTTAACGGAGACTGTTGATTGTTTTAAGCCTGCAGGGTCTCCAAACAATGCTGTCCCTCCTCGACTCTTATAAGAGGTGTTACCTACAGTTGGACCTTTGGTTCTCCAGCTGGTAAACCATAGTTTGATGTCAGGTGTAGTCCCTAAAGATTGTAAACATGCTGTAGTCAAACCCCTGCTTAAAAAACCTGTTCTTGATCCTACGATTCTTGCAAATTACAGGCCTATCTCCAAACTACCTTTTCTTTCCAAAATTCTTGAAAAGAGAGTTCACAATCAATGAATGACCTTCCTAGAAGAGCAAAATGTTTTACAGGTTTTCCAATCTATTTTTAAACCCTTTCATAGCACTGAATCAGCCCTTTGAAAAGTTTTTAATTACATATTTTTAGCTACTGACGCTGGGGACTGTGTTGTTCCTGTGCTTTTAGATTTGACAGTTGTGTTTGATACCGTGGATCATGCATTTTACTCTCTCGTTTGGAGCACTGGGTGGACACAGCACTGGAGTTGTTCAGGTCCTACTTGGTGGGACAATTTTTTGCGTCAGTCTCTGACCATGTTTTGTCCTCCACTCCTCTCTTGTGTGGTGTCCTACAGAGCTCAGTTCTAGGCCCACTCCTCATTTCTTTGTATCTGCTCTCTCTTGGATCTATACTGAGAAAACACAGCATTGCATTTCACTTCTATGCTGATGACTGTCAGATCTATGTCCCTCTACAGAAAAAAGGCAAATATTTCATAGCCATTACTTTAGTGTCTTGATGACATTAAGGCTTTGATGTCTCTTAACCTTTTGAAATTCAGTGACAAAAAGACTGAGGTGATGGTTTTTGGCAGCCCCACTGAGACACCAAATGTATATTTAGATACCTTGGCCCAGTATGTTAAGTCAACTGTCACAAACCTGCTGGTCAAAGTGGACTGTGATCTGAAACTTGACAGTTAGATCAAAGCAGTGGTAAAATCAAGCTTCTTTCAGCTCAGGCAGCGAGCTAAAATAAAGCCAATTCTTTCACAAAGGCACTTTGAGACAGTTATCCACGCCTTAGCACTCGGTTGGATTACTGTAATGCACTTTATATAGGGGTCAGTGCTTCATACATCTACAGAGCGTCCAATATGCTGCAGCTTGAAAGTTTGAGCACATTTCCCCTATTTTTGCTTCACTTCACCTGCTGCCCATTTCTTTTTAGGATTCCTTTTAAAATTATTTAATTTGCTTTTAAAGCCCTCCATGGCCTAGTCCAATCTTATCTCTCTGAGCTGCTGCAGCCGTATACACCCACCTGCTACAGCCGTATATACCCACCTCTCTCAGGTCAGCTGATCAGCTGTTCCTGAATGTACCCAGGACTGAGCGTAAACTCAGAGGAGACTGTGCTTTTTCTGTAGCAACTCCAAAACAATATGCCTTTTGAGATAAGACAGGCCTCTTCTGTTTTTTTGTTTTATTTGATTCTATGCTGTTTTATCTTATTTTAAATATAGGGCTGTTTTAATTTTGATGTATTATGTGTTTTCTTTTTTACTGTTTTCTTTTTTTTATTCTATTGTTCTTAACCTATTTACTGTACAGCACTTTGGTCCTGTGCTGGGTATTTTAAAGTGCTTTATAAATAAAGATGGTTTGGATTGGATTGGATGAAATTAAATACATCTTGTTCTCTTAGAAATTATTGCTGTGATCCAGTGGAACTCTTTTCCTGCTCCCTGTTATGGATCTCTGTGACTACAATAAAATTCCCTCCATCCATCACTGAACTGTACTGAAGTAAAACGTCATCCTAAGGACTGCAGTACACCAAAGGACACCACTAATAAACACTGATTACACTCTGTTCTTCTTGCAGCAACAATTTTTTCTGCAGGTAACAATTTTCCATGTTACCCGCAGCTGCAACTGAGCAGTAAGAATGTATTTGTCTCTATTCAAATGATGATTCAGTGAATTTGAATTATTCTGCAGCAGGAGAATGACCCCAAGCATACAACCAAAGTCATTAAGAACTATCTCCAGTGTAGAGAAGCACAAGAAGTACTGGAAGTTTGTCTGGGATGAACAAAGCCCAAAATAACAACCCCCCCCCCCCCAAAAAAAACAAAAAAACAAAAAACAAAAAAACCTAAAAAAACAAAACAAGCTAAGCACTTTCTCAGACTTTTTATCTGATTTAGTTCTCAGCTCAGATAAAATAATTATTGCGGGTGATTTTAACATCCATGTAGATGCTAAAAGTGATAGCCTCAACATGGCATTTAATCTGTTATTAGACTCAATTGACTTCTCTCAAAATGTAAAAGAACCCACCCACCACTTTAATCACACTCTACACTGTAAAATGTAATATTGTGTTTAATTAAAAATATTAAATAGGCTGAACTCAATTTTTAACAATTTGTTATTAGAACTCGATTTAAATAAGTTACCAGTACTTTTTATGCAAAAAATGCTGATAAACTCAATTTATTTGAGTTGTCTTAACTTAGTAAAACTAAGTAAGCTGGAAGTTTTGCTTCTCAGGGTGGAAGGATGAAAGATGTGTTTTGAAAATGCCACGTGACTACCGTCCTCCTCCCTCTCGGATCAGTCCGCATGTTCATGGTGCCAGCATTTGTTATGGAATATGTTGAGCAAACCTGGAGAAGCGTCAGCTCAAGAGATTATTGTCATTGCTGTGGATCTTTACCTGATACACTGACTTGGTGAGTAAATGTTTACTCTTATTCAAACTGATTTTGTGGCTTCTCTTAATTTAGCACCAGGTTTATAATCTTGCTAGCTAGTTAGTGTTAGCCTAGCGTTGCTGCTGCCGCTGGGCTCATGTTACTTAAAAATTAGCACCACAGCCTTAAAAACCTTACATAAAAATATGTCTGTGAAATTTTCTGTTGATTGTTTGAAATAAAAAAGTGAGATAAGAGCCCAGACAAAATTCTTTGGGAGGTGTAGCCGTTAGGGGTAGAGTGGGGTGTGGGGGGTATTTTCAATCCATAGCCATAACTAACTAACTAATTATATATATCATGTTTAACCTGAGTAGCAAAAGAGTGCAGGGGGGTTGAAAACAATAAGCCAGGAGCTAGCTGTGCTCCTGGACTCTATCGAGCCTTGACCTCCCGGTCAGCTATCGCGCTGGTGGATAACAGAGCTCTCCGAAAACCTGGAAGCACTTTTGCAAATATGTGATATTTTGATAAATTAAGTAGATATTTGAGCATTACACAGCTACATTCTCGGCTGGAAATATCTTAAAAGGTTATTTTGTGACCCAGAAAGGGTAGTCTGGGGAAAAGGAGGATCGCATTTGTCGCCGGTTGTCGGAACCTGTGCGTACTTGTAAGCGCGACAATGGCGGAGGAGCGCGGCTAAAAAACTTATTACTTTTTCTGGGTCACAAAATAAACTTTTAAGATATTTTCAGGCGAGAATGTAGCTGTGTAAAGTTCAAATATCTGCTCGATTTATCAAGACATCACATATTTGCAAAAATGCTCCGACGTTTTCGGAGACGTCCATTTTTTTTCATGCTTTGTGGCAGCTTTTGAACATCTGTGACATCTATTAATGTCAAATCTAGCCTTTATTTAACAACATAAGCAGTCTCTATGTTACAATGATTGCACAGCCATTAAGGATAAAATCAGTTTCTGAAAAATGTTCTCTTTTTTCTCCCTCTGCTTGCTTCTTACTGTCTTTGAGGCTTGGGACCAGCACTCCTGTTGTTGGACAGAAAGACATCAGTAAGTATTTTGGTTTTCCAATATATTAGCAACTGTCAGTGACATTTATATTAATCAGGCTGAACTTTAATCATACTTTAGATCAGCCTGTTTTACTTATTGTTTTATTTGTGCTTTGGTTTGGGGAAGTTGTTTCTTTACTGATCTTTTCCTGTCTTCTGTTATTAGACTTGAGATATGACTGCACTATGCTGTTGCTGGTGACTCCAGTTAATTCTACAAGACATGCTGTGTAAGTAAACAAACAACAACAGTTTGTCTGCATTTCTTGAAAGATCACATCCCCCCAAACTTAGTTTAGGGGGTCTACACTGTATATAGTGAAGTCTGCAAGTTTTCTAACAGCAAAATTTGTTTTGTTCCCAAATCATTTTGCACATCATTAGAATGAAAGTTATTGGCTATGTTTGCATAGCCCTTTTTAAAATGATGCTTTCATGACATTATTGTGTGTCGGGTAGTGGTCAGGGCTATCCAGACTGACAATTGGGACATTGAATGTCACCTCTCCGGTGGGGAGGGAGCCTGAGATTGTCTAAATTGGAGTCTGTTTTATACCAAATGCAGAAAAAAATGTTTTAAGAAAGCAATTAAGTTCATGTTCCAAAAATATGAATGTTTGCATGCAGGACACCAGGAGAGATGAGTCCTCCGTCACAGATGGTGTGGTCAGTGAAGATGGTCGCCTGCAGGTTCAAGCTCATTGCATCTCCAACCCACATCCACTGCCACTGTACTTAAGGGAAGTTAAAGACTTTCTTCTGCACCTACATTTGGATCACCTCGATCCATGATAGTCATTCAGGCAGTAATGCCTGGACTGGAAACAAGCCATCCTTAAAACATTACAACATTCCAGCTCCTGTGTTGGAATGAAAAACAAATGTGTTGTTTAAATCAGAGACTGCACTTGTGACAGAACAATAAATATTTTATTTTGATTATATAAGTAATGTAAGTACAAAACAAATTTGTGGTAGGCCTAAACTTATTTTCAGAATAATTACATCTGAGACTTTGTTTCATTGTAAGATTATAACAGTGATGGCAATATAATTGTTTGTTGTTCAGCAGAACAGTGTCCAGTATGTTGGCTGTTATACTTTGTTGTGTTTGAAAATAAAAGTTGGGCTGATTTTAACATCATTACAAAAAGTGTTGTTAATTATTTTTAATCATATTCAGGTTACCACAAATAGTTTTTTCATTTAGTTGAACTTGAAATGTTTGTCAGTAGGTAAATAATTAAAATTGTACAGTCATAAATATCAAGTTATTCTTAATACTGCAGACTTGCAATGTGTAAGTTGTCCTAACAGTCATCTTAAGAAAGCTTTACTTAGTTTTTTTGAGGCAACGAGTTTCCTCAATTTTTTTGAGTTCTGGGAACTAACAAGGCTGTACAGTGTACTCAAAATGAGTAAGTTGCCCTAACTTGGTCATCTTACGTAAACTTGATCCAATTTTCTTGAGTTCTGGGAACAAATGAGCTTGTACAGAGTACTCAAAATAAATAAGTTGTTCTAATTTAGTCATTTTTAGCTAAGCTTTACTCAATTTTTTTGAGGCAACGAGTTTCCTCAATTTTTTTGAGTTCTGGGAACTAATTAGATTTTACAGTGAGTCAGGAAAGGAGGTGCTATCTAAATCCTATGTGAAACAAAAACCAAACAAAAGACACATGCTACACCTAACTCCCTAACTGAAATAAACAGGAGAATATTAAGGCAGCTCACCCCTTCTGCTTCAGTGCCTACTTACAGTTTACTATTTACAGAGGTGGGTCAAGTATCCAAAAACTGTACTCAAGTAAGAGTAAAATATTATTACTCAAGTAAAAGTGAAAAGTAATCATCAAAAAAGTTACTCGAGTAAGAGTAAAAAAGTACTTGGCGAAAAGACTACTCAAGTAGCGAGTAACTGTTTGAAATGTCCGATTTATTTTATAAATAAATGCTATCAGACAAACAAAACTAAATAAATATACAAATTTTAGTATTTTCAAAAGGAATATAAGTAAAAACATCAACAAAATAAGGCACAAAAATTCTAATTTCCAGATTTCAGTTTTTCACAACATAAAGATTTTTTCACCAATATCTACAGTAAATAATATAAATATATAAACAGCAGCAGCCTCAGAGAAAACATTATAACGATGCATCTTCAACATATGTTCATACAAGGCAGCTCAGTTTACCATAAATTGTATGGGTGTGCATTTATTTCTGCATATTTAGCAAAAATGTGCCATTTCTTAACTCAGTGAGGTGATGGTTAAGCTTCAGCAGCAGTTTGCTGTCAAGGTTTTTTCTGTGAAGCTGTAACTGTTTTGCAGTGAACAGGAGTCCTGTATGACTGAGAAGTCCTTCACAAGCTCCAGATGCAGGAAGAGCTGTACTGACTTTGATTGACAGCTTCTTGATGTGAGGAAAGCCATGCAATAGATCCAAACCTCCAGTGAATGGACAAGAAAGGTACCTCTCCAGCTCCCCTGCTTCTGGCTTTCCTGACCCCATGGATCCATCATCTTCATCGGTTAGGCTGCTGTTTGTGCTGGCCTCATCCAGCTCTGTGTCTAGGTGATGTCTGATGAAGTGGAGACCTGTGGAAAGATGTAAGGTTTTCAAAAGAATTAGGTCTGGTCATTATAGTGCTGTATACACTGCCAAGCTGCAGATGTTTGTTTGGAGCTAGCCTCCAAAAGCTGGGCATACACTGCGATTTGTGGCCCACTTTGAGCCGATTTTTCAGTTGCGCAACCGTTTTGGGGATCGGCCCAAGTTTTGCCTTAATCGTGTGTGCATCGTGTAGTATACATGGGGTAACGAAAAGCAGTTAACACCTCACGACCAGTTGCGCAAGTTGTTCAGTTGTTCCAGTTGTTCGTACAATATAATATTTATATTGTACAAACGTGATAATTATGTATATTGTAATAACGTGATATTATATTGTTCAAACGTGAAATGTATATTGTTCAAACGTGAAATGTATATTGTACTAACATGATAGTATATTGTTAGAACAATATACTTTTCACGTTATAACGTGATATAGCTCTATTTTTCTTTTGCCTGGGTGGCAGCTCTACGCTTCCGTATCCGAGGCTTTTCAATGTGGCCTCACAAAATTATCACGACTACAACAACCATGAAAAGAGCTGGATGGACATTGCTGCTCAATCACAGCTGCCTAGTCAATGTTTTTCATTAGTAATTTAGCAAAGTTGATGGTGGTGGTGGTGTGTGTCTGTGTGAGTAAAAGACAGAGAGGGAGAGCGAGGGACAGATTTTGTATGATAAGCTTCATGTTATGGACGCACAGTTTGAGCACTCAGGTCGCATCAGAGCATCAGGCCGTATAGTGTGAGACCCTGCATCGTGACCTATGAACTTCTAACCCCTGCAATTCAATTGTACAGTTTGAGCAGGAGCGGGATAACGTGACTGAAAAAAATCGCACAGTGTTTGCCCAGCTTAATGCAGACTGCTTAAACTAAACAAGCTGCTTTTTCACATAATAAACCCTGACAGCCGCAGTATTTCCTTCTGTTTTAACAGTTAAAGCAGTAGAGACAAGCTATTTGCATGTTCGTGGAACTCTAGCTTGTTTAGCCAGGCTAGCTGTTATCTTATACCTCGCGCTAGCTAACCAGTGAGCAGTTAAAAGGACAGCCGAAGCTGCACAAAACACCCACAAACTTGTCTCACTACAACGTAGCGCCGAAAATATAACTCGCAGCTCGAGCTCGACACAGCTGCTGTAACATAAGACTGACAACCAGCTAGAAATTTCAGACCTACCATTTATCAGCTCAAACATCCAACGACATGAATGCTTTAAAAGCATCAATATCAGCTCTTCTCTGACAGCATGGTGGGAGTTTCTAAAAATGACAGAGTCTTCATTAATCCCATGCAAACGTACACCTATCTGGAACAATCCGGACATATTACAAAACAATAATATGATAAACTTTCCAGATTGGAGTTGCAAAGGAATTAAATACTTGGAACATATATGAAGGAACAGACTTTATTTCGTTTGACAGACTAGTTACACAATATGGGATCAACAAGAAACGATTTTTGGAATATCAACAAATTAAATCCATAGTAAAAAAGAAATTTAATCCCAGTGAAGCTGAATTACAAACACCACCAAGTGTGGTACAATTTTTTAGTCTAAAACCCCCCAAATTATTGTCTAAAATATACAGAACACTCTCTAAAATAGATGAATCAATATCCCTTCCTATTGCAAAATGGGAAGCAGATTTATCGATCAGCTTAGACCCAAACCTTTGGTCTCAGATATGCTTAAAAACCTTTCAATGGATCAGAAATCCCAGTTTGCAATTAATATAATACAAAATATTACACAGAGTGCACTATACTGGTCATAGGATGTCCAAGATGGGCTATACGCCTTCCAACAACTGCTCACACTGCACAGCAAATACACCGGACAATTACATCCACGCTCTTTGGTTCTGTCCACCAGTTCAGAAATGTTGGCGTGAGATATGTGAAGACTTATCAAAGTGTCTGAAATGTAACATTCCAGCCTCCCCTTTAGTATGCTTGCTGGGCAACTTGGATGAGGTCACTGCAGAAATAAACACAGCCCATGTTGTTTTTATGGCCCTATGCATTGCCAAGAAAATGGTCCTCATTAACTGGAAAAATAAAAATAATCTTAATTCTAACCAATATAAAAACCATCTAATAGATCACACTAGTCTTGATGCAGCCTCTGCCATCACATTTGATCAATCCCTTTGGGCTCCTTTGATCGGATTCATCACCTAGTGGGGGTGGGGGGTCATGGTTTGGTCCTGCCTTCGCTATTGTGGTTGATATGGGGGTAGGGACGGCCTTAGGGCGTCTGGGGAGTCCCTAGGGACGTTTTCCCTGGAGGGCCTAACCTGGGGGATGTGGCCATGACCTGGTTAGGGGCTCTGGTGGCTCTTAGATGGTGTTTTCCTTGTGGCTGCGTACAGCGGAGATAGGGGAGGGTCTGTGCTGGCGGACGTTGGTTACTGGCCTGGTAGCCTGGCTGCCCCTGGGTGGGTCCGGGACGGGCGTGGAGGCTTGGGGGTCTGGGGGTGCTCCGCCCCTGGTCTGGGGTGCTGGCTGGGCCTTGGGGGCTTGGGTCCTGGCTGCTGTGTCGCCGGAGCTGTGGGCGGGTGGGTGCAGGGGGGCTCAGCCCCAGTGCAGGGGACCTCTGGTGCATCGGCCCAACTAGGGGGCTCTCTAACTGGTGGGGAGGTTGTTATATCTTTGCAGGTGGTCTCCTCTCTACAGGAGCTAGCTCTCCAGGTGGGGGAGAGATATAGGAGAGGGGGAGAATGAACTCAACCTGGGTGTCTATTGTCTTGTGTAGTTTGGGAGATGATTGGATGATGGGGTGGGTGCAGTTTTCTCTGGGGTGGAGTCGGGTGGGCTGCCCCGGAATCTGTGGGGCTGGGCGGTGCTGCTGCTGCGGGCCCCGATCCAGATGGGCCTGGGCCCCCTTGCCCTGGTGGGTTCCAGAGTGTGGGGGTGCCTACTGGGGTCAGCGGGGGAGCTGGCCCCAGGGAGGGGCTGCTTGCCCCTCCCTTTCTTCCCTCCCCATCCTCAGCTGCCCCCCTATTCCCGCTCTACCACACCCACCCACACACGCAGGGCTTGGGGTGCAGGTATGTCACCAGGGTGCAGGGGAGGCACTCCCCCTCTGTCCCCTTCTGGCCGCCTGTGCCTCAATTTTATTCTGTAACCTAGACATCCACATTACTCACACTCTCACATAACACATACATATAGGGCCTTGGGGGTGGGCACATTTCACAGCATCCAGAGGATGGTAGGTGTATTCCAACCCACCTCTGGCGCTGGTGCCCTACCCTCAATTTTAAATGCATATAGACACTAAGGGTTTTCGGGAGGAGCCGTGCTGCTCTCTGAGAGGAAGCAGGAACCATGCTCTCCTGTGTTTTAAATGCACTTTAGAACAGCACACAGCAACACTACATATGAGCGGGCGTAGGGAGGTTTGGGGTCTTCACTCACCCAGGTTCTGTTAGCCGTCAGGGCTGAGGGGCTGGGAGGAGGTGCTGGCCGTCAGATTGGGGTCTGGGATGCGGGGCCTCCCTGCTACTGCAGATAAGGAGGTGGTCCGCTTGCCTCCACCCCAGAGAGAAGGGTTACATCTCCTGGGTCTAGGTGCAGCTTGCCCCTCTTGGGGTGGGGGTACCTGGACCTGGGATATAGAGTATGTTTGGGGAGTGTGACTGTCTGTGCAGTGTCTATTTGTGTCTGTCTACACGTTGGGTGAGTGCCGAGTATTTGGTTGTGTATATGGGGTGGGAATGCACGTTTGTGTCCGCGTGCGCCTGTTCGTCTGTGTCTATTGCTGTATCCCAATTCAGGGTCTGCAGCCTTAAAGGCCGCATTTTAAGGCCGATTACGTCACAGCGACACGACAAAGGCTGTCCCAATTCGAAGGCTGCTCGATATGCAGCCCTCAAATGCGTCCTTCATTTCCCTGAATTTTAAGGACGTGGCGGTGTAGACTTCGTGGCCCAACATATCCCGAATGCATAGCGCGGCGGTGGGTGTGGATAATTTTGCCGGAAAAAAACGGCGGATGAGGGGCGCCCTAAGAGTAAACTTTACGTAAGTACTGAATATTATGTCACTTATTTATGTGCAAATGTTTAATAACGAAGAACATTAAAACATTACTGTTGGCCACATGTCGGCAAAGTTATGTGACAATAGTGACGTTTGTACTAACTTGGTTTTAAAGCCTTTACTTTAAAATATACGCCGTTCAATAGCTGACCTTAATCTTACAGAGAATGATCAAAGCTCATGTAGAAACAAATGAACAAAAGATTTTCTCCTTCATTTCTGTCAAACAAAGCTGTATGAAACGTTTCCAGCTGTTAGTATTATGGTTGCTAGGCAACCTGGGCAGCGCAACGGAGGCTAGACCGTCCCATTTCACAAGCCTCGCACTTCCGGCTTTAGCGGTCTTTAAGTACACGGCCCTTGAGGATTGTTGAGGCTGCGTACTTTAAGGCTGCAGACCCTGAATTGGGATACAGCCTATATGTCAGGTTGGGTCTTAGACTCAACCTCTCTGGGTACATCTCAGGCCCTCCACAGTACGGAGGCCTATCTCCCCTCACCATACTCCCTGCCGGTGGCTGATGCCCTCAGACGTTGGTGTGTTGGTGGTCCTTGTCGACTGGGGCTGGGCGCTCATGTAAGTACCGGCTCACTCCTGGTGGCCGATTGGCGAGGCCTGGCGCCTGTGGCCCGGCTGGGCCCCTTCTGGGGGGTGGGGTGCCCTCAAGCCTCTGGCCTCTGGCCTCTGGCCTCTGGGCCTGAAGCTCGGTCCTCTCTGGCACAGCTGGCTGCCGGCAGAGCCCACGGGCACGCCACTGCAACCCCCTCTGGCCTCTGCTCCGTAGCTGCTGGGTGACTTCTCGTTTGGGGCTCTACTCAGCTCTTCCCAGGAGGGTGGCACGGTTTCCCCCCTTTTGGTGGTCCTCTTCGGGTCCTCGTACTCTGGGGCCTCTGGATGTCTGGGGCCTGGATCTCCTCCATACCTGCTTCATGCCCTGGGGGACGGAGCTATGGCTCCCCACACTCCCTAGCAAATCGTTACATGGAGAAACCTTTGGAATACAAGCATGCTGATCCACACAGGTGTGCACACAGGTGTACACACGGGTGTTCACAGACGTGGACTACACCTTTCCATACAGGTGATCCAGGTGTTTTGTTTGTTTTTCTTTCTTTCTTCCCCTCTTTCTCACCGTCTCTTCTCCTCTCTGGTTTTCTTTCTCTCCCTCTCTTTCTCTCTTTCTCCCTGTCCTATCCCCCAGTCATGTCTGTCCTGTTTGTAGCAACCGAAAATAAAATAAATACATAATTATAATAAAGGTCAATCAAATGGACCAATATGGCAAGGCCATGATGATCCACTTGGTAAAATAAATCCGCTTGGCATCTTTCTTGGCCGTAAGACAACAATTCTGATGGCTAAAGATCCAAACGGGACAAAAAAAAAAAAAGACTGACATCCAGCTAACCACAGCTAAAAAGATATTTAGAGAAAACTTACCGTTTCCTCAGGTTACACGAGTTGAGTTGTTTCACGCTGAAAAGTTCGTTTGTTTTGGCTCTCACTGAAGACACCCCCAAAAATGGGCTAAAATCGCCCCTGCTCTACACACAGTGTCACACTCCCCAAACATACTCTATACTCCAGGTCCAGGTACCCTCGCCCCCAGAGGGGGAAACAGCACCTAGACCCAGGAGATGTTACTCTTTTCCCTGGGGTGGAGACAAGCAGACCGCCCCTGGCTTCGCAGCAGCAGGAAGGACCCGCATCCCAGACTCCAACTACTCTGCTACAACACACGTAGTCTGACTCTTGTCTCATGATTTCATGTTTTGTGACTATTGAGTGAATTACTGAGATTGCTCTAATATAGTTTAGTACTATAGTATAGTTTAGGGGCAGCACGATGGTTAGCACTGTAGCCGAACAGCAAGAAGATCCTGAGTTAATTCCACCATCAGGCCGGGGTCTTTCTGTGTGGAGTTTGCATGTTCTACCCGTGTTTGCGTGGGTTCTATCCGGGTACTCTGGCTTCCTCCCACAGTCCAAAGGTTGATTAATCAATCTAAATTGCCCATAGGTGTGAATGTGAGTGCGAATGGTTGTCTGTCTCTGTGTGTTAGCCCTGCGACAAACTGGTGACCTGTCCAGGGTGTACCCCGCCTCTCGCTCTACGACAGCTGGTGTAAGAGCCAATTAAAGGTTAATTTTATTGGTACTGATAAAATGATTAGAGGAGAAATATACATGTTTGATGTTAAGAATATAATTTCTAGTTGATTTCAAAATACTGTTTGTTAAATGTATAGAATATAGAAGTGCGACATTCTAATGCGCTTTTTAGTATTTTGGGCTTCCGGCGCACTGTAATTACGTAGTTGGGGAGTCGGATAAGCTGGAAGCAACACAGTTTTTTGACCGAGTCTTGCCATGTAACTTAAAAGTTTCAATAAACATATTTTTTTGCAAGAAAAGTACCTGGACTTGTTCGCGTTCAAATGCATGTTGCTGGACTGACTCCTAAAGGTGGTACAGAAGAGTGAAATAGAGACGGAGTGCCGCCGCTACATAAGTCAAAAAACTCGCTTCACCGACATGTGGAGGATCGGCTGCATGGTGCTCGGATGGAAGGGCGCAGCCTAGCGGAATGTAAGATAAAAGGCGCTGCTTAAGGATGCTGGCACAGAACCGGATAATTCTTTGGATTATTCTTTAGAAGAAGGTAACAAACTCTCTTATTACTTCGTGCTGTAAGAGGAAAAAGACGTCTTTCGGAGGCTCGTTAAGTTTGGTGGAAAACGAAAGTGAAACTTAACTGCGTGCCGTAGTCAACCCCGCTCTCTTTTCTCTCTCTCTGCCTGTGGGACTGCATGTTGTAAAACAGGATTTGATGCAGTCAATGTGGAGTTTTTGGCATGTTATGAAGCTGGTTTACACTATGTCTATTAAAGATTCTAAGCAGAAGACAAATAGTGCATGCAACTTGAGCCAATAAACCCCTGCAACTTATAAGATGGCAGACGAAAGAGAGGTGGGAAGAACATGTAAGTTAACAGAGAAGGCTTTGGAAGAAAAATTACAAAGATGTATTGCCTTAAGAAGACGAACATTAGGAACAATCACAGGCAAAATAAAGGAGATAAAGATAATGATGAGTGATGCTCAGAACCTTCAAAATGTGAAAGAAAGAATGGAAAGTGACTTTGCATTGGCTCTGAATGAGTTTCACAGTCACAATAACCAGGTTATGAGCCTTTTGTCTGAAGAAGAAAAAATATTTGACCAGGACAATTGGTTTGAGCCCAAAATGGCATCTATAAGAGAGTTTATGCAAACAACAAAGAAATGGATCGCAGAGGATCATAAGCATATGATTCCAAATGAAGCTGAGCAGCAGGAGCACGTTACAGATGACTTGGAAGAAGCTGTTAACCCAGATGACAGCGCATCACAGGTTGGAGCTAGAAAGGATGCAGTTCATAGCTCGCGTGGGTCTCAAGTCAGCCGAGCATCTACAACATCTAGAGTTTCCTCCACTCGTGCTAAACAGGAGGCAGAACACGCAGCCTTGCTGGAACGAGCCGCAACATTGAAGAAAAAGCAAGAACTTGAGTTAGAGTTGGCCAGGATTAGGCAACATCTTGAGCTTGAAACAGCAAGAGTCAAAGCGGAAAAAGAAGAGTTAGAGTTGGAGACTGCATTAGCAGAAAGTCAAGCAAAATTAAAGGTGCTCAAAGAATATGAAAGATCTGAAGATGGTCTGAGCAGTTATGTGTCAATACAAAGATCGCAAGGTCGAGGAGTTAAAAAGGAAAGAGTTGGCATAATGCTCCCACAACAAGCTGATGTGAGTAGTCACGCTAATTCACAAGTGCAAAACTCACAGGTACCACAACTGTCTCATCCAGTCTCCACTCATGGGCTTAATGCTCACGTTAACAGAAGTGATGATCTATTGTCAGTCATGCAGAAACAGAATGTAATCACTGAGTTACTTGTGAAACAGCAGCAGCTGGCTCAGTTGCCATCAAAGGACATTCCTGTTTTTAAAGGTGATGCACTACAGTATAAGGCCTTCATAAGAGCCTTCGAACATGCAGTAGAGCAAAAGACTGATAACGATCAAGATAAGCTGTATTTTTTGGAACAGTTCACTGCTGGCGAACCACAGGAGCTAATTCGCAGTTGTGTACACATGACTCCTAGCAAAGGTTACCGTAAGGCCAGACGGTTGTTACATAAGCACTATGGAGATGAGCTAAGGATCGCAAGCGCATTCATTGAGAAAGCACTCAAATGGCCGCAAGTGAAAAATGACGATGCAAAGGCATTAAATGCTTATGCTATGTTCCTGACTGGATGTCGCAACACCATGGAGGATGTTGAATTTTTGGAAGAGATGGATAATCCAACCAATCTACGCACAGTGATATCCAAGCTGCCCTACAAAACCAGAGAACGTTGGCGCGTAGAAGCATTTGAACTCCATGAAAAGAGGGGCAAAAGAGCAAGATTTGCAGATTTGGTGAACTTTATAGACCGCCAGGCTAAAATAGCTATGGATCCACTCTTTGGTAATATCCCAGACAACCGTGCAGCGACAAGTGGAAAGACTGACCAAAAGGAAAAATATCCAGCAAAGAAGGAGTTTCGAAGAAGCAGTTTTGCCACCAACATCTCCACCGAGAACAAAAGACTACAAGAAACAAACGTTAAAACTGAAAATTCAATCAAGACAGTGAGTGCCTTTGAGAAGCCATGTTTGTATTGTCAGCAGCCTCACACTCTTGCTTCTTGTGGCAAGATTAAGAATCAACCACACAAGGAACGTGTGGATTTCTTGAAGTCAAAGGGACTCTGTTTTGGATGTTTGGTTTATGGGCATCTCAGCAAGTTCTGCAAGCGCAGAATGGAATGTAAAGAGTGTTCACTAAAGCACCCAGACATTCTGCACATGGGGAAAAAAGAAAGTTCTGTGGAAACAGAAAGGAAGGATGTTACTGATGGTAATGAGGCACCTTGTGCTCAAGTTCCTGTCAGTCAAGAGACTTGTGGGCTTACAGGGGCCGGAGAAGAGGAGTGTGTGCTCTCTATAGTACCAGTCAAGATCAAATCTAAAATGAGTGATAAATATATAGAGACATATGCCTTTTTGGACCCGGGAAGCACGGCAACATTCTGCACGGAAGATCTACAAAGGAAACTGAATGTTAAAGGAAAGCCTACACGGATACTTCTAAGTACCATGAGTCAAGAAAAACCAGGAGAACAGAAACTCATGAACAGTTTTGTTATATCAGACCTGGAAGTGTGTGGGTTGGAAGATTCCAAGTTCGTTGAGTTACCCAAGGTGTTCACTCACACTAGTATACCTGTGAGTAGTGGAAACATACCCAAGCAGTCAGACATCCAGAAGTGGCCTTATCTACATGAAGTGAGGCTACCAGAGATAGAGGCTAATGTAGACCTGCTTATAGGAGCCAACTGTGCAAAAGCAATGGAGCCATGGCGTGTCATTAATGGACAAAATGGAGGTCCTTATGCAGTGAAGACCACCATTGGTTGGGTTGTGAATGGACCTATAAGAAAAGAACTAAATGACTCAGAAAGCAAAGAACCACATTTCTCAGTAAGCCGAATCTCTTTAGTGGAAGTTGAGAAGCTACTGGTCCAACAGTATAACATCGATTTTTCAGAACGTAATTATGATGACAAAGAGGAAATGTCACAAGAAGACAAACAGTTTCTACGAGCAGTAGAAAAGACAACGACCTTCGAAAATGGACACTATAACATTGGATTGCCACTTAAGAATGAGAATCTTCAAATGCCAAACAACCGCTGTGTTGCGGAGCAGCGGATAGCATGTTTGTTCAGGAAGTTTAAGAAGAATCCTCAGTTTTTTGAAGATTATAAGTGCTTCATGGAAAACATCATCACCAAGGGCTATGCAGTTCCAGTGCCAGACCACCAGTTGAGCCGTGACGACAACAGAGTGTTCTATATACCACACCATGGGGTGTATCACCCGAAGAAGAGAAAGTTGCGAGTTGTGTTCGACTGTACGGCTTCATACCAGGATATGTCTCTAAACAAGGAGTTACTGCAGGGACCGGATCTGACTAACACACTGGTGGGTGTTCTTTTAAGATTCCGCGAAGAGCCAGTAGCGCTGATGGCAGACATTGAATCAATGTTTTACCAAGTCAATGTACCAGAAAGAGATGCTGATCTTCTTCGTTTTCTCTGGTGGCCAGATGGCAAGCTGGATGAGCCCATGAAGGAATATAGGATGATGGTGCACCTCTTTGGAGCTACTTCCTCACCAAGTGTCGCCTCATATGCGCTAAGAAGAACGGCAGAAGATCACAAGGAAGAAGCATCTCCAGAAGCTGTTCAGACAGTCCTGTGCAACTTCTACGTAGATGACTGTCTGAAAAGTGTAGCTACAGAAGAGGCTGCAGTGAAATTAGTCAGTGATCTTCGTGCTCTGTGTACCAGTGGAGGGTTTACATTAACAAAATGGACAAGTAACAGTAGAAAAGTGTTGATGTCAATTCCTGAAGAACACAGAGCCAACGAGGTGAAAGATCTGGATCTTAGGCATGACACTTTGCCAGTTGAGAGAACTCTAGGTGTACAGTGGAACACAGAAACAGATACCTTCACTTACACTATAAGGTTGCAAGACAAGCCAATGACCAGAAGAGGCATTTTGTCAGTCATTAATTCAATTTATGACCCTCTTGGCTTTCTAGCACCAGTCATCTTGCCTGCAAAACTTTTGTTGAAAGATCTCTGTAAAGAGCAGCATGGTTGGGACAAGGAGATCAATGAAAAGCATGCAAAAATTTGGAAAAAATGGAAAGAAGACGTTGTACTCCTCTCCAACTTCCATGTGAGTAGATGCCTAAAGCCTACAGGTTTCGGATGCACTGTTGTTGCGCAGTTGCACCATTTTTCCGATGCTTCAGATTACGCATATGGAACTGTCTCTTACCTGTTGATGGAAAATAGACGAGGCAAGAGACATTGTGCCTTTCTCGTTGGGAAATCCAGAGTTTCTCCGCTCAAGCAAGTCACAATTCCTAGGCTTGAGCTGACTGCAGCAGTGATTTCAGTGAGGATGGACAGATTACTGCGACAAGAACTTCAAGTTCCTCTGCAACAATCAGTCTTCTGGACGGACAGCACAACTGTGCTTAGATACATTGATAGTGAAACATCTCGCTTCAAAACATTTGTTGCAAATAGAGTTTCACTGATTCGAGAAGCAACCAAGCCATCGCAATGGAAGTATGTGACATTGGCAGAAAATCCTGCAGATCAAGCAAGCAGAGGCTTAAAGGCAAAATATCTGTTGGAAGGAGGTTCATGGATTCACGGGCCGAACTATCTTCTAGATGAAAACTGTGAAGAGAAAAGTTATTAGAAAGGCAAATGAAGTCACACTCAGATATCTAATTTTTTACATGCGCATGGGCGGTCAGTCCGATCTGCTCTGCTGTCAAAGTGCGCACAACAGATGTGACAGAAAAACCGCCCAGGGCTCTCAGCGCATTCTTTATTTATACTCCAAGTGAGCTTTCAAGGAAGTAGGAGTGGTATGTTCAGTATACAAAAACGTTTCCATAATAGGAGAAACCTTTAGCTTGTCTGTTGAAATAGGAGATAGCTTGGTATGTATAGAAACTTAAACATTTCCTTAAAAGGAGAGTGAGAGAGGGGGGTGACCGTTAACTCAGGATGTAGTATGTATGTCACCGCATTCCTCTACACATCTGGTTCCACTTTCCTTTCCTGTGGTGGTTCCAACTCACAAGCTCTCCTATCTTAAATGAAGCTACAACTAAACAATAATCACAAAACTAAAAAATCTCTTATCAAAAACGAATGGCCAGAACAGCCAGTGAGAAAGAAGGAAAACCTTCAAAATGATCCAGAAGTCAAGACTTCAGCAACGGTTAATATACTGAAAGTTGAGGAAGGCATGGAACCAATGAGACGTGTGATAGACTACTATTCAGACTGGAATAAACTGAAAAGAGCAGTGGCCTGGATAATGAAGCTAAGGAAGGTGCTGTGGATGTTAAAAGAAGAAAGAAAACAGTACTCAAAAATAGTCCAGAAAAATGAAAATGATCCTGAAAAGCAAAAGTTATAGTTGCAAGGGCACATGAGGACATTTAAATCTGCAATGGGAAAGAAAGCGCTTGCTTTGGAGGCTCTTGAGGCTGCCGAATCAGAAATTGTTCGTTTCAGCCAGAAACAACATCATGGAGAGGAGATCAAAATCCTACAGGAGGGAGGACAGCTTAGTTGTAGCAGCCAGCTGTTCAAATTAGACCCAGTTCTTCGAGATGGGATGCTGAGAGTTGGCGGCAGACTCCATAAATCAGGCTTGCCAGAAAATGCTAAACAACCAGCAATTCTTTCTAAACACAGCAAAATCTCTGAAATCATTTTGAGAGACATCCATCAACGAACTGGTCACTGCGGTCGCAATTATGTGCTGGCGCAATTGCGATGTAGATATTGGATTCCTCAAGCCAATTCGGCAATTAGAAAGATAATCAGCAAATGTCAAACTTGCCGTAGGATTTCTGGAAGGGTTGGTGAGCAGAAGATTGCAGACTTACCTGAAGACCGTCTTCTACCAGACAAACCTCCGTTTACAAACACTGGTGTCGACTATTTTGGCCCATTTGATGTCAAGCGGGGCCGGGGTACTGTCAAAAGATATGGTGTCATGTTTACCTGCCTCACTCTCAGAGCTGTACATATTGAAGTTGCAGACAGTCTTGACACAGACTCCTGTATCAATGCGATTCGCCGTTTCATCTGCAGAAGAGGTCAAGTTACCATCATGAGGTCAGATAATGGCACAAACTTTGTGGCAGCGGAAAGGGAGTTGAGGGAAGCCATTCAAAGACTGGATAACGACAAAATTGAAAGAGTCCTACAACCAAAAGGTATAAAGTGGATTTTTAACAGCCCGGCTGCTTCACATCAAGGTGGAGTTTGGGAGAGACAGATTCGAACAGTGCGTCGAATTCTCAGCGCTCTCTTGAAGGAACAAGTGCCAAATGAAGATTGTCTTCATACGATAATGTGTGAGATTGAAAGCATCATTAATGGCAGACCTCTCACAAGCGTCACAGAAGACATAAATGACGTTGAAGCTTTAACGCCGAGCCATCTGTTGCTGCTTAAGTCACAGCCCCTCATGCCTCCAGGTGTCTTCAACAAAAATGATGCATACACCAGAAGAAGATGGAGACAGGTTCAATATCTAGCAGATTTGTTTTGGACCAGATGGACTCGTGAATATCTTCCACTTCTGCAAGAGCGCCAGAAGTGGCTGAAACCGAGAAGAAACTTCACGGTCGGAGATCTTGTGCTGCTGGTGGACAGTTCTTCTCCACGCAACTCCTGGCTCATGGGGAGAGTGGTTGAGACGTTGCCAGACTCAAGTGGAACAGTCCGAAGATTGAAAGTAAAAACTAAAAGCAACATCCTGGAAAGACCTGTTAACAAGTTGTGTCTTCTGGAGGAGGCTTCATCCGAGCGATGAAGAGAAAGAATGTTTGTTCATGGACATTACAATTAGGTTGGCTCTTAATGAGTAATGTGTAAGTTAGTAATTGTTTAGTTCTCTCACCTAACCAATTAGGGGCCGGATGATGTAAGAGCCAATTAAAGGTTAATTTTATTGGTACTGATAAAATGATTAGAGGAGAAATATACATGTTTGATGTTAAGAATATAATTTCTAGTTGATTTCAAAATACTGTTTGTTAAATGTATAGAATATAGAAGTGCGACATTCTAATGCGCTTTTTAGTATTTTGGGCTTCCGGCGCACTGTAATTACGTAGTTGGGGAGTCGGATAAGCTGGAAGCAACACAGTTTTTTGACCGAGTCTTGCCATGTAACTTAAAAGTTTCAATAAACATATTTTTTTGCAAGAAAAGTACCTGGACTTGTTTGCGTTCAAATGCATGTTGCTGGACTGACTCCTAAAGGTGGTACAGAAGAGTGAAATAGAGACGGAGTGCCGCCGCTACAGCTGGGATAGGCTCCAGCACCCTCCACGCCCTGAAAAGGATAAGCGCAGTGAATAGATGGATGGATGGATAGTTTAGTACTTCATAGTTCAGCTCTTGTTCATAGTGTCTCACTTCAATTCAATTCAATTCAATTCAATTTTATTTATATAGCGCCAAATCACAACAAAAGTCGCCTCAAGGCGCTTCATAGATACAGAGAAAAACCCAACAATCATATGACCCCCTATGAGCAAGCACTTTGGCGACAGTGGGAAGGAAAAACTCCCTTTTAACAGGAAGAAACCTCCGGCAGAACCAGGCTCAGGGAGGGGCGGCCATCTGCTGCGACCGGTTGGGGTGAGAGAAGGAAGACAGGATAAAAGACATGCTGTGGAAGAGAGACAGAGGTTAATAACAGATATGATTCAATGCAGAGAGGTCTATTAATACATAGTGAGTGAGAAAGGTGACTGGAAAGGAAAAACTCAATGCATCATGGGAATCCCCCGGCAGCCTACGTCTATTGCAGCATAACTAAGGGAGGATTCAGGGTCACCTGGTCCAGCCCTAACTATATGCTTTGGCAAAAAGGAAAGTTTTAAGCCTAATCTTAAAAGTAGAGATAGTGTCTGTCTCCCGAATCCAAACTGGAAGCTGGTTCCACAGAAGAGGGGCCTGAAAACTGAAGGCTCTGCCTCCCATTCTACTTTTAAATACTCTAGGAACAACAAGTAGGCCTGCAGAGCGAGAGCGAAGTGCTCTAATAGGGTGATATGGTACTACAAGGTCATTAAGATAAGATGGGGCCTGATTATTTAAGACCTTGTATGTGAGGAGCAGGATTTTGAATTCAATTCTGGACTTAACAGGAAGCCAATGAAGGGAAGCCAAAACAGGAGAAATATGCTCTCTCTTTCTAGTCCCAGTCAGTACTCTTGCTGCAGCATTTTGGATTAGCTGAAGGCTTTTCAGTGAGTTTTTTGGACATCCTGATAATAATGAATTACAGTAGTCCAGCCTGGAAGTAATAAATGCATGAACTAGTTTTTCAGCGTCACTCTGAGACAGGATATTTCTAATTTTAGAGATGTTGCGCAAATGGAAGAAAGCAGTCTTACATATTTGTTTAATATGTGCGTTGAAGGACATGTCCTGGTCAAAAATGACTCCAAGGTTCCTCACAGCGTTACTGGAGGCCAAGGTAATGCCATCCAGAGTAAGAATCTGGTTAGATACCATATTTCTAAGATTTTCAGGGCCGAGTACAATAACCTCAGTTTTATCTGAATTAAGAAGCAGAAAGTTAGCGGCCATCCAGGTCTTTATGTCTTTAAGACATTCCTGCAGTTTAACTAATTGGTGTGTGTTATCTGGCTTCATGGACAGATAGAGCTGGGTGTCATCGGCATAGCAGTGAAAATGTATGCTATGTCTTCTAATGATGCTGCCTAAGGGAAGCATGTATAATGTAAACATAATTGGTCCTAGCACTGAACCCTGTGGAACTCCATAATTAACCTCAGTGTGTGAAGAGGACTCTCCATTTACATGCACAAATTGGAGTCTATTAGATAGATATGATACAAACCACTGCAGTGCAGTACCTGTAATACCTACAGCATGTTCTAATCGCTCTAATAGGATATTATGGTCAACAGTATCGAACGCTGCACTGAGGTCTAGCAGGACAAGCACAGAGATGAGTCCACTGTCAGAGGCCATAAGAAGATCATTTGTAACCTTCACTAAAGCTGTTTCTGTGCTGTGATGAGCTCTGAAACCTGACTGAAACTCTTCAAATAAACCATTCCTCTGCAGATGATCTGTTAGCTGTTTGACAACTACTCTTTCAAGGATTTTTGATATGAAAGGAAGGTTGGAGATTGGCCTATAATTAGCTAAGACTGCTAGGTCTAGAGATGGCTTTTTGAGTAAAGGTTTAACTACAGCCAGCTTGAAGGCCTGTGGTACATAGCCGATTATTAGAGATAGGTTGATCATATTTAAGATCGAAGAATTAATTAATGGCAGGACTTCTTTGAGCAGTTTTGTAGGAATGGGGTCTAAAAGACACGTTGATGGTTTGGAGGAAGTAATTATTGAAGTTAACTCAGAAAGATCAATTGGAGAAAAAGAGTCTAACTTAACATCAATGGTACTAAGAGTAGCTGTAGATAATATTACATCTGTGGGATGATTACTGGTAATTTTTTCTCTAATGATAAAAATTTTATTTGTGAAGAAGTTCATGAAGTCATTACTAGTTAACGTTAAAGGGATGGTTGGCTCAACAGAGCTCTGACTGTTTGTCAGCCTGGCTACAGTGCTGAAGAGAAACCTGGGGTTGTTCTTATTTTCTTCAATCAGTGATGAATAGTAAGATGTTCTGGCTTTGCGGAGGGCTTTCTTATAAAGCAGCAAACTATTTCTCCAGGCTAAATGATGATCCTCTAAATTTGTGACACGCCATTTCCTCTCCAGATTACGAGTCATCTGCTTTAGGGTACGTGTTTGAGAATTATACCACGGAGTCAGGTACTTCTGATTAGAGACCTTAGTTTTCACTGGAGCTACAGTATCCAGAGTCGTACGTAGTGAGGAGTCTTGTTATTCTGAGTTTCTTGCTTGACATAGCGTGGGTTAATTTTCAGTTTCTTAGTCCCCTGAGTTTGTAGCATTGCGTGTTAGTGTTAGGTTTGAGCAATTCCAGAGGATAGATTCATTTGCCTCTCAGCTTTAGTTCATATTTAGTGATTTTGCCAAAATAAAATCTTGTTTTACACTGTTCCTCCGAGCCTCTGTGTGGTGTCTACATCTGAGTCCTCTTCCTTGTGTTGGCTGCCCGGTCGTGACAGAACCTTAACTTGTCTGATGTTCATGCTGATGAATCTTTTTACATATATTCCTTTTGAAAATACTAAAATTTGTATATTTATTTATTTTTGTTTGTCTGATAGCATTTATTTATAAAATAAATCGGACATTTCAAACAGTTACTCGCTACTTACTCAGTACTTGAGTAGCCTTTTCACCAAGTACTTTTTTACTCTTACTCGAGTAACTTTTTTGACGAATACTTTTCACTTTTACTTGAGTAATAATATTTTAAAGTAATGATACTCTTACTTGAGTACAATTTTTGGATACTCGACCCACCTCTGGTTGAGACGTAACATTTTAACAACAAAAGTATAGATAACCCCCCCTCCCTCCCAAAATGGTTTGTTCCAGTTCTCCCCTACTCTGGCTCTAGCCCCCTTTCTGCCAGAGCGATGGTGGCTGAGACGCAGCTGAGTGGAGGTGTAAGTGTCTGGCTTAAAACAGGACATATTAGTTGCATTTAACCTTCAGTTACTCTTTGTATAGTTAGGTAGGAGTCAGACCATGTTTCTTTTTAGCTGAAAAACATTACACCCAGGTAACCTGCAGTGTTGAAAACTTGTTTTCCCACAATGTTTGCTACCCTACAATCCGTCCTGCTCTGTAGTAAAATCAGCAACATTTGACCGTCCTGTTGCTCTCACTGAAATGTATACAGCCTACAGCCTTTAAAATCTAGAACTTAAAATTGTCCGTAGCCTAAAGTTGTTACCACTGTCCTGTTAGAAATGGATACTAACTAGCTAACTGACTGAATGCCCATTAACCTTATAACTCCTGCTGTGTGTGTGTGTGTGTGTTTGTGTGTGTGTGTTTGTGTACAGAGAGACAGCCAGGTTTATAAGGGATATAAGGGAGTTTTTTCAAAAACAGGAGCCACATTCAGGTAAAAGTGTAAAATCAAATGATCTGTGAATCAGGAACAATGTTGGATCAGTGTTTCAATATTTATATCTTTTATTGTTGTGTTCATGTGGTTTGGTTATTTGCCTTTTGGTTGAAAGTACACTGAGAGAGGACTTTTTCATTAGTGATCTTAATAGTATTTTTTTATATTAATGTAATTTTTCATCTAATTGTATACAATCTATTTGTGTATGATTGTCAGTCCAAAGAGGGAGAGAGGAAAGAGGAGATTGTGAGGAGAAAGTAAGAACCAGGTAAGAAAACAGACAGGGAACAGTGACAGGCAAAACAGAAACTGTTAAACCGACAAAGAGAAAAAACCTGGAAGTTGTGTTCTCCCTATATTAAAGCTGCTATACAGAATCTGCTAAAAAAAAAAACTGGGTTGAAACATTTTTACCCTCTTTAACAACATCCCAACATAACATTATCATTGATTGGGGAGATTAAAATTAATGATATATTTTTATGTGGTTCAGCAATAACTCTTCTAAAACCTCAGCCAGTAATAGGTAGGCCAACTTTTGGACCGTCCAGTTGTCTGTATGACTGCCGCAGTACGTACATCACATTTGCACACTATCAGAAAGTGCCAAATGGTGCCCTGGTGGAGTGATGAGCTGTAAAGAGAAGCAGATGCTCTGTTTATATTCTAAAAATATTTTAAGCTGGTTTCAAAGATTCTGTACTGCAGCTTTAAATGTTTTCCAAAAGCACACATACACTTATCAGTGTTTCTCAAACTTTTTACAGTGTGTACCACCTGATAAAATGTCAAGCTCTCCCAAGTACCACTATGAAAGTATGAAACTCATAAATCTTACAACACAAAATTAGTATTATTAAATTAGTAAAATTAGTATCTGCAGTAAAGATTTTTTTCATACATTTTATACATTCTACCACAGGTAAAGTTGCCTCCATTATTATAGGTTTTTTTATTAATATTTTGTAATAATGTATTTGTAATAATTTATTCTGTTTTGGGAGTGTTTTTTTTTAAGTATCTGTATTATATTATACATACACATTAAAAGTGAATCTCTGTCCAAAAAATGCACTCAGTTTACTTCTTACTCACTATGAGCATCATTCATTATTCTTCCCCAGTAATTCAGGTCAGGATATGTATTTTTTCTATTCCAATCCATTCTTCTTTTGCAGCATTTAAATAACCTTTATTAGGTTCGATGGTTTTGTTACAGACTTTTCAAAAAAGTGTTTTGTTTTTCTTTCACAAATGTGGGGGTTAAATTGTGTTAAAATGTACAAAACAGTGATGTCATGTTTTGAGACAAGGACCCAGGCACAGAGAGACTTGATGAATTTATATTATGATTTAATAAAGAAATTTGCAGACTTGCACAGAGATGGTAAAATTATGATGACTGATAACGGAGAAGAAGACAACAGACAATGAGGACAGGGAGGAACAGGGGTTTAAAGGCACCAAGGAGACAGTTATAGAGAACTCGAGACAACTGGAGATATTTAAGGATGCAGAGACTAACAGAGACAGGGAAGAAGTCTCATCGTGACGTGTAAAGTTTATCTTGCCTGGCCGGGCAGCTCTCTGGGTGCTCAGCACCCCCGAAGCTCTGATCCTAGAATCGCCCCTGGTGTAGATTGTCCATTTGTGTCTGTCTCCACATTGGGTTAGTGCCCAGTATTTGTTTATGTGTGCATGAGGGTGGGAATGCACGTTTGTGTCTGTACGTCTGTGTCTATATGTCAAGTAAGGTCTTAGACTACACCTCTCTGGGAACATCTCAGGCCCCCTGAGATATGGAGGCCCATCTCCTCTCACCACACTCCCTGCCGGTGGCTGATTCCCTCAGGCATTGGTGGTTCTTGGTGTCTGGAGCTTGGCTGGTTTAACCCCTTTAACGGTCCACCATATACAAGCACAGGTGAGCCCATAAATGGCAGGAAGTAAACATTCCTTACTAAATAAGGAAACCAGAACCTTTACATAGAATGTACCTGGGGTCTGTTTCAGAAAGCGGGTTTAGAAAACTCAGAGTTAAAAATGATACTCAGGGTTGAGTAACCCCGAACTCCCCAACTCGGAATATTCGGTTTCAGAAAGGCTGATAACAATTAGTTCAATCAACGCGGAGTTGCTTTAACCCCAAGTTAAGCGCGCGCACGAGGATACATAAAGCCCTGATTAGTGGAGCACAGATTAAGCGAGTCACCATGGAGACGGAGGGAAAGAAGGCGCGGTCAATGTATTTTACAGCGCTTGAGGCCGAAATTCTGATGGCAGCATATGCCGATAACATGCAAATTTTGCGGAAAAAAAGTAACACAGCCTCAGCTGCAAAAGAAAAGGAGCATGCATGGCAAAACATAGCCGACAGAGTCAATGCGTGAGTGTTAATTTAAACATTGATCTAGGGATTTCCACCCATTTAACACGTTATTTCATTATATTTTATTTTATTTTTTATTTTATACATGTTATTTTGTGATGTGATGTGAGCGCAGGTGCAACCCAACAGGCCCCAAATGTTCCTGGCAGCAAGTAAAAATGAAATATAAAAATATAGTCCAAACAGGTAAGGTGTAATTGTATTATGAGCCATAGTGCTTGGTCTGTTTGTCCTATGTAAATCAATTGCAGTTAGAGGCTACATTAATTTTCTTTCTGTAAGCACTTATTGAAATTATCTGAGCACATTACAAGTACATATTTGCTTACTCTGTATGCTCAAATGTGACCCGTTATAGCCAACAGAAAAAAAGCGGAGGCCCGAAAAACAGGTGGGGGTCCTCCACCACCACCACTCACAGAGGCTGAGCAGTTGGCCCTCAGCCAAAACAGTGGGCGCCCTGTGGCTGAAGGCATCTTTGCGGGGACATCCTCTGAGTCAATAACCCCGCAAGACACAAGTGCCTACATAAGAGGTAAATTCAAAATAATACATGATGTGCATACATCCTTTCTTCACAGTCACCTTTGCAGTGCTACTCATTCATTTGATAAACTCTTTACCATAATGAATTATTTTGTAGTGAAGTTATTTCCCTACTGATTTTGCCTTCCCTCAGTCTTGGTTGTCTTTGAGAGCATAATGACAATGAAGTGTAAGGTGATTGGTATACGTTTGTTAATTGCCATTTGGTCCCTTGTAAGTTATAAGTGACCTGTATAAACCTCATATTCTATCAGTTGATGGTGTACTGCATCTGGTGCAGCCTCCTGTTGAGCCAGACCAACATGCAGTTGTGAGTACTCTTAATACTCCACAGATTATATGAGTTTACAGTAGAACAGCAATGTTGTTAATTTCTTTACTACAGGAAAATAATGAAGAAACATTGACAGCTGTTACAGAGGAGGAAGCAACAGAGACACTTTATGAGGTTTACATCTTACAATGGAAAATATAACAATTGAATAAAATGTGGTACTATAATAAAACCATGGACTTCCTATGTCTCTAACAGAGTGATGATGGAAATGAAGAGGAAGAGGGTCCAGCCACTTCTCCAACAAACCTTTCCTCAGTAAGATGTTCAGCACTGATTTACAACCAACCTAGGTAGGCATGTACTATGAATGTCAATGCTATTTTCTGTGTTTCAATAGCTCCCTGTAAAGCAGCTGTACAAGACCTATTTGATCAAGAAAATAAAAAAATGCGACTTGGAAATGGAACACTTCAAGCAGCAGATCCAAAAGACCAAGATTGAGATTTTACTGCTGGAACATCAGTTAAGGGTGGGTGAAGTGGTCAGAGATGGACGAATTATTTCAGTGTTTGAACAACATAATAATATACTTATTAATACTTTGTGTACAGGAAATACAGGCGACCAATAAAGCCAGTTGAACAAAAAATCTGTTTATTCTTCTTTCAACATGTTGAGGTGATGGGTCAAAGGAAATGATGGTGACATATGGTGTCTCTGACTGCTCTTCCATCTTGTATGTCCGTGGGAGGGTCAGGATGTTCATGGTTTGGATCACTGCTGATGTTTGGTTCAGAAGGACAGTGTTCTCCTCTAATTGTGGCAATGTTGTGAAGAATCACACATGCCACAATAATGTCACATGCCCTTTCTGGGGTGACCCTGAGTCTTTGAAGGCACTGGAACCGGGCCTTAAGCATTCCGATAGTCATTTCAACTCTGGCTCTTGTCCTGCAATGAGTCAGATTATATCGCTGCTGTGGGCCCGGTTCAGGGTCAGGGTAAGGGGTAAGCAAATAGGGTAAACATGGATACCCCCTATCACCAAGCAAGTAGCCAGTGAACTCTCCTAAGACAGAAGGATACACTTCAGTTCAAATGTCCCTGTAGCAATTGGTCTTTATATATTTTAAAGTATTTTCAACTCACCATGTCCAAATTTTGTGCTCAGTGTACATTCACGAAAAATTCGTGAGTCATGAACAGAGCCTGGCCACTTGGCTTCCACATTTGTGATAATGTTGGCAGCATCACATATGATCTTCACAGTGCAGAGAACACAAATTAGCATCCATTACTATAATGAAATAATTTGTTAGTTTGAAATGCTACAGGGAACTATGTACCTGTACATTAATGCTGTGGAAAGACTTCCTGTTCACATAGTCTCCTTCATTTACTGAAGGAGCAATGATTGGAATGTGAGTGCCATCTATACAGCCAATCACGCCTGGGAACCCTGAAAATAAATGTAAAATTTAAGTAGTAGTTCAAGTATCACCACATCATGAATTAAGTTTTGTTCATCCTGATACCTGCAATTTTGTGGAATCCCTCTTTGATAAATCTTGTGGGTCTATGACCGGGGAACACCACAAACGAGTACAGGAGACGTTTCAGTACAACTGTAACATTCCTGACTGCCCGACAGACGGTAGCCTTGGAAACGTGCTCAGCGTCACCAATATTATACAGAAAGCTCCCGTTTGCAAAAAAACGAAGTGCAATAAAAATAATATGTACAGAACTGAGACAATGATGTGTCACATGAGCAATATTAGGCCTGAGGATGTTATTCAAATAAATTATAGATTGTGCTGAAAAACGGTAACGTTCACACAGAAAATCATCAGGAAATGATAAAATGTCCAAACGCGCTCTAATCACTCTCTCCCGGCGGAGAGCTCTGCGGAGAATTTGGGCTTCAACATCTACTGGCTCTTCAAGGAAGGGGCACGCCATGTCTGACACTTCCTACAGTCAGGTTTCCGACAAAGAGGCGGAGAAAGTCAGGGTTAGTTGAAGTAAACCTGCTAGGGGGTAGGTTAGCTTCACGGAGTGTGTCGTCATAGTAACTCACTCAGAATTAATCTAAACTCGCTTTGTGAAACCGAAAACCCAGAGTTTTCGTTAACTCAGGGTATACTTACTCAGAGTTTGCACTAAACCGGCTTTCTGAAACAGGGCCCTGGGGTCCGTTCTTCGTACCTTGCTTACTACATCCAAGATCAAATGACACATCCAAGATCAAATCATCGCGCCAACTTTGAGCTCGCTATTCCGGTTCCCCGAACACACCTGTTGTTGACGATTAGTATAGCTGGATGAAGTAATGTGAGATCACTGGGTGGCTTAAAAGGGGCTACGCATCGATAGTAGAAACATTGATCGGCAACCCTTTGATTGGTCGGCGAAAATGTCGAAGGAGCACGCTCAGTATTTTTCGGCAGCAGAGCAAGAACTCTTGATTGAGGGATTTCAGGAGTTTCAGAGTTTAATTAAAACGCAAGGGAACAGGGCTGGCAGAAAGTTGCTGACAAATTAAACTCGTAAGTAATTTAATAATAATAATAATAATGGATTGGATTTATATAGCGCTTTTCAAGGCACCCAAAGCGCTTTACAATGCCACTATTCATTCACTCTCACATTCACACACTGGTGGAGGCAAGCTACGGTTGTAGCCACAGCTGCCCCGGGGCAGACTGACAGAAGCGAGGCTGCCATATCGCGCCATCGGCCCCTCTGGCCAACACCAGTAGGCGGTAGGGTACATTTATTATATTATATTACATTATATCATATTATACTATATTACATTATATCCTCTTTCACATTAGAGCCACAACAGGACCCACTAGAACATGGGAACAAGTAAAAGTGAAATATAAGAATATTCTACAGAATGGTAATATTTATCACTTATATTGCTTTTACTCTCTTGAAAAGAGACCCTGAAATAATCTGTTTGTTTGTTTATAACAGCAACCAAGAAAAGGGCAGAGCAAAAAAAGACAGGTGGTGGTCCTGCACCCCCTCGTCAACAAGTTGGTTAAGTAAATAATACCCTCACGGGAAAATCGATATCTCTCTATGAGCACACTGTCGCGCTGAGCTAAAGGATCCTGTCTATCCCGCAATATACGCTGAATTCTGAAAACTCTCCTTATCAATCTTGCACCTTCCGCAATGGGTTGCTCGCGTACAAACGGACAGGACATGGCTGCGACAGACTTCCCAAATCCACTTTCGCTTTTATAGCCGTGGTCTCTCATCTTGATTACACGAAGTAATTTACTATTACTACTCTAAAATATGAATTACATCTGAAATAATCAAATACATGAAATAGAATGATTAATAGTACATTTCCCTTTTTTTAGGAAATGACCTGTATGTATCTGTATGAAATCAATAAAAGAATCAAATACTGCATTATCTTTAGTTACATTGATAATATTTATTTATGGAAAAACAGTGGAAAAATATCGCTGTTGCTTTCGTATAAATGAAGCGGACATACCTGAGTGGCCGCAATCTAATCCTGTTTACATAAAGTAAGCCTGCTCCCAAGCAGGTTTACGCTTACGGATCTGTTGCTATGACAGCAAGTCCCGGATGAGCTTCGGAGAACCGAACGATCCAAGATCACGCGAAATCGTCAACAATCAAATCCAGCTAACTTACTTAGCGAGGTACGAAGAACGGACCCCTGGTGTTTAAGACAAGGTTTACAAATTTAAGTACAACAATGACAACTTTTATCAAAATCACTCCAACAACTACAGATCAGCTTACCTCAAAATATATAAAGCATATAAACAATTACAGCAATATTATTCAACAAACACAGCAGTACTACTAATACTAAATACTCAAAGCTTCTTATAACTGAAACAAACATTTATTTTTAGCTCCATTCTGCTGCTGATACATACTTTAGGTTTCTGAATATTAAACTTGTTGCTGCCTTTCATAGTGTGCAACTTGAAGGCCCTGAGTACTTTCTCCCAAACTGAAAACGCTTAAATGATAAACTTATTTTAACATTACCTAATAAGACTGATTCAGGACAGACAATTAATTATTTTAAACTTTTCTAGCAGTCCTTCACAAACAGGGAACAGTCTGTCTAGTCTCTCCATCTGTCAGCTGCTGCTGGCTCTTCCTCCTCCTCTTCCTCACACACTGCTGAGTTTGTCCTGGTGGATCATCAGGGGTGCAAAGCCTTTATTCTTACAAGCCGGATGACTTGTAAGAATGAATGATGCTGCGAAGCATGAAAATGCCATTGGGTCTGCCGTGGTGGTTTACAGTTATCAATTCTTTTCAAATCTATTTTTTAGAAAAATCTAGAAAAATAAAAAGTGCATGCAAACCAGTAAACAAATTGAAAGAAAGTGTCACGACTGCCGAGGCGAGCCGTGTGGTGTTGGAGGGAGAAAGGACCCAAAATGCAAGCAGTAGATGATAATGGTAGTGATGTTTATTTACAAAGTGGAGTAGTGGCAAAACCGGCAATGGGGGAGGACAATAAACTAAAGAAACCTAAACTGGGAAAACTAAATAACAAACCTGAGATGATAGCAAACAGGGTGAGAGGCAGAGAGCCGCAGACGAGGAACAGGACACCATGGAACAAAGACGAACTGGCAACAAGCAGGAGAACACACAGGGCTTAAATACAGACACAGCAGTAATCAGGGGATGGGAGACAGGAGGGCAACACACCTGGGAGAAATCAGAGCCAACGGGACAGGGGAAACGTAAACTGAACTCACTCACATGAGACGGGGACCTTCAGAATAAAACAGTAAACTCACAGACACAGAGAACTAGACGAGACACTGAACTTAAACAGACAGATTCACACGCAGACAGTGGGACACCATAGACAGAAAGAACACAGAAGTGGGACCAGGGTAGGCACAGAACAGAAACCTAACAAATGGCAAATCACAACAGAATACATACTCAGGATAAACAAAAGCATAAAGAAACACAAAACACTGAGTCGGCAGACTGAGGACCATGACAGAAACAAGTACTGTTGATAAACTATAATACAACAATTACAATTAAAATTCTCAACAACAAAAACAACTGGTGAATATATAACTAATATGTAAACAACTTAACAATCCCCCAAAGTCACGTCACATGACAGCGTAACATCTAAACACAAGAGGGGGGAGGAGGAGCAAAGTCTGCCTGCTCTTTGCTGACACGGGAGCAGTGAGTCCGGTGACCTGGCTGTTTTGTCTTTGCCGAATGCACAGCATTGCAAACAAGAGCAGAAATGAAAGTAAAGAATCAATCTAACCAGGCAAAAATGGATCCAATACCAAGTCGGTATCGATTAATAACGTGATAATTAATGCGATATTGATTCATTAAATCCTGAATCGATTTCTAAATATAAATGTATTTTGCCAGAAATGCAGGGAGCTCACAAAACTATTTCAATGACCACCAAACAGCTAAAACAATAAATGAGAGCAGGTAAACAGATTCCACACAAAGACGTGAACACAAAGCGCGGACCCGATGCATCAGTGACATGTCGTCTTTCTCACCCGACGACATGAACACGGACACGCCGTCGGGGCAGAAAGTCAACATCTCACTGATTCTGAGCTGCAGCTTTTGTTCCTCTCCGACCAAAAGAAAGCTTCATTTTTGCTGTTTAATAATTTTTTTAAATACCAAATTGAAAAACGCTTAGCTTGCTGTTTTTCTGTGTTTTATCCTCAGTTACTTTGAAACAGTTACTGAGTCAAAATTGAATTTAATCAAATCAATTATAGAAATCAGTGATGATATCCAGCCCTAGTGAGTATCCTAAGCCCAACAGAAGTGGATGTAGCTGTGGGTAATGAGAAAAGATGAAAAGGTTGATAACACATTACATGCAGTAAATGCACTGCCCAAGTGTCCCCTCTCCCCACTGCCTGTCAATAAAGAACTTTGTGTTGACAAGATTGTTAGGTAATCATTTACAAATCTATCATATCTGCATGGACAGCGTTAACTGATGAGGTTGAAAAATTCAATACTTAAATTTAAAAGTTTACTCTTCGGCCACCACGCTTCTGCCATCTGCCGTTTTATTAATTTTTTAGAAAAAAAGTTAGCCACAGTCAAAGCTGCGCTATGAATTCTGGGATATGTTGGGCCGCAAATGATACACCTGACTCATCCTTCAAGTCCGGGGAAATGAAGGGCGCATTTCTGGCCGCATTTGGAATTGGGACTGCCTTCATCATGTCGCTGTGGTGTAATCAGCCTCCAAATGGGTTCTCAAAATTGTACCAAAAAACTCTGTACCTCCCTCCATCCAACCACACACTTCTTCGGATTTGCGATCAGCCCTGCCTGCCTCAGGGAATCCGGGACCGTGACCAACCACTGCACACGCTCCACCGAGGTATCACTATGAATGACAACATCATCCAGGTAGGAAACAACATATGCAGTGTGAGGACGCAGCTATCGCTACAGGAGGTGCTAAAAAATGGCCGCGGCTTCAAACAAGCCTTGACACACTCTCTAAAAACGTCAACCCCACAGCATGTTTTTGAGAAAAATCTAAGAATTTTGTCCTTGAAGATCATTTCAGAGTTTTTAATGAGCTGCAGGAACCCTGTTCTGTGTGAGTGGAGAACAGCCAAGTCGCCTCCTCTGATAAACCTCCACATGTACCACTGAAAACAGTTAAATTTGTTTGAATCGGAAATCATGGCTCAAACTACTTGTTCTGAGACCATTTCTTCATTTTTCACACCAAACTGTTTAATAAGACAAACGTTACACAGAGTTCATCAAATATAACTAACACTTTAATATTATCAGGATTTCATAATACAAACTTCAAATCAACAGGAAAACAGCTACAGAACATGTGGATCAAAATGAATTCATTAAAAAACAACATGTGGACTTCAAGGATACAGCAAATACACTGAAGTGAAAGGAGGCGCCAAAAATTTGAAGGAATCCGAATTAAGTAAAAGTAGTCACCTGTGATCTTTAAAATGGTCCTGATGTGTGCTGCTGTTTTTAACTTTCAACATTTCGTTGCTGCCACTGTGAATACGAATGTGGTCTTTGCCTAATTAAATAAAGATTACACTGACTCACTGCTCCATCTTCTGGTAAAAAAAAAAAAAAAGGTATTACATGGAAGTACAGCTCAAAACCAGTTTAGCTTGAGTTTCTTTTTTCTGGACATAAAGTCACAGCAGGTGTTGTTTCAAAGCTGGTGGACAGATTTAGTTCATTTTGGAGGATTTAAGAGCAACTGCTGTGAAAATATTTGTAGTTTTGGGAGAAAATGATTTAAGAGAAGATTTTACCACGGCAAAAGATTAAATATGAAGGAAGGATTGAAATTTAACTTAGGTAACACATAAAATGAATACAACTACTAAACACTACTGTGTCCTAAGGGAACAAAGGTTAAAATGTAACAGGGATAACATTTTAGAGAATTAAAATCCCTAAAAGGAAAAAAAATAAACTTGATATACATATCTATACATGCAGCTTCCTAAATGTAACATTCAGGATTATTCACTGCAGGTCCAGAAATCAGAGCTACCTCATCAGATCCAAGTGTGGCATCAGCTGACACTCTTTACAGGAGATTCCATCTGAACTCTGTGGAGCCTGATCTCAAGGTTTTTAAGTCTGACCCTGAAACCAGAAGAGGATCTTTCTCTCTCTTCAGATTCATTGTGATCCAGTGATTTCAGTCCTGCATGATCAGGCTGATGTTTGCACAGAGCAGATAATGAAGTGAAGGTTTTTGCAGATTGGTAACAGTGAAACAGTTTATTTACAGTGTGGGATCGTTTGTGTTCGGAGTATGAACTGAGATTCCTGAAGCTCTTGTCACACTGGTCACAGCTGACGTTCACTTCCATGTGTGTACGTTCATGTTTGTTACGATGACCTGATTGTGAGAAGCTTTTGTCACAGTGTCTGCACTTGTATGGTGTCTCTCCTGCAGTGGTGAAGGATGACCCACACTGGTCACAGATGTGCTTTTTAACCCCACTGTGGAAGAGTTCATGTATTTTTAATGTACTTGGTGTGTGGAAGCCTCTCCCACACTCTTTGCAGTAGTTCATTTTGTCTCCAGTGTGGCTACGCTGATGTGGTTTTAGGTCCCGTTGATGATTGGAAGTTTTTCTACAAAGGTCACAGAGAAACTCTTTCCCACCACCACAGTGACGACAGGATTGAGAAGACTAAATAACTAAAAAACTAAATACATACCTCACAGTAACTGCACTTGTAGAGTTACTTTCTGGTGTGGATCTGTTGGTGTTTTTTCAGCTGATGAGGATATTTAAAAGACTTTCCACACAAGTGACAGTTGTACGCTTTAACTCCACTGTGGATCAGTTGGTGTCTTTTTAAGACTCCAGCCTGGGTAAAAGACTTTCCACACAACTCACAGCTGTAAGGTTTAACTCCACTGTGGATGACTTGGTGTGTTTTTAGACTTTGAGCCTGGGTAAAAGACTTTCCACACAAGTTACATCTGTATGCTTTAACTCCACTGTGGATGAGTTTGTGTGTTTTTAAGCCCCCAGCCTGGGTAAAAGACTTTCCACACAACTCACAGCTGTAAGGTTTAACTCCACTGTGGATGACTTGGTGTGTTTTTAGACTTTGAGCCTGGGTAAAAGACTTTCCACACAAGTTACATCTGTATGCTTTAACTCCACTGTGGATGAGTTTGTGTGTTTTTAAGCCCCCAGCCCGGGTAAAAGACTTTCCACACAAGTCACAGGTGTAAGCTTTAACTCCACTGTGGATGAGTTGGTGTGTTTTTAAGGTTTGAGTCAGGGTAAAAGACTTTCCACACAAGTCACAGCTGTAAGGTTTAACTCCACTGTGGATGACTTGGTGTGTTTTTAAGTTTTCAGCCCAGTTAAAAGACTTTCCACACAAGTCACAGCTGTACGCTTTAACTCCACTGTGGATGACTTGGTGTGTTTTTAGGCTTTGAGTCAGGGTAAAAGACTTTCCACACTCATCACAGCTGTACGCTTTAACTCCACTGTGGATGAGTTGGTGTGTTTTTAAGTCTCCAGCCCAGATAAAAGACTTCCCACACTCATCACAGCTGTAGGTTTTCTCTCCCTGTCTTCTGTGAGGTTTGTCAGCCTCCTGAGAGCGCTGACTTCTTGCTCCATGTTGATCCTACAGTGACAGAGATACAAACAGAGGTAGTGAGTGAAATGCAGTCGTGGAACAAACTGAAACTCCCTCCATTGGTGGAACCAGACATGTCAAAAAAACACATTGTAGGTGTGTTACCACCACCTTCTGGTGATAGTATCACATTACAATGATGTGCTACAATGAGAGTTGTAATGAAAATGACATTATTGAAGAAATATCGATCAGCAGAGAAACTCTTTCACTTCAGAAAAATATGATCTTTGTATTTTCTTGTAACTTCTGTGGTTTTTGGTTGTGAATGTAGATTCTGTATATATGGAGGAGCCCAGGATGGAAAAGATAAAGCTGCTGTTAATAGGTTTTTAAAAACCAACCCGCTGTGCACACAGTTTCAATAACAGTGTAACTGTGATGTTTTTCTCACCTTTTGTGTTGAAGTCATTGTTTCCTCTGTAGTGGCTGAGCTGAGTCCAAATGGCTGAAATTGTTCCTCTGCTGCACCACCACTCTTCTCCTCCTGTTACTCAGCTGGGACAGAAAAAGTATACATACATATACATATATACATATACATATACATATATATATATATATATATGTATATATATATAAAAAAACACCCATCTCGCCCCTGCGGGTGGTTTATCCTTCAAGCTCGGGTCCTCTACCAGAGGCCTGGGAGCTTGAGGGTCCTGCGCAGTATCTTAGCTGTTCCTAGGACTGCGCTCTTCTGGACAGAGATCTCCGATGTTGTTCCCGGGATCTGCTGGAGCCACTCGCCTAGCTTGGGAGTCACCGCACCTAGTGCTCCGATTACCACGGGGACCACCGTCACCTTCACCCTCCACATCCTCTCGAGCTCTTCTCTGAGCCCTTGGTATTTCTCCAGCTTCTCGTGTTCCTTCTTCCTGATATTGCTGTCATTCGGAACCGCTACATCGATCACTACGGCCGTCTTCTTCTGTTTGTCTACCACCACTATGTCCGGTTGGTTAGCCACCACCATTTTGTCCGTCTGTATCTGGAAGTCCCACATGAGTGAGACTAACAGATTCTTAGTTTCTTGTTCCTGATGATCAGATAAATGATGAGTTTAAAATCCAGGTAAGGAACGAAGAAGGCCAAAGATTTCAAGTTTTTAGGAATAATTTTTGATTTACGTCTTAAATTGGACAAGCATGTAAAGAAGATTGCTAAGACGGTCAAGGCGAATCTGAATTGTTTTGAGTTAATTCAGCACTATATACTTACTTCAGCAGCTCAGTTATTTATGCATTTGTCACGTTCCTGGGTCTTTTGAACCAGTGTTTTGAGTTCTAGTTCAGTTTTGATGTTTATGGTTTATGTTTAAGTTCTTTAGGTCAGCGAAGTTCATTTGGTTATTAGATTTCTCTTTTATTTTCTTCCCCTGTATTTAAGTTTCCCTCACCCTTTGTGTTTCATGCTGCGTGTCTTATGTTATCAAGTTTGTAATGTCATGTCTGCGTCTCATGTCTCCTGTTTTATTTTGAAGGTCTGTGTCCTATGTCAAATCTGTTCGATGGCATCATTTAGGGCTGCACAATTTAATGCTAGAAAATCGCGATCCCAATTCATACTTATGTGCGATCTCATTTCCAAATGACAACGATGTAAGAAAAAAAAAAAAAGGGAAAAAAAAGATGACGATTGTACCGCGTTTTGCTCCGGGACATAATCTGCATGAAAACAAGCGCTCACTCTTCCTGCTAAACAAATGACAAGGGAAGAGCCTTATACCACGTGATACAGAAGCCAGCTGGCAGGGAAAAAACAACGGAGATCACGTGAGAGAAACTGCCTAAGGGGAGAAACCACAATGAGTGCAGAGGAAAAGCTCGCTGATGGTGGTGAGAATGACAACCCCACTGTAAGATTAATTCCAAGAAAAGGTTCTCGTTCCTCCGTGTGGAAGTTTTTTGGTTTCAAAGAAGATGATGAGAGTCAAAAAGATATCATTTGCAAGCTGTGTTTTGCCATAGTAGCAGCACCGCAAGCTAACACTACGAATTTGTATAACCACCTTAAACGTCACCATAAAGTGCAATATGACGAAGCTGTAAAGGCCAAGAAAGTGACAGGAGAAAATCCGTCCCCGTCAACCACCCAAACATCAATAACGGGAACCTTATACAGCACTTCCCCATACACGTCAAACTCCCCCAGGCACAAAGAAATTACGGAGGCTATCACTTATCACCGGGCTAAAGATATGGCTCCCATCAACACTGTGCAAAACGAGGGATTTAGGAAAATGATTAAAACCCAAGACAAACGCTACACAGTGTCGTCCTGCAACAATTTTTCAAATGTTGCACTACCTGCTCTATACACGCAGTGTCGGGCAAGGGTGGAGACGGAATTACAAGCAGTACAAGAGAGAATTACAAGAGAGAATCGTGATCTCAAGTCTAAGCAAAAAAATCGTGATTCTCATTTTATGCAAAATCGTGCAGCCCTGGCATCATTGTCACATTTTAGAGAAATATAATCTACTTAGTTTTAAGAGTTTTAATCATTTGTGTTTTTTTAAATTAGTCTTTAAATGTAAAAATAGGATGGGCCCCAGAGTGTCTTAATAGATACATCCAGAGACAAGATTGTAATCGTATTACTAGAAGCATGGTGAACGGAAACTGCAAGATATCATATCGCAGATCTAAATTTGGTCAGTCGGCATTTTCCATAGAGGCTTGCAATCTGTGGAACGCACGTACTTTTGTGTTACTCACAGCAACAAGTCCACCTCATTGTTAGTCCATTTAAAAAACTCTGCTTTTCCTCAACATTTTGCTGCCACGTTTCAAAGAGCCGGTGTTCTGGGAATCCATCCTACCTGACATACCATCCTACCCGTTGTTTCAGCACATGCGCCAAACCATCCTACCTTTGTTAATCTGAGCTACAAGCATACTTTAACAGCTAAAATTCGGTGGCGAACCATCCTACCTTTGTCAATAACAGCTAGAAACATACTCTGATGGGTAAAATTAAGTGCCAAACCATGATACCTTTGTGAATGTTACCTACAAGCATACTTTAACGGGTAAAATTAAGTGGCAAACTGTCCTGGCTTTTTGAATATGAGCTACAAGCATACTCTGATGGGCAAAGTTAAGTGGCAAAGTGTCATACCTACTTAAATTTGTGCTGGAATTACTCTGTGACAGAAGAAATGTGCATAAACTACTTACGGTAGGATGTTTTGCCAAAGTAGGATTGTTTGTCAGAACACCAGAAAGTAAATAAGCAGCAGACAGAAATGAGGCAGGTCGAATCTTCTTGCGTTTCACACATGCGCAGTACTGGCACGTAGGGGTGGGCGATAGAAACGATATACGATAGAAACGATATAAATTTGCTAACATAGCTGTGTCGGTAGCCATCACGTAGCACAACATTATATACCAGGTAGTCCAACTTCAGTAACCCTGCAAACGCCACTGCTGTTTAGTTTTCTGTCTTCATTTATGTTGGAAGTGGTAGCAGAGCTGTACGTTTTAATACGTTTCAAAAATCTCTCAGTCAGAACATGGTATGAAATGTTTAGGTGGAAACTAGCGAGCTAACTTTCTGTTAACTTCTAACTCTGTTAAATTTAATAAATTCTGTTTTCATGGATGTAAAACTTAATTGTTACACCCAATAAAGCAGCAACGCTGATGATTTACCGTATTTCCAGGACTACAAAGCGCACCTGAATATTAGCCACACAAGCTAAAATCAGGGGAAAATCCTGTTTTGTACATACATTAGCCGCACCTGACTAAAAGCCGCAGGTGTTTCAATGTTGACTTATCATATGTAAGAGAATATGCACAAAGGGAATTGTCAGGAAAGAGATGGCTGTTTGGAGACTCACCCCTTTTATTAATATTTTGAAAAACAAGTTATGGGTACATATTTGCATAACTTTTTTAGGTATATGAACAAGTAGCGGTAATTACAAGTACGGAACATGTACTGTGCTTCATAAACGAGTAACAAATGTAGTACATAACAATAACCTACAGCACACCAGAAAAATAGATTCGGACTACCTTTTAGGCTCAGGTGCAGTGACACGGCTTTAATAAGAAGAAAAGTCAGTCATTCACCACCATCTTCCTGCACACTAAAACCACCAAAGTCCTCTTCTCCAGTGTCGGATACGAAAAACGCAGCCTTAACGGTCCTCAAGGGCCGCGTACTCAAAGACCGCTGAGGCCGGAAGTGCGAGGCTTGTAGGCTTGTGAAATGGGACGGTCTAGCCTCGGTCGCGCTGCCCAGGTTGCCTAGCAACCATGATACTAACAGCTGGAAACATTTCATACAGCTTTGTTTGACAGAAATGAAGGAGAACATATTTTGTACATTTGTTTCTACATGAGCTTTGTGTGATTTGACACAAATCACACAAAGCGTGTATCTGAGGCTGAGACCACAGGACTGTAAAACATGATTGTTGGGCTTCATTTCTGTACTGAACAGTCATTTAAGATTAGCTAGTAAATAACAATTAGCTAATGTTGTTCATGAGACTAAAGTCATATCACTTTGGTGATGTAAATATAATATGGCCAATATTATATTAATCATTATTAGTTATTACAGCAGTGAACATGAACTCTGTGCCAAACACTATAGATCAACTTACCTCAGAATATATAAAGCATATAAACAATTACAGCAATATGATGCAACAAACACAGCAGTGCAACTAATCCAAAATACTCAAAGCTTCATAGAACTGAAACCAACATTTATTTTTAGCTCCATTCTGCTGCTGATACATACTTTAGGTTTCTGAATATTAAACTTGTTGCTGCCTTTCATAGTGTGTAACTTGAAGGCCCTGAGTACTTTCTCCCACACTGAAAACACTGGGATGATAAAATTATTTGAACATTACCTAATAAGAGTGATTCAGGACAGACAATTAGTTATTTTAAACTTTTCTAGCAGTCCTTCACAAACAGGGAACAGTCTGTCTATTCTCTCCATCTGTCAGCTGCTGCTGGCTCTTCCTCCTCCTCTTCCTCACACACTGCTGAGTTTGTCCTGGTGGATCATCAGGGGTGCAAAGCCTCACAGATGATGTGCAGCAGTGGGTCCCTCAGTCTGTCCTCACTCTGGACACTTGCAGTTGTCACACATGGAAATCAAATGTGTGATAAGCTGCAGGATTCAAACACAAGTGTAACTTATAAATAAATGTTCATACTTTTATTCCACAATCAGAAAGAAAGAAACAGAGAGAGAGTGCAGGACAGACAGACAGGTGACAGTCTCAGGTGTATACACTGCTACAAACAGGAGGATTTAGTGTTTGTGTTATTACGAGTGCTAAACAAGAAGAGTTCCCAGATGGTTCAGTGGACACATGTGTGACTCCTGTGATTAAAGCATCTTGCTTTCAGCTTAACGAGTGAAACGTCAGCTCGTTCAAACACACGTTAAAGTCCGTTTGGCTCAACACCACCGAACAGAGGCAGCAATATAACATAGCTAACATTAACAGTGCAGTGAATCCTGCTTGTGCCGTGATATTCAGGACTGCAAACTGAGCAGCATCACTGACTTTCAGCCTGTTGTGTTTGTGGATATATGACTGACTTTAATTATGCACAAAATCATCACATTCTCTGTAAGATTAAGGTCGACTATCTAACGGCGTATAAAGTAAAGGCTTTAAAACAAAGTAAATGCTGAAAGTACAAACATCGCTAATGTCACATAACTTTGCCGGCATGTGGCCAACAGTAATGTTTTAATGTTCCTCATTATTAAACATTTGCACATAAATAAGTGACATAATATTCAGAACTTACTTTTGAAAGTTTACTCTTTGGCTGCTCCACTTCTTTGAAGTGTCTCCCAGTCCCAGTGCACTTGTTAGCATGTTTTGGTTCGTGCAACTGGTCCGTCCGGTTATTGTCTCCCCAGAAACATTTCCGTTGTCTTTTTTCCTATTTCCGTTGTGCTTTGTGTGCTTTTGCAGCGTTTTTCTTTTTGCAGGGTTTTTCTTTTTGCAGCATTTTTCTTTTTGCAAGTGTTTTTCTTTTTGCAGCGTTTTTCTTTTTGCAGCGTTTTTCTTTTTGCAGCATTTTTCTTTTTGCAAGTGTTTTCTGAAGTTGCAGTCCGTTTGGCCTCTCAGGGCCACCGTACACATTTCAATGTGGACGCGCAACGCTGTGAAAACGACTGAAAATGCTAGTGTGGACACGGAATGTTTTCAGAAGAGAACGTCGTTTTCCAATCTATCCGGGCTAGTGTGGACGCAGCCTCACTCAATAAACTGTGAACAGATACCGAGGAGAGCAGCAGAAGACCTCATCCAGGAGCTGTTGGAGTACGATTCTTTTTGATGGTAGCAATCAGGCGGAGACTTTTACTTCCAAAATCCATTTGCGCTGGGAGCAGGGGCGATATTGACCCATTTTTGGGGGTGCTTCAGCCAGAGTGATGGTGGCTGAGACGCAGCGGAGCGGAGGTTGAGTGTCTGGCTTAAAACAGGACATGTTAGCTGCATTTAACCTTCAGTTACTCTTTATATAGTTAGGTAGGACTCAGACCATGTTTCTTTTTAGCAGAAAAACATCACACCCAGTTAACCTGCAGTGTTGAAAACATCTTTTCCGATGATGTTTGCTACTCTACAATCTGTCCTACTCTGTAGTAAAATCAGCCACATCTGACCGTCCTGTTGCTCCCATTGAAATTTATATAGCTTATTTAAAATCTAAAACTTACGATTGTCCGTAGCCTACTGTTGTTACCACTGTCCTGTTTGCAATGGATACTGAGAGAGGACTTTTTGTTAGTGATCTTAATAGTATTTTTTTCATATTAATGTAAATTTTCATCTAATTGAATACAATCTATTTGTGTATGATTGTCAGTCCAAAGAGGGAGAGAGGAAAGAGGGGAACGTGAGGAGAAAGTACAAGGTCAGGAAGAACCAGGTAAGAAAACAGACAACTGAGAGGCAAAACAGAAACTGTTAAACTGACAAAGAGACAAAACCTATTTTTACTCACACAATCTGGAAGTTGTGTTCTCCCTATATTACAGCTGCTATCACCGAATCTGCTAAACAAACTGGGTTGAAACATTTTTGACCCTCTTTAACAACATTCCAACATAACATTGTAATTGATTAGGGAGATTAAAATCAATGATATATTTTATGTGGTTCAGCCATAACTCTATTAAAACCAGTAATAGGTAGGCCAACTTTTGGACCATCTAGTTGTCTGTATGACTGCCACAGTACGTACATCACATTTGCACACTATCAGAAAGTGCCAAACGGTGCCCTGGTGGAGTGAGGAGCTGTAAAGAGAAGCAGAGTGCTCCGTTTATATTCTAAAAGTGTTTTCAGCGAGCTTGTTTCAAAGATTCTGCACTGCAGCTTAAAATGTTTTCCAAAAGCACACATATACTTATCGGTGTTTCTCAAACTTTTTACAGTGTGTAGCACCTGATAAAAATGTCATGATCTCCTAAGTACCAACTATGAAAGCATGAAACTCATAAATCTTACAACACAAAATTATTATTATTAAATTTGTAAAATTAGTATCTGCAGTAAAGGTTTAGGCTAAGTTGCCTTCATTTTTAAAGTTTTTATTAATATTTTGTAATAATTTATTCTGTTTTGGGAGTGTTTTTTTAATGTTTCTGTATTACACATTATACACATTAAAAGTGAAACTCTGTTCAAAAAATGCACTCAGTTTACTTTTTACTCACTATGAGCATCATTCATTATTCTCCCCCAGTAATTAAGGTTAGGATATGTATTTTTTTTTATTATTCCAATCCATTCTTCTTTTGCAGCAACAACATTTAAGGATGCAGGGACTGACAGCAGCCCCAAAGCTCTGATCCTAGAATCGCCCCTGGCTGGGAGTAAATAAAATACAGACGCATCTGGAGATCATCCTATGAAGTCCTGTTCTAAAGGCTGATCTGAGGAGCATTCCTTACACACACCTTTATAGCGTAAGGGGGGACGGGCGGCGGGGGTAGCCCTTTGGCACCCCTGCTCAGTAGGCTTCCACTACTCTCTCTCTCTATAGAAATTGAAAATGTGACGTCATTCAGGGGTAAAACCGCAAAGAGTTCTGGGAACTCGTGGCAAGAGGTACTAGCGCACGCAGGCTTTCAATTGAAATCAGTTACACAGCGATAAAAAGAAACACAAAAAATGGCAAGACGCTGTTGTATTATTAACTGCAATAGCCGGTCGCATCACAGCCACGGGAAGCCGACGGGTAAAGAGGTCGGTTGTTATCGGATTACGTCGTTGAAGAGAAATTGTTCGAGCCATGTTTCCGAAGTAACAAATAGGCGACGGATGACCTGGATTGCAGCCATTCAAAGACCAAATATAACGTCCCAGAACACTCCAGCTCACATGTTAGTCTGCTCCAAGTATTTCCACAAAGGTCAGTGTTTTGTAGTAGTTAATACGTCATTTTTCATAACATAATTGGTGATATAGGTTACAAGCACGTCTGGCGCTGAACAGAAATTGTTGCACTATGCTCCTTTGTTTATTGTGCATAAATAGTGAATTGTCCTGACAGAATATTGCGTTTCGCTTCTGTTATTACCATGGTACATTGACAAAAACATATACTTTTATTCACAGGATAAAACAGTTTTTTTGTATGACTAATTGCCCAGTACGATTACAGCATACAATATTATTGTCACTGCTACATTTCTGTGATGCGTACCAGAAATTATTTCCACTGCTAATTAATTACCGTTGAGCTCAAAGGTCCTATTAATAAACGGTTAACGAATGTGTATTTCTGAAGACGATTTGTGAGACTGGTAAACTTATGATACGTACGATGGTCTTTCGTTCTACACGGTGCATTTCAAGGTCCTGTACCCATGCGTTGGTAAACTGTACCTGGGCTTGTTGCAGTGGCCTGAAGTTACTAAACTTCATGAGTGTATGCACTCATGAAGTTTAGTAACTTCAGGTCACATTGTTCTCCTTCGTTTTGTACATACCTTTTTTGGGGGGCAAAGAAAAAGCAAGAATTTATTGGAACAGGAGAATGAACGTTTTGCGGTGCTACAAATGCTTGCATTTGATGCGGTACTTGGATTGTTTTGCCACGAGTTCCCGGCATGCAATGCGCGAAAGTCACGTGGACTGTTAATCTCTATTATTCACCCTGGGGTTGCCCTCCCCCAGGCTTGTACCTGTGGCTTCCTGTCCTGGGGGTGGGGGTTGACTGTTCTCCTGCCCTGCAGCCCATCCTTTTGTTCATATACCAAGACTAATTTTCTGTATTCTTACCCCCTAGCAACCGCCATTTCACAATGTTGCAAGCAATCACAAACTCTACAGTCTGTCTAACTCCAGTGTATACCAAGCAATCTATTATTCTCAACAGAGCTAAAGTCAACATAAACTGAACCCACATTAAAGTTAGCTCGGTGCTTACCTTTAGATGAGCCCACAAACCGAGAGAAACTCCGTGATGAAGCTGGAAGTCTTTCCAAACACAGGAAACAGATCAGGGAACAGAGACCCACGTGGTTCACGCTGATCTGAGCTACGATCCAGGAGACAAGGGTGTGCAGATCGATGCAGATATCGATCCAAACGTTGGTAGTGGTATATGTTCCTGAAAGTTTACTACTTTACTCCCGTTTCATGAAAAAGCAGCTCTCTCTGCTCGACTCCTCTCCTGCACAGACACTTTCCGCCCCCTTTCCCCGGCTCTACTGTGATTTGTTGCTGCGCGGTCACGTGACTCAGCTGTACAACGTAACCACGTGGGAGTGTTATTTCAAAATTAGCGCCAATCTCCTTTCTAGTGATGGTAAATTTGATTCTTTTTACTGAATCGAGTTTTAATGAGTCACTCACCAAAGCGAATCGCTTTTTTGAGTCATTTGATTCACTGAGTCAGTTGACCAGAGAGTGCAAAAAATGTACATTTTCACTCAAACTTAATTTGTTTCTCTTTTCATGTAAATCCTACTGCTAAGATGAATGATTCTAAAATAAAAAAAACTATTTTATAGAGCAAAAAAGAGCAAAAACATTTCTAAAATTAAGCAATTTCCTATCAAAATTTCTTAATAAACATTTATTTTGTTTATTTTTATTTTATTAGTATTTTCCTTAAATGTGTCAAATATATATTTTCTCATCTAAATGTCCACTGAGCTGTGAGCCAGGGGGCGGTAATGCGCCTTAACATTGGTTGCCAACCAAGAAGAAGAAAAAGCTGTGAGCAAAGAAGGAGGGGGTGAGTGAGTGATTCGCTCGCTCTATGATTCAGCACAGGAGGGAGGGGGTTAGGGAGTCCTGAGTGATTCGCTTACGCTTACGATTCAGCACAGGAGGGAGGGGGTTAGTGAGTCCTGAGTGATTAGTGAGTCCTGAGTGATTTGCTTACCCTACGATTCAGCACAGGAAGGGAGTGGGTGAGTAGCTCAAATGTGCTGTTAGCATGTTAGAATTAGAATAGAATTCAACTTTATTGTCATTGTACATGCACAGGTACAGGGCAACGAAATGCAGTTTGCATCCATCCAGAAGTGCTTTAGTGATATAGATATATTACAATATATATTAGCAATAATATAGATATGTAAGTATATTACAGAAATGGGTCTATTATGGTATGTTATAATGTACAGGGTATGAAGTATGTTGTGAATATTCTATAACTATAGGTATGTACAGGCTGTAGTGAGTACAAGCTATGTACAGGCTATGAACAGGATATAAATATGAAAAACTATGCAGAATATGAAATAAATAACTCTGGAGAGACACTGAGCCTCGCGTTGTTCACGCGCCGCCATCTTGGAATGGAAGCAGAGCGGTTAGCAGAGCGATGCTACTGTGAACCGAGGAGCTATTGATGTGAGCTTCTACTCAGGGTTTTTTCTTCCAGTTCAGAGCAGAAATTATTTTGTTGAGATACTGGATGTTGTGTTTTTCTCCACAATTTTAATTATAAGCTAGATATATTGCTGCTAACAGCAACAGAGATGAGTCAGTGAGTCAGTTGGGCTTGTGAATCATGATTCATGAGTCAGTAAAGTGATTCTCGAGTATTGAACGATTCGTTCATGATTCGCGCATCACTACTCCTTTCCCTAAACTCTTTCCTTGGCCTTGAGGAAAACGTCATCGTGAGAGGGAGAATTGCTAAGGACTCAGGGAAAGAGAGGAGCAATGCTGAGAATTAGAACAGCCTTTTTTTAGTAGTGCACACAGCTAACTCTCTCTGCTGAATATGTAAAAAATAAAAGTGTTACTGTGTTACATGCCTAAATGTTGCTCATGGTCTGATGGGAAATAATGTTTTCTATGAAAAGGGAAAAAAAACCCCAACAACGCTTGGACACTGCTATCATGGGGTGCCTACACAAACGCAAAGCAGGAGATGTTTCCAAACCAACTTCATTCTAAGCCAAAGACTAGAAAATATGGTGAAGCATATCTTCCCTTTGGTTTCACCTGCACAAGTGCCAAGGTAGGTCTCCTCAGCAGAATTGGTCTTTCCTTCATTGGGAGCACACGCTGGGCTCTCCAAATCACAGACAAACAGTATCCCACATTCTTGATTTTTAGTTCACAAACACTTGTTTTAATGACTAACTACTCCTGACATTTTGGAGATGTTAGCTCTTTATTCACTAAAGTTAAAGTGGGATACAATAATATCAGGCTGATCCTGCCACGATTTGTTCCCCCTGTTCAAATCAAGGACAAACAGTATCCCACAGTTGTTCATGTTTTTAAACCCATTTTGCACAGAGAGGCATTTTTTTTTTTAATTTATTGATAGCAATGTTGAATATTATTACACAGGAAAAAAACAACTACATGGAAAATAATTACACCGTGATGCCTCTGCCTTTCTAAATAGAGGGACAGTAACTGCGTGTTTATATGTAAGCGTGTAAAACCTGAAGATAGAGACAAAATACTGTTAATCTGACTATCTGCCATTCCTCTCATGTAAGCAATAACGTGGCGCACAGCGTGACGTGAAAAGAGGCACATACCTTTAACGTTGCATGACAAACAGAACAGTTGTTCACTGTTGTTCCTGTTCAAACAGGACGTTGCATTCCTCGTCCACACGTAAAGGCAAAAAATGAGTTAAAAACATCTCCGTTTTCGGTGATTCAAAACGCCGTTTACGTGTGGACGAAACAGCTGCGTTTTCAAAAATACCCATGTAGGTGTGGACGTAGCATAAAAGAGTTAGTAGTTTATTTTATTACTACCTGCAGATTACTTGTATTTTTAGTTGTTTACTAAATGTTTGAGGTGTGAAATAAACCGCAATTGAGCAAAATATGGGTGTGTGTGGTTGGAGGATGTGCGTGTGCGTGTGAACGCGTGCGCGCGAGGGGGGGGGGGGCGCGAACATTTTTCTGTAAAACAAAGGGGGGCCCAGCGAAAAAAGTTTGGGAACCACTGCTTTAGCACATCGAACAGTCAGCCGTTCACAGAGTCCAGGTTTGAAGGATGAAATCGTTTGCACTGATGCATCTCTCCTCTGGATAAATCTGTTCAATGACAAAAAGACTGAGGTGATGGTTTTTGGTCGCCCTAAATCTGTATTTAGATGCCAGCTGATGACTGTCCCTTAATGTAATCAGAACTGAGCATAAACATAGAGGAGATTGTGCTTGTGCTGTAGCAGCACCAAAACGGTGGAACAATCTGCCTTTACAGATAAGACAGGCCTCTTCTATTTGTTTGTTTGTTTGTTTATTATTATTTGATTCTATGCTGTTTTATCTTGTTTTAAATATAGGGCTGTTTCAATTTTGATGTTTTTTGTTTTTTACCATTTTGTTTTATTCTATTAGTCCTGTGCTGGGTATTTTAAAGTGCTTTATGAATAAAGATGGTTTTGATTGGATAAAATTAAATACATATTGTTTTCTTAGAATTTATTGTTGTGATCCAGTGTTACTCCTTTTCTCCTCCCTGTTAAGGATCTCTGTGACTAGGGATGGGTATCGTTTAGGTTTTATCTGATACCGGTGCCAAATCGGTACTTTTGAAACGGTGCCGGTGCTCAAACCGGTGCTTAAAGAATGGAGAACACAAAATTGGTCCAAAAACCTCTCATGTTCAGCTGGTTTTTTGTAAAAAGATAACAATGTTGGCCTTTTCTGCAGCTATGGGGCATATATGGTATCACTCTTGGCTGGAAGCAGTGCTTAAACAATGGAAAAAACACAAACTTTGTCCAAAAACCTCTCATGTTTAACTTTTTTTTTCCCTCTTTTTCTTTGGTCATTTTAGCCTTTTTGGCCAGGGTGAAGGGAGTATCTGCCATCAAACAAGAAGACAGCCGCATGTAGCTATGATGATGTTTGCTAGTTCACCTTACATGCATTAATGTAATAACGTGGTTAGCCTACTCAACGTAAATTACACACGAACAACATTAAGCTACTCACGCAGAGAAGAACGGCTGCTGCTGCCATCATCATCCGTCATCATTTCTGCTACACTGGCAGGGCTAGGGGCCAGGACTCTCCTCTTCGGGTTTTTGGGGGATGTTGCTAACTCCGGGTCCGATAACAGGCACCACACCCGCAGTAGATGTGCTCGGTGTGAGGTCTCGCAGCAAGCTATCAAATACGGCGCATTTCTCGGCTTTTAAAAAAAAAACACTATGCGTCGCCAGGTGTTTCATCGGATTCGAGGTGTTACCTCCTTTGACAGTATCACAGTATCAGCTTAAAGCACTTGTTGCAGGCTGCTGAGTTTGCATATTTTGCTGTGAAGTACAGCCAGACTTTTGACCGCTTCGCCTTGGGCATTTTTAATCTGTAGCTCTGCTCTAAAAGAACGTACGTACCTGGACCCGCCTACTATCCTCGGAAACGTAAAATGATTGGCTAGAAGTGTATCACAGCTCAGGAAAAAAAAGCACCGAAATAAAGCACCGAAATGTGCGCTGCTTTTCGGTCTGGTTACTACCGTTTATGTCAGAACCGGTGCCATCATGGCACCGGACACCGGTACCCATCCCTATCTGTGACTACAATAAAATTCCCTCCATCAATCACTGAACTGCACTGAAGTAAAACTTAATCCTCTAAATATGACCTGCCTAATTCCAACTTTTTTCGTTATCTTCAGGCTAGAGATTTTGTAAAAACGCAGTTCCCTCACTTTTCCAATCGGCCTCCAGAAACAAATCTGGATATCATCCTGCAGACGAACCCTCATCAAAACAGACTGATATCAGCCTTGTATAAAATACTAGATGCTTTGGTGCCCAAATCAATTTCTCATATTAAGCTGAGTTGGGAGGAAGAGCTACAGACAACCCTGCCAGAACAGCAGTGGGATTCTGCTTTGAAATTGATTCACTCGTCCTCAATTTGTGCTCGTCATGCTTTGATTCATTGCAAGGTGGTCTATAAAGTACACTGTACAAACGCAAAATTATCTAAAATCTATCCAACCATTAGTGATGCCTGTAGCAGATGCGGACTATCACCTGCCAACATGTCCACATGTTTTGGTCTTGTTCGAAACTGAGTGCATTTAGGAGGAATATATTCGACACACTTAGCCAAGCATATGGCCAGACTGTCCCTCCCAACCCACTCTCTGCAATTTTTGGCATTCCTCCCGACTTGAACTCATCTGGCCCCCTCAAACAGGCCCTAGCCTTTACCACTTTACTAGCTCGGAGGCTTATTCTGTTGAAGTGGAAGCTTCCCCACCCCTCAACTCATGATCATTGGGTGAGAGATGTACTCTTTAACTTAAAGTTGGAAAAACTTAGATTCTCTCTGAAAGGTTCTATTAGGGAATTTAACAAAATCTGGAAATCATTTCTCTTGCTGGTGGACACCATCACTTTACTTCCTGAGTCTGAAGTGAACTGAGCAAAGCTACATTATAACGTTTTTTTTTCTTTTTTTAAATTTAATTTTTTAAAATCTTATTTATATCTATATATATATACATCTATCTATATATATATATTAGGGGTGCAACGATATTCGTATCGATATTGAACCGCTCGATACAGTGCTTTCGGTTCGGTACGCATATGTATCGAACGATACAAAATTTTTAATTTATTTTATCAGCTTTCCTTCTGACGATGCTGTCTGTGTTGAGCGCTCAGTGAATCTGCGTTCGACTACTCCGCCTAGGCTGCACTGTCGAGCCCAGATCCACTGAGCGCTCAACACAGACAGCATCGTCAGAAGGAAGAGCGCAGGGCAAGCTAGCGAGACAGAAGTTAAGCTCTCCTTGCAACATGGCAAATTGAACCTCCCCCACCCTCATTCAGATCTGGCGTTTGGAATTATTTTGGTTTTCATGTGACGTATGACCCTGAAGGTAAGCGCGTCATGGACTAAAGTAAAACAGTATGTTGGATGTGCCACGCAATGCTCAATTACATGGGTGGGAACTAGTGTGTTAGCGCAGTTAGCTCGTTAACGTGTTGGCCGTCTAGCCCCATGCACGGGGCGATCAGGGGTAGCTCGTTAACGGAGATTTGCCGTGTTGTGGCGTTAAGGTCATTTCAACGAGATTAACCTGAAAGCACTAGTGGGAACACAACGAATATGACTGCACATTTACGCCGACATCATCCTAGTGCAAAGACAAGTGGAAGCAGACAAAAACAACAAGCATGCATGCTACAAAATTTACCCGAGTCATTTAGACAGCCGTTAGCACATGATTCTCCTTATGGGGACCTGATATGTTTAATATGCTGCTGAGAATATAGCCCAGAAGAAGCGTATAGTATAGCTTTTATTTTGGAAAGAGCCATTTCTCTGTAATAAACTCTCTTTTCCAAAGATGAGTGATTCCTCAATCAGATACAGGGCTCGCAATATCGCTAGCCCGACGTCCTGGGGCTAGCGATTTTTCCAGTCGGGCTACCAAAATCTATCTCTGCCCTGCCCGTCGGGCTATTGTAGGAAGGAAAAATATATGTCAATGCTTTTGCATTCTTTCGGAAATGTAGCTGGGTAATTATGTCATTGGCATTGGTGAGCCACTGTCAATATGTGACATATTTAAATCGCGTTTGAATTTGCGCTTGTTTTTTTGCTTTCACTTTGCAATCGCGCAAACTGTGTATAGAGAGCGACAGTACTGATTGGTGAGTGACGATAATTTGTGCACCAATTCCTCTGACATCGTCTTATCAATCGTTAGCTTACTACGCAAACATGACAAGTGAAATCTCCCGCAGCAAGCTTAAACATGTGAGAGGTTGATCGCGCAGAGAATCGCTGAGCGTTATGTGAGTGCGTGTGTAAAAGCAGCAGGATATATATTTTAGTTCTGCTGGGCCAAATAAGACAGGTCAGGGTGAAGAAGTGACAGCCAAAGAAAAGCTTACCACAAAACGGAAAAGTTATGACAAATCAGACTATAAGGCATAAAGAAAGTGCAGCTTTATGGTTTCATGGACAAAAGAATTTCTGTGGCTGCCATATGATGAGCTATATAACCAGGGGTGCACATAAGTGGTCCGCAGGTGCGCATTCGTTGTCAAAATAAAAAACACGCACAAGGGTTAGGGTTAGGGTTAAATTTAAAAACTGTACTTTTGAGTTTAAATATATATTTATAATTTTAATAAATGACAAATTAAAAAGACATGAACATTTTTTTTTGTATCGAAAAAATATCGAACTGTGACACCAAAGTATCGAACCGAACCGTGAATTTTGTGTATCGTTGCACCCCTAATATATATATATATATATATATATATATATATATATATATATATATATATATATATATATATATATATATATATATATTATTTGTTTTCCCTTTTGTTTCGTTTGATCCCTTCTCTGTTTTTGTTTTGTTTGTTTGTCTTTTGCAGGGGGGTTGTTGTTTTTTGGGGGTTATGCTTGTTATGTGTATGGGTCTTGAGATGTTTTTTAGTTTTTTGTTGTTGTTTTTGTTGTTTTTTTGTGGGCAGAGACTGGTTCTCTGTGGTGTCTTGTCTAGTGTGGACCTGGTAGGGGGAGAATTCAGGTTAGGGGGGTTGGAGGGTATAATGGACATACAACTGTTCTGAAATCAAGATTGACTTTGCTGTTGCTAACTTTGTATGTCATTGTTGAAATCAATAAAACAAAGTTGGAAAAGTAAAACTTAATCCTAAGGCCTGCAATACACCAAAGGACATCACTAATAAACACTAACTATACAGAACCTTAAGGTCACTTTGATTAGTCAATATAGATTATAATCTTGAGCTCATATTTTGTTCTCTGTTCTTCTTGCACCAACATTTTTTTCTGCAGGTAAGAATAGTCGTTAAGAACTATCTTCAGTGTAAAGAAGAACAAGAAGTATTGGAAGTGATTGTACAGCCCCCACAGAGCACATCATCAAGTTTGTCTGGGATCACATGAAGAGAGAGAAGGATGTGAGGAAGCCTACATCCACAGAAGATCTGTGCTTAGTTCTCCAAAATGTTTAGAACAATCTACCAGCCGAGTTCCTTCAAAAACTGTGTGCAAGTGCACCTAGAAGACTTGATGCTGTTTTGAAGGCAAAGTGTGTTCACACCAAGTATTGATTTGATTTAGAGTTCTCTTTTGTTCATTCACTGCATTTTGTTGGTTGAGCTAGCAGGGCTCAAACTAGAACACCGATCAGTCATATTTGTAGGTTATTGCCAATAACGTTCAACTATTAAAATACATTTTGCTAAAGTGACTTTAATGTCTCCTGTATTAGATCAAAATAAGAGAAAACAGATAACCACTATTATGATGCCCTTTATCTCTCACCTGGGTTTGTTGCTTTTGTCAAGTCAATTAATACAAAGAAGGACTGGCTTTGTTGAGCTTCCTCAGTTAAAACCCTAACACAGGTACACACTTAGCCTGTATTTTTGTAGGAACATTACATTCTGGCAACTTAAGCTCACCATCTGCAAACTTAAAATGTGAAGTTCAAGATTACAGAAAACAAACTGAAGCAGAATTAAGAGAAACTCTATATTTGTTTCTTTATCAGTACCTGTGAGAAGACTGTTCATACTGTGTTGTTCTCTCTGCAAAGGTTTCTATCAGTAAATCTCAGAGAGACAAAGTAAACATTTACCGTCAGGTCCCGAGCTACTGCTAAAGATACTGTTAGGATACATCACTGAAGATGCGTACCAGTGCATCCAGGAGATGTGTCTTTATAGTTAAACTCTGGCTGAGCCAGTGACGCCTAGGAAGAGACTAGGTGACAACCAAGAAAGTTTGGTGACTACTGGAGAGACAGATGACAGCTCGGTAAGACGGCTCCAGGGGCAGGGTGGGCTAGCATCCCGGTCTGCAGTTTTCGTGAGAAAGCACCCCAAAAAGCTACGGAAAGCCCTAAAGAAAGATACCCCCAGGAGATCCCGAGAGGGGGGGAGGATGAGGTCTCCAATCAGACGGACTCAAGGTTAACGACCAACGCAATGGAAAGGACTACGAGTAAGACATGTATCTGCGGCAAGCTGTGTAAGAACCAGCGTGGCCTAAAGGTCCATCAGGCTAGAATGAAATGTTTGGAGCGGGAGAGTGAGGTGCAACGCACAGGTCCTGAACCTGGTGAGACGCAGGAGGAGCCCGGCCAGGAGGCACCCCACAGAGCCCAGTCCCTCCATGCACTGGACTCTTCCAATCCAAGCAGTGTAGTTCCACAACAGCGGATTAAGTGGCCCCCAGCCAGCAGCCGGAGCGAGTGGCAGAAGTTTGATGAGGATGTCTCCAACATCATACAAGCTGTGGCCAAAAGAGATGCCGACAGCAGGCTTAAAACAATGACCACCATCATAGTCAGCTACGCCTCAGAAAGGTTCGTCTGATCGAGAAGTGTAACAACAAGACCCCTTACACCATGAACCGCAGGGCCATGAAGATTCATCAACTGCGCCAGGAGCTCAGGAGCCTTAAGAAGCAGTTCAAGAATGCTGATGCGGAGGAGAAGCAAGCTTTAGAGGAACTGCATAACATCTTGCGGAAGAAGCTGATTACCCTCCGTAGAGCAGAATGGCACAGGAGGCGAGGAAGAGAGAGAGCCAGGAAACGTGCAGCTTTTATTGCTGATCCCTTTCGCTTTTCCAAACAATTGCTTGGGGTTAAGCGAAGCGGGCAGTTGGAGTGCTCAGCAGAGGAGGTGAATAACTTCCTTCATGAGACCATGAGTGACCCATTGAGGGAACAAGACTTGGGACCAAACAAAGCTCTCATCAACCCTGCCCCACCATCTGTAGAGTTCAAGTTGACGGAGCCAAGTTTGAAGGAGGTGTGTGAGGTCATCAAAGCAGCCCGCTCAGTATCCTCCCCAGGTCCCAGTGGCGTACCCTACCTTGTCTATAAGCGCTGCCCAGAGCTGCTTCGCCACCTGTGGAAGATCTTAAAGGTGATATGGCGGAGAGGGAGAGTTGCTGATCAGTGGAGGTGCGCAGAGGGAGTCTGGATTCCCAAAGAGGAGGATTCGAAAAAGATAAACCAGTTTCGGAGCATTTCGCTGTTGAGCGTGGAGGGGAAGGTGTTTTTTAGCGTTGTCTCCTGGAGATTGACTGAGTTTCTCCTTAGAAACAATTACATTGATCCATCAGTTCAGAAGGGGGGGATCCCAGGAGTTCCTGGTTGCCTAGAGCACACTGGTGTAGTTACACACCTTATAAGAGAAGCCCATGAGAACAGAGGCGACCTAGCTGTATTGTGGCTGGACCTGACTAATGCGTATGGGTCGATCCCACACAAACTGGTTGAGCATGCTTTACACCTCCACCATGTCCCTAGCAAGATCAAGGATCTGATCCTGGACTATTACGCCAATTTCAGGCTTAGGGTCACTTCTAGGGCAGTTACTTCAGACTGGCACCAACTCGGGAAAGGTATAATAACAGGCTGTACCATCTCAGTTACGCTCTTTGCCCTAGCAATGAACATGGTGGTAAAGGCTGCGGAGGTGGAGTGCAGAGGGCCGTTAACAAGGTCAGGTGTTCGTCAGCCCCCTATCAGAGCCTATATGGATGACCTCACCATTACAACATCATCAGTTCCCGGGTGTAGGTGGATCTTGCAAGGTCTTGAGAGACTCATCTCATGGGCAAGGATGAGTTTTAAACCTTCCAAGTCAAGATCGATGGTACTGAAGAAGGGCAAGGTGACGGACAAGTTCCGGTTCTCAATTTCAGGAACCATTATTCCATCCATAACGGAACATCCAGTTAAGAGCTTGGGGAAACTCTTTGACTCCAGCCTGAAAGACTCTACTGCCATTCAGAAGGCAAATGAGGAGCTGGAAGCATGGCTCTTTAAGGTAGATAAGTCCGGCCTGCCTGGAAGATTTAAAGCCTGGATCTACCAGCATTCCATCCTGCCCCGAATCCTGTGGCCCTTGCTTGTCTATACAGTTCCAATAACTACTGTGGAATCCCTTGAAAGGAAGATCAGTGGCTTTCTTCGTAAGTGGCTGGGACTTCCCCGCAGTCTCACCAGCACTGCCTTGTATGGGGCAAGCAACAGCATGCAGTTACCCTTCAGTGGTCTCACAGAAGAGTTCAAGGTGGCTCGCACACGAGAAGCCCTACAGTACAGAGATTCTAAAGACTGCAAGGTGGCATCAGCAGGTATTGAGGTAAGGACAGGAAGAAAGTGGAAGGCTGAGAAGGCAGTTGAGGTGGCGGAGTCACGCCTAAGGCAGAAAACACAAGGTGGGGTTCTTAGCAACAGGGGGAGCAGGCTTGGGGTACTTCCCAAAGGCCCAGGTCAGCAGGGCACAGGGAAAGGAGAAACACCAGCTACTCCAGGAAAAGGTCCGAGAAGGTGTGGAGGAGGAGTGAGTAAGTAGAGCTGTAGGCCTTAAGCGGCAGGGAGCATGGACAAGGTGGGAAAGCACCTTGCAGCGCAAAGTCACCTGGGCAAACATCATGCAGGCAGACTTCCACCGGATCCGATTCCTAGTGCAGGCAGTATGCGACACTCTGCCAAGCCCAGCAAACCTCCATCTGTGGGGAAAGAGTGAGACACCTGCCTGTCCCCTGTGCTCTGGAAGAGGGACCCTAGAACACCTCCTTAGCAGCTGCCCAAGGGCCCTGGCCGATGGTCAGTATCGTTGGCGGCACGACCAGGTGCTCAGAGTAGTTGCTGAAAAGATTGCCTCAGCAATCAGCACCAGCAAGCATCATCATGCTCCGAGGAAGGCAATCTGTTTTATTAAGGCTGGAGAGAAACCCCAGGTGCGCCCACATTTGACAACTGGCCTCCTCAACACAGCCTCTGATTGGCAGCTACAGGCTGACCTGGGTAAACAACTAAAGTTCCCTCAGAACATTGCAAAAACATCACTCCGGCCAGACATGATAATTATTTCTGAGGCCTCAAAACAGCTGATCATGCTGGAACTCACAGTGCCCTGGGAAGAGCGGATTGAGGAGGCCAATGAAAGGAAACGAGGAAAGTACCAGGAACTAGTGCAGGAGTGCAGGGGAAGGGGCTGGAAGACTTTCTATGAGCCCATAGAAGTGGGTTGTAGGGGCTTTGCAGGACGATCACTCTGCAAAGTCCTAGGCCGGCTGGGCGTGGCTGGGGCAGCCAAGAAGAGGGCCATCCAGGCTGTGAGTGAAGCGGCAGAGAAAGCCACAAGGTGGCTGTGGATCAAGAGGGCTGATCCGTGGGTAGCTACTGGTACGCAAGTCGGGGCCTGATCAACCCCGGCTGGGTCGCCTGGGCGAGGGTGTATGATGTTGTGAGACCCGAAACACCTGATGACCCCAGGATACATCACTGAAGATGCATACCAGTGCATCCAGGAGATGTGTCTTTATAGTTTACTGTGCCACATGCATATCTTTGGAAATAATGAATTAGGTGAAAAAATTTGAGAATTAAAATCAGTTAATTAACTAAAAAGATAGAAAACAAGTAGAAAACCAAATTGAAAGGAAATATGTGTCGGTGTGTCTCCTCCTGTGATAAACCTCCACATGTACCACTGAAAACAGTTAAATTAGTTTGAATCTGAAATCAGGGCTCAAACTACTTGTTCTGAGACCATTTCTTCATTTTTCACACCAAACTGTTTAATAAGACAAACGTTACACAGAGTTAATCAAATATAACTAACGCTTTAACATTATCAGGATTTCATAATACAAACTTCAAATCAACATGGAAATAGCTGCAGAACATGTGGATCAAAATGAATTTATTAAAAAACAACATGTGGACTTCAAGGATATAGTAAATACACTAAAGTGAAAGGAGGAGCCAAAAATTTGAAGGAATTTGAATTAAGTAAAAGTAGTCACCTGTGATCTTTAAAATGGTCCTGGTGTGTGCTGCTGTTTTTAACTTTCAACATTTCTTTGCTGCCACTGTGAATACGAATGTGGTCTTTGCCTAATTGAATACAGGTTACACTGACTCACTGCTTCATCTTCTGGTACAAACTGGCATTATATGGAAATACAGCCCAAAACCAGTTTAACTTGAGTTTCTTTTTTCTGGACATAAAGTCACAGCAGGTGTTGTTTCAAAGCTGGTGGACAGATTTAGTTCATTTTGGACATTTTAGAGCAATTGCTGTGAAAACATTTGCCGTTTGGGGAAAAAATGATTTAAGAGAAGATTTTACCACAGCAAAAGATTAAATATGAATGAAGGATTGAAATTTAACTTAGGTAACACATAAAATGAATACAACTACTAAACACTACTGTGTCCTAAGTAAACAAAGAATAAAATGTAACACGGATAACATTTTAGAGAATTAAAATCCCTCAAAGGAAAAAAAATAAACTTGATATGCATATCTATACATGCAGCTTCCTAAATGTAACATTCAGGATTATTCACTGCAGGTCCAGAAATCAGAGCTACCTCATCAGATCCAAGTGTGACATCAGCTGACACTCTTTACAGGAGATTCCATCTGAACTCTGTGGAGCCTGATCTCAAGGTTTTTAAGTCTGACCCTGAAACCAGAAGAGGATCTTTCTCTTCAGATTCATTGTGATCCAGTGATTTCAGTCCTGCATGATCAGGCTGATGTTTGCACAGAGCAGATAATGAAGTGAATGTTTTTGCACATTGGTAACAGTGAAACAGTTTATTTACAGTGTGGGATCGTTTGTGTTCGGAGTATGAACTGAGATTCCTGAAGCTCTTGTCACACTGGTCACAGCTGAAGTTCACTTCCATGTGTGTACGTTCATGTTTGTTACGATGACCTGATTGTGAGAAGCTTTTGTCACAGTGTCTGCACTTGTATGGTGTCTCTTCTGTGTGGATTCGCTAATGCTTTTTCATTAAGATCATGTGCAGTGGTGAAGGATGACCCACACTGGTCACAGATGTGCTTTTTGACCCCACTGTGGAAGAGTTCATGTATTTTTAATGTACTTGGTGTGTGGAAGCCTCTCCCACATTCTTTGCAGTAGTTCATTTTGTCTCCAGTGTGGCTATGTTGATGTGTTTTTTTGGTCCCGTTGATGATTAGAAGTTTTTCTACATAGGTCACGGAGAAACGCTTTCCCACCACCACAGTGACGACAGGGTTGAGAAATGGATCCATGTGCTTTGCTCCGCTTCTAAACAAAGACATTGTAAGTCAGGGAATTCCTTCAACATTTTTATCCTGAACGTTGCCGGAAATAAAAAGCATCTCTGCCAACGTCCAATTACATTTTACTGTTTACATTACAACACTCAGCTTACTGAGAGAAAATGGGTCTTCATTTTTCCAAAGAGTTCATTCAGTATAACTCCATAAGTTTACTGATCAGACTTGTTCCAAACAATCAGGTTACAATTACAAGATAAAACTAAATACATACCTCACAGTAACTGCACGTGTAGAGTTACTTTCTGGTGTGGATCTGTTGGTGTTTATTCAGCTGATGTGGAGATTTAAAAGTCTTCTCACACAGGTCACATTTATAAGGTCTATCCTCAGAGTGGCTAAACATGTGTCGTTGTAACTGTGCATCTGTTGCAAACAGTTTCCCACACTGATTACAGCAGTAAACATCATTTCCAGTGTGAATCCGTAGGTGGCTATTTCGGTACGGTTTGTCGCTGAAACTTTTTCCACAAAAGTCGCAGCTGTACGCCTTAATTCCAGAGTGGGTAACTAGATGCTTCTGTAAGTCGCTATTTTGAGCAAAAGACTTTCCACACAATTTACAGCTGTAAGGTTTAACTCCACTGTGGAGGAGTTGGTGTGTTTTTAAGTGTCCAGCCTGGGTAAAAGACTTTCCACACAAATCACAGCTGTAAGGTTTAACTCCACTGTGGATGACTTGGTGTCTTTTTAAACCTTCAGACAGGGTAAAAGACTTTCCACACAAGTCACAGCTGTAAGGTTTAACTCCACTGTGAATGATTTGGTGTCTTTTTAAACCTTCAGACAGGGTAAAAGACTTTCCACACAAGTCACAGATGTAAGGTTTAACTCCACTGTGAATGATTTGGTGTCTTTTTAAACCTTCAGCCAGGGTAAAAGACTTTCCACACAAGTCACAGCTGTATGATTTAACTCCATTGTGGATGAATCTGTGTGTTTTTAAGTCTCCAGCCTGGGTAAAAGACTTTCCACACAAGTCACAACTGTACGCTTTAACTCCACTGTGGATGAGTTGGTGAGTTTTTAAGTGTCCAGCCTGGGTAAAAGACTTTCCACACAACTCACAGCTGTACGCTTTAACTCCACTGTGGATGAGTTGGTGAGTTTTTAAGTGTACAGCCAGGGTAAAAGACTTTCCACACAAGTCACAGTTGTACGCTTTAAATCCAATGTGGATGAGTTGGTGTGTTTTTAAGTGTCCAGCCAGGGTAAAAGACTTTCCACACAAGTCACAGCTGTAAGGTTTAACTCCACTGTGGATGAGTTGGTGTTTTTTCAAGTCTCCAGCCCGGGTAAAAGACTTTCCACACAAGTCACAGCTGTAAGGTTTAACTCCACTATGGATGAGTTGGTGTTTTTTTAAGCCTTCAGCCAGGGTAAAAGACTTTCTACACAAGTCACAGCTGTAAGGCTTTACTCCACTGTGGATGAGTTGGTGAGTTTTTAGACTTTGAGCCTGGGTAAAAGACTTTCCACACAAGTCACAGTTGTACGCTTTAAATCCAATGTGGATGACTTGGTGTTTTTTTAAGCCTTCAGCCTGGGTAAAAGACTTTCCACACAAGTCACAGTTGTACGCTTTAAATCCAATGTGGATGACTTGGTGTTTTTTTAAGTCTTCAGCCCGGGTAAAAGACTTTCCACACAAGTCACAGCTGTGAGGTTTAACTCCACTGTGGATGAGTTGGTGTCTTTTTAAGTATTGAGCCAACACAAAAGATTTTCCACACAACTCACAGCTGTAAGGTTTAACTCCACTGTGGATGAGTTGGTGTGTTTTTAAGTGTTCCGCCCGGGTAAAAGACTTTCCACACAAGTCACAGCTGTAAGGTTTAACTCCACTGTGGATGAGTTGGTGTTTTTTTAAGTCTCCAGCCCGGGTAGAAGACTTTCCACACAAGTCACAGCTGTAAGGTTTAATTCCACTGTGGATGAGTTGGTGAGTTTTTAGACTTTGAGCCAGGGTAAAAGACTTTCCACACAAGTCACAGCTGAAAGGTTTAACTCCACTGTGGATGAGTTGGTGTGTTTTTAAGTTTCCAGCCTGGGTAAAAGACTTTCCACACAAGTCACAGCTGTAAGGTTTAACTCCACTGTGGATGAGTTGGTGTTTTTTCAAGTCTCCAGCCCGGGTAGAAGACTTTCCACACAAGTCACAGCTGTAAGGTTTAACTCCACTGTGGATGAGTTGGTGTGTTTTCAAGTCTCCAGCCTGGACAAAATACTTCCCACACTCATCACATTGGTAGGTTTTCTCTCCCTTTCTTCTGTGAGGTTTGTCGGCCTCCTGAGAGCGCTGACTTCTTGCTCCATGTTGGTCCTGCAGTGACAGAGATACAAACACAGGCAGTGAGTGAAATGCAATCGTGGAACAAACTGAAACTCCCTCCATTGGTGGAATCAAACATGTCAAAAAACACATTGTAGGTGTTTTACCACCACCTTCTGGTGATAGTATCACATTACAATGATGTGCTACAATGAGAGTTGTAATGAAAATGACATTATTGAAGAAATATTGATCATCAAAGAAACTCTTTTACTTCAGAAAAAAATCAGAGTTCAACTGATGATATTGTTTTTTCAGTGTGTGTAGAGGAAATATGATCTTTGTATTTTCTTGTAACTTCTGTGGTTTTTGGTTGTGAATGCAGATTCTGTATATATGGAGGAACCCAGGATGGAAAAGATAAAGCTGCTGTTAATAGGTTTTTAAAAACCAACCAGTTGTGCACACAGTTTCAATAACAGTGTAACTGTGATGTTTTTCTCACCTTTTGTGTTGAAGTCATTGTTTCCTCTGTAGTGGCTGAGCTGAGTCCAAATGGCTGAAATTTATCCTCTGCTGTACCACCACTCTTCTCCTCCTGTTACTCAGCTGGGACACAAAAAGTATATATATATGTATTTTATCCCTGACAAAAAGAAGCAGAGCAAATAAACATGACTAAACTCCTCAGTGACAACAATACCTATGAAGCTTCAAGGAGAAACCCCAGAAGCAACTACAAAAAGAAAGTCATTAGTTGCCTACAAGAACTTGAAAGGGAAAAACCACTGACCCCCCCTGCATATCACCGCCTTTACCCAGGGGATGCTACACCCTGTATATATGGACTTCCATAGATCCACAAAGACGGAGCCCCGATCAGTCTCAATGGTAGCAGTATAAACTCAGCCACCTACAACATCTCCAAGCACCTCATTACCATCCTAGCTTCCCTAGGATGGTAATGAGGTTTTTAAAAAACATTTCAAAACTCACTTTGTTAATGTGGAATTCTAAAATTATTTTACAAATGGAGAATTTATTCTACAATTCATCATCTAAGCATCTAAGAATTCTGTATTTCGATGTGTGTGTGGCTCTTGTGGTTCTCCATATGGTGGTACAAATAGAGGACATAGAGGAAGTGGCACACATCACGAGGGGGTACATGTTGAAGGCTTTAACAACACACAGTGTGGTTGGCTAGGTCAACTCACAAGCAGAATTTAGCTGTGCCTGACTACAATAGAGACCTTCTTCTTTAGATGTTTCTGAAACAAGAAGGTGTAGTACACAGAGATTTGTTTCAGAAAAAGGGGAAAGTAATTAAAATGACATACATAAGCACAGAATGTTTTAATCCTACTAACACATACACACACGCAATGAAGCTCATGAATACCAGATGGTATTTTAAGCCTGTGTTTCTGATTTCATTATCTTGTTCGGTTCACTTAGTAAGATGAGAAGTGATATATGAACTAGTGGACTAATATTATATTAGGAAAGATGATTGAATGATAGCAGGGTGAACAGAATGCAGCAGAGGGTTTAAATGAGTGAGACTAACAGATTCTTAGTTTCTTGTTCCTGATGATCAGATAAACGATGAGTTTCATATCCAGTTAAGGAACGAAGAAATAAAAGAGGTCAAAGATTTTAAGTTTTTAGGAATCATTTTTGATCTACGTCTTAAATTTGACAAGCATGTAAGGGAGATTGCTAAAACGTTCAAGGCTAATCTGAATTGTTTTAAGTTAATTTAATTTTAAGTTAATTCGGCACTATATACCTACTTCAGCAGCTCAGTTATTTATGCATTTGTCACGTTCCTGGGTCTTTTGAACCAGTGTTTTGAGTTCTAGTTCATCTTTGATGTTTATGGTTTATGTTTAAGTTCTTTAGGTCAGCGAAGTTCATTTGGTTATTAGATTCCTCTTGTATTTTCTTCCCCTGTATTTAAGTTTCCCTCACCCTTTGTGTTTCATGCTGCGTGTCTTATGTTATCAAGTTTGTAATGTCATGTCTGCGTCTCATGTTTCCTGTTTTATTTTGAAGGTCTGTGTCCTATGTCAGTGTAGTCAGCTTTGCTTCCTTTGTCTTGTTATGTCAGACTAGTGTCAGCTGTTTCCCCATGTGTTTCCACTTCCCCCAATCACCCTTGTGTGTATTTAGTCTGTGTTTCTGGTCATTCTTTGTGAGGTAGTCTGTTGTTCTCGCCATGTTTTCCATGCCATCGTTCTAGATTTCATGTCCAAGTTTTTCATGTTGTTTGTTTAGTTCTTTCAGTTTAGTAGTGATGGCCAAATGAAGCTTTCTGAAGCACTGAAGCTTGTATTGAAAAACGGTTCATTACTTGAAGCTTTTCAACGCAGTCCTCTCTGGTGACATCTGGTGGCTAAAAATATGAAGAGCAGCTTGAATCCACAAAATAAAACCGACTGCTTCATAATGATTGCCCACTCTACTGAGTGGAATTCTGTCTGATATTGGGCCACCGTTGTTTTGCTTTAAACGTGTATTTTTTGGGGTGACAAAAATGTGGTTTATTTCTTTAATAAATAATTTTGACCAGTAAACTCTCCTTGTTTAAATATGCACCATTGTGTGATCTTTCTTTGCTTGTGACTTCTTGATGTTGGTAAATACAATAATTGAAAAATACCACGTTACATATAATATACATATAATAATGTACAACACATTATGGAGTATGTCTCTGCTGTGAGGTCCCGCCTCCATGTACTTATGCAGTTAATCGCTAGACGGGTATTTTTATAAATAATATTACATTAGGGAAACTTTCCTATACATATTTTTGACCTGGGGGGTAGAATTGATTGTGAACTGGAAAGGGAAAATGCTTATGAACTTGCAAATCAAAAACATGACGCATTTAAGGTAACCCTTTTTCATTTTTATTTAAGAAGAAAATTTGTTCCACTGTGTGATGGCCGAACCTGTTCCTTTTCGTGGAGATAATTTCTCCTGCCTTAAGGAAAATCCCTTCACATGGCACAGAAGAGGCTGGAGCGCACAGAAACTGGTAGAGATGCAGTTATACATTCTACCTGGGCCCCACAAACTATCAGATAAAGAGAATAAATAAATTAAATTGCTGCACATTTTGCAGACTAGCAGTTTAAGATTATTTAAAACATAAAATATATCTTTTTATAACATTAAATGTAAAGAGTCAAATAGAAGTCTTTCAAAAGTTATTTAATGATATTTATATTATGAAAAGCAGATTTTTGACATTTTAAGTTTGTCCCGTTGTCAGATAAAATAAACACGCACAAAACAAAAGCAAACAACAAGAACACAAAGCTGGAAAAATATGAAAAAAATATGGAAGGAAACCGTGACCTAAGACAAGCTGATGGCATAAGATGTAAGTACAAAATCCTCCGGTTTCATATGCAAAAAAAAACTATTGCGCTAGCTTACGTGGTTGCAGTGCTACCGGGATTTAAAAGTAGTTGCGCAAAACGGAGCGTGCCCGCTCTGACCGGTTTTAAAGGGTTAAGGCTCTGATATCTATTCTGTATGACTTAAAGCAGTTATGACATGGTATAATTTTCTCACCCAATAAGCTAATATTTAATATATCATTCTACTCTTCATTTTATCAGAAACAGATCTGACATTATCTTGTTACACATATATATAAGCATTGAGCCAAATTTAGTAATGCCAACAAAATGAAATAACAATATTTGTATCTTATATATAATACATCTATATATACACTGTCAAAGATACTTGTCTTTGAGTGAAGATTTAAGGTGATAGGAAATATAAATAAATGCAACTTGAATCTTTACTGAAGCTCAGTGTTTGGCACAGAGTTCAAGTTCACTGCTGTAATAACTAATAATGATTAATATAAAAATAACTTTAATATTTCCCATATTATATTTACATTACCAAAGTGAGATGACTTTAGTCTCATGAAAAACATTAGCTAATGGTTATTTACTAGCTAATCTTAAAATGACTGTTCAGTACAGAAATGAAGCCAGACAATCTGTCACAGCGAGTGAAATGCGCCGTGTGGAAGTAATAAAGGAGGATCCAAATGCAGGCATTTGTAAAGGTGAGAAGGTGGTTTATTGAACACAAACCAAAAATGAACAAATGGCAAACGGAGGAAGGACTAAACTATACTGGGAACAAACTAACTACTGGACACGAACCTGAACAAGAATGAAAGCGAGCAGAGGCAGACGACGGTTGACAGCAGGGAGAACACACAGGTGAGACATGGTGGATACACAGACGGACCAGCAACTACAATGACAGAAGACACAAAACACAACACAAGGAGCAAGAGTCCAGTACAGTCATTAAACACAAGAAGAAGAAAAGCAGTTCAAGAATTCAAGAGAACAGATCAAAAACAGAACCAAACTAGAGCTCAATAGGAATCCACAAGTTCAGGGGGTCGACCTGGAGGTCGACAGCACAAGAGCCAAAACAGTTCAGGGGGCTGGCCGTGCGGACAGCAACGGCGGCGACGAGCAAACAGTTCTGGGGGCCGACCGTGCACACGGCAACGGCGGCGACGGGCAAACAGTTCTGGGGGCCGGCCGCGCATACGGCAACTGCGGCGGTGCAGACAAAACAAATCAGGAGGCCGGCCACGTGGAAGGCAGTGGCGGCAACAGAACAGGTCCGGAGGTCGGCCGCGATGCCATGCCAGCGGCGACGAACTCTTTCCGGAGGCCGTCCTCGACGGCAATGATGCCAACTTAGAGGCCAGGAAATCGGCCGACGAAGGCGAGGTGGAACAGGCCGAGCTGGCTCTGACGGCAGTGCTGTAACCGCAGGACCAGACGAGGCAGGACCAGACGAGGCAGGACCAGACGAGGCAGGACCAGACAAAGCTGAAGCGGATGCGGAGACTGGACCAGGCGGTGGCGAAGCTGAAGCTGAAACTGGACCAGGCGACGGAGTGGATGAAGACACAGAGGCTGGACCAGGATTGGAAGAAGACAAAGAGGCGGAACCTGGCGGCAGCGGTACGGCTACAAAACCTGACGGCAGCGAGACAGCTGAGGAACCAGACAGTGGTGATGCTGCAGGCGGTGATGCTGCAGGCAGTGATGCTGCAGGCAGTGATGCTGCAGGCGGTGATGCTGCAGGCGACGATGTGGATGCAGCAGGCGGTGATGCTGCAGGTGGCGGTGTAGAAGTCGCAGGGGATGATTCAGCAGGTGACGGCTGAACAGACTTCCCCGGACCGTCAGCTGACATGAGGATGTGCTGGCTGGGTCCTCCAGGACCCCCAGCAGACGAGGCGTGGTGCGGGGTGGGCTCCTCGGACCCACCAGCTGACTTGGCTTGAGGCTGGACGGGCTCCTCAGACCCACCAGCTGACATGGCTTGAGGCTGGACGGGCTCTTCGGGCCCTCCAGCAGACTTGGCTTGAGGCCGGACGGGCTCCTCGGGCCCTCCAGCTGACAAAACCTGAGGCCAGGCGGGCTCCTCGGGCCCACCAGCTGACGACACTTGAGGCTGGACGGGTGACTCGGGCCCTCCAGCTGACGACACTTGAGGCTGGACGGGCGACTCGGGCCCTCCAGCTGACAACACTTGAGGCTGGACGGGCGACTCGGGCCCTCCAGCTGACGACACTTGAGGCTGGCTAGGTTCTCCCGACCCCCCAGCGGACGAAACTTGAGGCTGGACAGGCTACTCACGCCCTCCAGCCGACGAGGCAGGACGCTGGCTGGGTTCACCTGAACCCCCAGCTAACGTGGCTTGAGACTGGACGGGCTCTTCGGGCCCTCCAGCAGACTTGGCTTGAGGCTGGACGGGCGACTCGGGCCCTCCAGCAGACTTGGCTTGAGGCTGGATGGGCGACTCGGGCCCTCCAGCTGATGACACTTTAGACTGGACGGGCTCCTCGGGCCCTCCAGCAGACTTGGCTTGAGGCTGGACGGGCAACTCGGGCCCTCCAGCTGATGACACTTTAGACTGGACAGGCTCTTCGGGCCCTCCAGCAGACTTGGCTTGAGGCTGGACGGGCGACTCAGGCCCTCCAGCTGATGACACTTTAGACTGGATGGGCTCCTCGGGCCCTCTAGTGGAGACAGACACTAAAGCAGCAGGTACAGAGACCTCTGGCAGTGTGGACACTGGCTGGGGCTGAGCAGCACAGTGGCTTAACTCAGGCAGCAACAGTGGGATGCGGTCCTTGGAGGGACGGAGGCGGACGGGTGAACTCATTGAACTCTCAGGGGGTGCTGAGAGCCGAGACTGTTCTGGTGAGTTCTCCGGGTGAGCTGCTGGCGCTGGCGTCTTGACCTCTAGGGGTCCAGAGTTAGCTGGTGACTGACACCCAACCTCTGGGGAGGCCCTAGAAGGAGCAACTGTCTCTGAGATGGCCAGCTTAAGAGAACCAGCAGATGTTGTGGTGAAGTGTGTTCCCTGCTTAGAATGAGACAGTGAGGATGGTGGCAGAATGGGTGAGTGAGCAGACAGCTGAGCTAGTGGCAGCTGAGCTATAGGTAGCGGAGCGGCTACAGACTGACCTACAGGTAGCGGAGACGACTGTAGTGGAGGTGTAATAGGTGGTGGAGTGGCTGACGGAACTGAGGGCAGCTGGGCTGCTGACTGAACTGCTAACCGTGTTACAGACCCAACGTTAGACTGTGGTGAAAGTGTGGATGGGAGAACATGGTCAGGAAGAACTGTTTCAGTGAGGTTTACAGCTTCCCCTGAATAGACCAGTGTAGATGAAAAAGAGTCCCAAACATTTTCATTCTCTAAATTCATAATGCCAGGCTCAGTAACTCCAGGCTTGGCAGCAACAGAGTGGAAACAGTCATTAACACAGGGTGTGGGCTCAGGAAAGACAGTCTTTGAAGCAATGGCCATAGATGGAACAGAAACCACTAATACCTTCGGTGGAAACGCAAAAAATAGCCCCAGAATAAATAGTCCTTGTATCCGACAAAGCAGAAAAAGTGTCCTTCTCACTCACCACTGCTGTTAGTTTACATGTCCCAACATCCGGCTGTGGGGTGCCACGCCGACGGCACGAACGTCGCTTCTTTCTTGGAGACGGCTCCGACGGGCCGGGTAATTCCTCGTCCGGCGGTTCGGACGGCACGTCCTCCGTTGAAGCAAGCGGGCGAGCGGTAGCGGCGGCGGGGGGGGGGGGGGGGGTGTAGGTGAAGCTCGTGGAGAATGAAATTCTGTACGAGCGGATGCAGAAAGTCCAATAGCCAGGGATAACCGGAAATAAGGTGTTGTAGGTTGGCTTCCACAGTGTAAAGAGACGCTTCTCCCTCATGCTCTAACCACTGGTTGGTTGATTAATTTAGAAGCAGAGTCAATAACGGCCTCCTGAAGCTCCCTGGGTGGGCTGAATGCCGCTGGATCCATATCTGGCTGGTTTTGTCACAGTGCCTAACTTGACACCCCCTCCCCCTTTCCCTTTTTTCCCCCATTTTTTCCTCCCCTCTTTCCTTTAATTCTTGCAGATGGGTGGGTGGGGTTTCAGTTTTTATTTTAGCAGTATGCTGTACTGCTTCCATGTTTAATTTGTTGTTTGTGATTGTACAAAAACCTTTTTCAATAAAAATACTTTGATTTAAAAAAAAAAACTGTGAGAAGACATTAAAAAAATGTATAGCCCAAAAACAAAGATATACATTGCCAATACAGAAAAAATGTCACTTTATTAAGAGTTTTAAATAATGTACAGAAATTGAGAGGAAAGCAGAGAGACTCAAAAAAGGCACCGGTAATGATTAGTGATGTTCAGATCATTGTCAGAGCAGCTGCAATTAGATGTTATTAATTGTAGAGTTCTGTTGTGGTTGTTCTGTGTAATATAAAACTGCTTAATGTTACTCTAATCAGATGTGGTGACGTAATTATATAAATTACACATTTATTATTTTCAGTTGCTTAGTTTTGCATAGAAAGGGTGACACTTGTAGATGCCTATAGCACCTGCTGCTTAATTCATTTGTGTATAATACATAATAAACATTAAGACTACATAGTGTTAAAAAAAGAAGAAGAAGAATTAGAAGAACGCCGCCTTCACGGATTCTTTTTGATGGTAGCGATTTTTACTTCAAAAATCAGTCTTTATTTTCGCTGGAAGAAAATAAACTACAGATGCATCTGGAGATCATCCTATGAAGTCCTATTGTAAAGGCTGATTTCCCTCCCCCAGGCTTGTACCTGTGGCTTCCTGTCCTGGGGTTGGCTGTTCTCCTGCCCTGCACCCCATCCTTTTGTTCATATTCCAAGACTAATTTTCTATATGTATTCTTACCCCCTAGAAACCGCCATTTCATAATGTTGCAAGCAATCACAAACTCTACAGTCTGTCTAACTCCAGTGTATACCAAGCAATCTATTATCCTCAACAGAGCTAAACTCAACATAAACGGAACCCACGTTAAAGTTAGCTCGGTGCTTACCTTTAGATGAGCCCACAAACCGAGAGAAACTCCGTGATGAAGCTGGAAGTCTTAAGAAACACAGAGCAGAGACCCACGTGGTTCACGCTGATCTCAGCTACATTCCAGGAGACAAGGGTGTGCAGATCGATGCAGATATCGATCCAAACGTTGGTAGTGGTATATGTTCCTGTAAGTTGAATACTTTACTCCCGTTTCATGAAAAAGCAGCTCTCTCTGCTCGACTCACCTCTCCTGCACAGACACTTTGCTCCGCCCCCTTTTCCGGCTCTGCTGTGATTTGTTGCTGCGTGGTCACGTGACTCAGCTGTACAACGTAGCCACGTGGGGTGTTATCTCAAAATTAGCGCCTATTCCCTTTCCCTAAACTCTTTCCTTAGCCTCCAGGAAAACGTCATCGTGAGAAGGAGAATTGCTAAGGACTCAGGAAAAGAGAGGAGCGATGCTGAGAATCCAGTGTAACCCTTTTTCTCCTCCCTGTTAAGGATCTCTGTGACTACAATAAAATTCCCTCCATCAATCACTGAACTGCACTGAAGTAAAACTTAATCCTAAGGCCTGCAATACACCAAAGGACATCACTAATAAACACTAATTATACAGAACCTTAAGGTCACTTTGATTAGTCAATATAGATTATAATCTTGAGCTCATATTTTGTTCTCTGTTCTTCTTGCACCAAATCAATTAATACAAAGAAGGACTGGCTTTGTTGAGCTGCCTCAGTTAAAACCCTAACACAGGTACACACTTAGCCTGTGTTTTTGTAGTAACATTACATTCTGGCAACTTAAGCTCACCATCTGTAAACTTAACATGTGAAGTTCAAGATTACAGAAAACAAACTGAAGCAGAATTAAGAGAAACTCTATATTTGTTTCTTTATCAGTACCTGTGAGAAGACTGTTCATACTGTGTTGTTCTCTCTGCAAAGGTTTCTATCAGTAAATCTCAGAGAGACACACATTTACACATTTATCATCAGGTCCCGAGCTACTACAAAAGATACTGTTACTGTGCTACGTGCATATCTTTGGAAATAATTAAATAGGTGGCAAAACTGGAGAATTATAATCAGTTAATTAACTAAAAAGATAGAAAACAAGTAGAAAACCAAATTGAAAGGAAATATGTGTCAGTGTGGCCATATTCATCAGCATGAACTTCAGACAAGTTCAGGTTCTGTCACGACCGGGCAGCCAACACAAGGAAGAGGACTCAGATGCAGACACCACACAGAGGCTTGGAGGAACAGTGTAAAACACGATTTTATTTTGGCAAAATCACTATATGAACTAAAGGTGAGAGGCAAATGAATCTATCCTCTGGAATTGCTCAAACCCATACACTAACACAATGCTACAAACTCAGGGGGACTAAGAAACTGAAAATTAACCCACACTATGGAGAGCAAGAGACTCAGAGTAACAAGATTCAATACTAGAACATTACCGTGGGACACTATGAACAAGAGCTGAACTATGAAGTACTAAGCTATATTAGAGCAATCTCAGTAATTCACTCAATAGTCACAAAACATGAAATCATGAGACGAGTCAGACTACGTGTGTTGTAGCAGAGTAGTTGGGGTCTGGGATGCGGGTCCTCCCTGCTGCTGCACAGCCAGGGGCGGTCTGCTTGTCTCCTCCCCAGGGAAAAGGGTAACATACACACATCACAATAAAATATCATACGATATAATCACACACACGCACACTTTGAACTACACTGAAGTGTTTTAAAAACCTATGTAGTTATAAGATTATATATTGTGAAGATTTAATAATTAGGATTAACCTCCTAGGACCTTCTACCTTCTCCACATATGTGGACATCACATTTTGGGACGTCTAGCCCAAAATACTTAATTTTTCTCTACAAGGGTCTGATATCCACTTACGAGGACATTATATACACTGTTCTATCAAAATTTTAAACATATGTGGATCTCATTTTTCTCAAAAAACAAAAATTAGGTAAAAAAAAAATCTGGTAATTCTTTTTTTTTTGTTTCTTTAGGTCCCAATCAACCCAAATAGCAAAGAAAAATTAAAAATGCATGCCATGAAAGAGTTCGGGTCTTAGGAGGTTAATATGTGACCGGGTGTCCCTTTGGGCAGGACCCTCAGCCAGAGCCCTGCCCGTACCCTGGCCTGTACCTGACCCCTGCAGCCGTGTTTGGGCGCGTGGGAAAGTTACCCAGCAGCAGGGGGCGGGGATACTGGTCCCTGTATATTAGGGGACCAGAGGACACCCCAGCACTTTTTCCCTTCTGCTGTTACTCTCCGTCCGGCTCTGTGTTGCTCTGCTGTCTGTGCTTAAGGCTGTAAACCCCGGGGTTTTACTTTGCTTGCTTTCTGCTATGTAATTCTCTTGCTAAATGTCTGTATGTATTTTTCCTGCTGTTCATATGATTCAGTGTATTAAACTCTGTTCCAAGAATTCTACTCTTTTACAGAGCATCTTTTTGAGTGTCTTGATTTTAATTGGATCTAAAAGGGTTGGATCTCCACATCGTTGGTGGGAGAAGGTTATCAGGATGGCTTCAAAATTTGCGACCACAGGCTCACAAATGACAGCTCTCTTGACCGCGGTGTTCACGTTAGCATGACCTTTGCTACGGTGGACTAATAATCAAAAATAAATCTGATGTAACATGAATGTAAATACAAAGTAGGATTAAATCATTAAATGTCTTCATTCTTCAAAGATCTCCACAGAACAACAAAAATATGCAAACTTAACGATCAGACAAACCACCTCAAAATAAGTATTTTAGTACCGAGGAGGCAGCATTCAACTTTTATGGAAGCAAAGAGTGCAGAAATAGGAACACAGACTGATCCAGTGGTTTTCTGGATTTTTCTGTTTGGACGCTTCATCTCATTATTGTTGTGACTTTTTTCTAAGTGATTCATTTTCCCACGCTGCACCTCTACACTCAGTCTTAGGGTTCCTCCACCTGCCACACCCACTTTAACCTCTGACTACTTTTCAGAGTCCTTTTCTCTTTGACTTCACTTCTGTACTTCTACTTAACTACAGATGAACTACAGAAGTGTCTGATTATCAGTAATAATCTATAATTTACTGAATAATATGGAGAATATAAAGCAGAAGCTGTGGGATGACTTACTGTAGTCAGGAGTTCAGGAGAGCTCAGAGTTTCTGCTCCTCATCATGATGGAAACATGAAAACATGTTGATGCTCTTTGAGCTGGAATCAATCCAAAGCAGCCGTGAGTGTGAACCAAGAGACATCATTATAATAACTCTGACACGAATCCTGATAGAAATCCTGCTCACTGACCTCTCTAACTGTAACTCTGTCACTGACATATCTGCCAACATCTGTTCCTGTAACAGCTCAGAGGACGAGTTCAGCACTTTCTCTCAGATTATTATCAGAAAAGTTAATATGACCCTAAATGTGGCGCAGCAATAAACAGATTCCAAACAACAAACTCACAGACTTTGAGACTTGCTCACAGATGTCTATGAGGTGTGTGTGAAACACATTTTCAGCCTTTTAATATTCTGAATAATTTAGCGCCCAGCTATCTTTCTGAACTACTCCACTCATACAATCCCAACAGAGCACTTAGATCGTCCAATCACAGGCTCCTAGCACAACCTAGGACTCGAATGAATTCGAGAGGTGACCGGGCCTTTGCATCCGTGGCACCCAGACTCTGGAATAACCTCCCTGTTCATATTCGTACTGCTGAGTCTATCCAGTCTTTTAAATGACGTCTTAAAACTTATTTTTTTACTTTGGCTTTTGATTCTGTCTAGTTGGCTGGTCTAGCTTGTTGTGTTGTTACCTATTGTTTGTTGTCCTCTTTTATTGTTTGTTTTAACTGTCTCATGCTTTTACTGACTGTGAAGCACTATGGTCAACACTGTTGTTTTAATATGTGCTCTATAAATAAATTTTGATTTGATTTGATTTGATTTTATGGACACGTTTCATAAATCTGCATATTTTCCCCTGTTCAGCAGTGTAAGAATCTAAATTGTTGTCTGAAGGCCAAAAGATGCCAAACAGATTTAGGTTCCCAAGTCGACCATTACAGTATAACACTTTTTCCGTCAATTGTTCGTCTGTCCTGCTCACATCTCCAATGGTTGTACACGTTGTCATTAACGTGGCTTCACTCCACATCAGTCACGCCGCTTTGCTCGCTAAAACACATAAGGACGCTGTCATAGCCTGTCAACGACGTTGATTGGCTGCGTATATACGAATGTGAATCACATTATTGGCTGGACTATGGGATAAGGTGGCATCGTTCTAATCCCATACAGGAGCAGCCAGTCACTTACTGACTAACACTGCAAAACAGAATTGTTAAAGTATTCATTTTAATTTCAATTCAGGTTAGATTTTTTTTTGTGCGCAACGCAGATTTTCTGTGCGCAGAGACCGTGCCAGCAGTGCGCAATTGCGCACGTGCGCAGCTTAGAGGGAACATTGCTGGGTGATACCAGCTGTTTTAGCCAACTTGCTTTGCATTTTAAGATAAAACCTCTTTTCACTGAAATTCTGGTGTTCGTCTCCTTATTTATGTTGCAGCTTTTGAGCCGGGTGGTAACATAAGGGAGAAAGTTAACAGAAGGAGAAGGCAAGAGAAAAAAATAACACAGTAGGCAAACCACAGCAACTACCAACATATGCATAAATAACAGTAAATAATAAATAATAATAAGTGCTCACCGGGCAGCCAAGCAGCCATCAGGAGTGAACCGAACCAGATGGCTGGAGTCCTTCTCCCAGCCTCCAGCCCCAGAATGGGGAACGCTGGTGTGTCAAAACCCCATTCCTCACTCTGCTTGCTCATAAATCTTAACATAACAAAGCAGAAATAAAACTGATGAAAGACGAGCAGCAGAAAATAGTCTGCAGGGAGAGAGAGCATGCAGCGCTGCAGCACTTCCTGGAAATCACATGAGTTTAATGAGAGTACAGGAGAGTAACTGAGTACAATTCCTCTTTGTGATGGAGGTGATTTTCTTCTTTATATTGTGTCAGATGAAGTCTGACAGGTTTTCTTCAATTCATTTGATTTGATTTGATGATGAGATGAGATAACCTTTATTTGTCAGTTGCAGGTCTTTTGCCCACAACTGAGATGACAGACCTTGCCGACCGTACATACAATACACAAACATCACATTGGGGGACAGATCAGGCCAGGTAGCGAGGAAAAAAAACATAGAAATGTGTAACACAAAAGGATAATACAGGAATGCACAGATATCAACACATCATAGCACAATAAACACAGACAAGCAACATGGGAAAGAGTTCCAGTGTGTACATCTGATCTGGGACCGCTGCAATCTTCGACTGCGGCTCCAACTGACCCGATGTCCACATCAGAGGGGAGGTAAGCGTTGGAGGTGGCGTTGGATCCGGGGTAGGGAGGGTGACGCGTCAGTGAGTGCTTATCAGTATCAGTATATGTATGTGTGTGCGTGTCCATAGTTCAGCTGAGACAGTGTCCTTCGCCCTGCCAGGCTAAGTAAACAGTCTTCCAGCCAACCCAGGTGGCCTTGCATGGAATGGGAAGGAACAGACTAAACACAGTCGTTATCAGGGTGTTGTTGTTCGGCTCCAGCCTTGAGCCCACGGCTGGCGCCGAGAGGGTAGCCGGATTATGATAGTAATTTTTCTTTCGCAACAACTCATGAGAATTTCAAAGCTGTTCTTTGAAACAGACTGAGAGTGTGTTCCAGGGAAAGTAATACAAAAAACACGAGACTAGACAAGGACATAAGCAGGGAAGATAAGGGAGAGGAGAAAAAGTGCGTCCGCCTCCTCCGAGAGCCAAAAGAAGTTTGTTCATTTGTTTTCACAGATGAAACCAGTCAACAGTAAATCAGATGTTAACTCCACATAACCTTCATCTGTAAGCAGTAACCGCTTCCTGTTGTGTGTGTGTACTTGTGAAACAGCACTGGATCAATGCATATAACTGATGTGCACATGTCCAACAGAAGAAGGTCGTCATCGTCTGTCCTGCTCCTTATTCTGTCATTATTGCTCCCAGAAATGTGTTATTATTTCAAACATGTGAAGCTGAACTCTGACACATAACATCAAACAGCTCAGCCAACCAGTCTCACATTTAAATGTAATGCAGCTCTTTGAGTGTTTGAACCTGCTGTTGTGTTGCTTTTGTGTGCTGGTGTCACAGATGGCTGCTGCTGCCGTGACAACAAACACACAACCACTGTCATGTTGTCTGTCTGTGTGTTAGCAGTGTAGACCTTTGTTGTTAGGGCCAAAGGTCAAAGTTGACTTTCAAAATTAATGTAAAGAAACCATGTGGAGTTTAATATCTGATATGAAAGGACACAAAGAGAGCTGAACAACACACAGTTTATTTTTTCAATACGACATCACAATGACGCTATAAAGTGTCACAAAATCACACACTGCATGAAAACATCTTAAAATCTGAAGTTTTTACAGATTATAGAAGCCAAAGATTTCCAGTTCTGCTCCAATCATGTGGGTAAAGATAATAAATACAAAGGTCAAAGGTCAGGGTCACACGAATGAGGACAAAGCTTTAGTTTCCATCTCCAAACATTAAAGCAATATATTAGTCATTGGAGGAAATGAACACTTTCTTTGTTTGAGCTTTTTAAAATATTGTTTTTTCAGTGCAACATTATGTGACTTCACACTGACACAAAGATGAATATACTGCACTAGATTTACATATTAACACTGCTGACATCAGCACATGATCTATAAAACCTGATGATGTCATCAGGCTGACGTCAGCATGATGTCGCAAACACATGATAAAACATGTTTTAGTAGAGCCCTCTTGTTCTCTCCTGTAGTCTGAGTGTAGCCATTACAACAGTGAGACAGCACTGCCACCATGAGGTCAAACTGGAGCATTGCAGGTAATAGGGAAAAGGAAAACACACAAACCTCTATTTCTGATGTGTTTGACTGGAGGTTGTTGATGATTTCACAACATTGTATGTGATGACACTGGTGATGTCATCTTCTCCATCTGCTGAAATGAGTTGAAGTAAACACTTTTATGATTTAAGAATCTAAATAGACCAAATTATGACCACAGAATGGAAACAAAATACCACAATGAATAAGAATGAATATGTAAAAACCTTCAAGTTTCCTGTAAACACATAGTCTCACCAGTAGAACCAGTAACACCAGTAGAACCACAACATAGACTGACCCAATGGGCAACAGCACAGAGAGAAGAACAATGGTGTGTTTGTCTAAAATAAAGCAAAACAGTCATTAAGTTGTCGTCACATTGTGAATGTTGAAACCTGCGGAAACACAGACAGGTGAGTGTGTCACCTGTGACAGTGATCCAGCTGTTAGTGAAGGGAGGGGCTGTGTGTCTGTGAAGTTGTGTCTCAGCTGTAGGAGCCAAACATGACATGATGGTATCCATATTGTTGCAAATGACGATCTGATTATATATTAATTTTAATATTGATTTCTTTTGAGAACCAGTGTGAGTCTGTTTCTATTTTCAGTGACTAACAGAAAGCATGAGTTTAAGCCTGAGTGTAACTGTGATCAGATGAAGTGTGAGGTTGTGAGAAAGTCTCTGACTGCATTCATAGATGTGTCCTTTCAGCTGCTCGCTCTGATCCAACCTTTGGTCTCTAAGAAGAGGCTTCAGGGAGATGTTTGCTACGTTGGACTGTAGGACCATCAGAAATGTGTGCAGTAACAAAACAGGCAGCACTGAAAGCAGCTCTAAGTGTTTGTGTTGTTCAATGATTTGTGCACAACAACAAAAATGGGACCTCTCTCATCCATCAGTCACCATGTGGACATTTTTCTGACACACTTTGAAGCTGATGGACGTTTTGTGTCTGCACTAAGTACGTTTTCACCAGCTATGGCACCGGCAGGATTCACTTTCACAGACTCACAACCACCAGCTCCACCCCTCCCCCTCCAGCTGTAGGCTTTAACATTGAGTTTCCCCACACATGTTTACAGACGAGTTAGAGAGCAAGAGAAGAAGAGACGGATTCATACATGTCTTTGTTTCTGCTCTAACCTTACCCAAACAATGCTGCTCTACAACTCTAGACCAGCGGTCCCCAACCCCCGGGCCTCGGACCAGTACCAGTCCGTGAGTCGTTTGGTACCGGGCCGCGAGAGTTGAGGCTAGGTGTGAAATGTATAGTTTTCAGGGTTTTTATCGGTTTCCAGCGTTATTTTGTTATCATTTTTATCGTTTACTCGGTTTTCCTTGGTCTTTTCACGTGTGCTATGAATAAATTTTCTTTTTTTCGGTACCGGTACTAGTTTTATTTTGTTGTATTTATCCGCGTCACCTTAAAGGCCGGTCCGTGAAAATATTGTCGGGCATAAACCGGTCCGTGGCGCAAAAAAGGTTGGGGACCGCTGCTCTAGACTACCAGCCACAAAGACAACAGCTGGAGAAACATCTGTCTACCTCTGACATCCACCAGCTCATCAATACAACAAACAAACATCAACAACCAGGAAGCAGCTTCACCTCTGATCACACACACTCAACTCTACTCTCTCACCTGGAGGAACAAGTAGTAAGATGATGCTGATGAGCTCCCATGAGTCTCTTCCCATGTAGACATGACATTCGTATGTTCCAGCATCATTAATCGTCACATCCTTCAGAATCAAAGACACGTCTCCATCCTTCATCTGTCTGTCCTGCAGATCCACCCGGTTCTTAAAAGATGGATGCTGATCATCTGTTTCAAATCGCTCATCCTTGTACAAAAGCACATATTCATCTCTCAGGTCAGCTCTGCTCCATTTTACAACACTGAAGGGATTATTATTTAGAGCTCGACATGTCAGAGTGACGTCCTGTCCAGACTCAGCTGTGATGTTTTTCTGCTCTGAAAGAGGAAACAACACAGAGCAGAGAGGTTAAAGGTCAAAGTACAATTATGATCGGAATGACTGACTTCAAATATTTTGTTTATTTCCTTTGACATTTGAGTTTTTAGTCATGTTGGATTTAATGAACCTCTGAACATCCAGCAGGTCACCAGTGACCCACTGAGGGGGAATTTTAGCCTCATGCTAAACATGCAAAGTGTCAGAAACTACAAGATGTTAGCTTCCACAGAACAACAACATGTGCTGATAATAAGTGAACATAATGTGTGAGAGAAAGCAAGTGTCCACCCAGCCTCGTGTCTCCTTCACACACACAGACAAACTGAATCCAGATGAAAATAATCCTCCTGTACTTCTTGTTATCTCAGAGAGAAACTCAGTTTAGTTCAATCTCACCTGCAGAGACGAAGACAAGGACAAACAGCAAAGTGCAGCAGAGCAGCGCAGTGCCAGCAGTCATCTCTGTGTCAGTATTTGTGCTGATCTCACTCTTAGTTTGTTCTAAATGTCTGAGTCTGTCTGAGTTTTCAGTCAATAACAGAGCCTGACTTTAAATACTGACTACATCATATTACATTTAAGCTTGAAATAAAGCTGAAAGTCTGCTTTGAAGAACAGATCTGACTTTCAGCGGCTCACTCGACTCTGCAGTTTGTGGTGCATTCAAGAACCTCGGAGACCTCGCCCTCGGTTTGATTAAGCAATAGGCCCACGTGACCTGGTGATGGTCACAGTGTAACAGCTGCCTGCTCAGTGTAACCAAACATCGTGGTGTTATTTGTGTCTGATCTGTGATGAAGCTTCTGCTGTGGATATGTGATAAACATCAGGAGGCAGGTTCACTATAACCAAACCTCCAGACTCACAGTAAACATCATGGCAGTGTTATAAGATACAGCATCCACAGTGTAGAACAAACCTGATGACACCAACTAGAAAACTGAAAAACCAACCAGACATCAGGCTGACGTTGTCATGACGTCACAAAGACGTAATAAAATATCTGCGTTTTCGTGATGCTCTCACTTGTTGTTTCCTGTATAACAGTGAGACAGCACTGCCACCATTAGCTCAAACTGGAGCATCGCAGTTAATAATTCTCAGCCTGAACACTGTTGGAACATCAGACCTCCTCGCACTTTGGACTCATGGTTATTCTGAATGTTTGTAGTTTCACTTTGATTCTGTTATGTTCTTCTCTCTGTGGTGATCCTTTGGTTTTCTTGGTGTTTCTGTGCCTCCATGTCTGTGTTTGCTTCAGTGTTTCCTCTGTGTGACTTATGGAAGAAGCTTGATCTGTGTTTGGTGTTTCACTGACTGAACAGACAGCCTCAGGATTCGTAACACTGACAGCAAACACACGGGCAGGAAACTCAGGCTAAACTACATCAGCAGCAACAAATGAGAACAATGTGAAGCTGTTGTGTCTCAGAAGATCCTCGTCTGTGCTTTCATGTGCTCTCCTTGGATTATTGACTGTTATCAGTTTTCTTGTTTGACTAAAAAAAAATCTATTAATTCTGTCCAAAATGTTGCTGCGATGTTTTTAACTCACTGTCATGAATCTTTCAAAGCTTCTGCTTTGGCTCCCTGTCAGCTTCAGACTCCAGTTTAACGTCTTGGTTCTTATATTTATGGTCTTGTTTGTGTCATGTGTTCATTTTGATTTTTGCTGCTGGCTTTTTTTAAATTACTCATGTAATTTAAAAAGTAAAAAATGACAGATTTCAGACCCTGAAGAAGTCACATGATCACAGAGTCATCAGCATATTTATGTAAAATCCTGATCTTGTTGTACAAAAGAAATAATGATGAAATCACAGCGCTTTGAGGAATCAGAGGGAGATTCATCTTCACATTACACAACAGTAACATTTGAATCACAATTCAAAACAGTGTCACGTAAACTGTGTCAGACCTCTTTGCAGAGCCCCTTAAAGCCCTGCTGCTCAGTGCTCATGGCTTTTTGTTAATCTTGGTCAGTTTAGTCAAATCTGACCGGTGTCTGCACGTTCTGGAGTTACATGGAAGTCCAGAATCCAGCAGCTTGTGTCGTGTTCTCACTGAAGAAGTGAGAAAATTCAGAGCTCAGGTGAACAGATTCAACTTTTGGACACATCTATATGTGTTTTGTGGACTTGGAGAAGACGTTTGATTGATCATGTCCCTTTGGGTGTTCTATGGGAGGTGCTTCGGGAGTATGAGGTGTCTGGCTCATTGCTATGTTCGATCCTTATACAACAAGCTATACAAGAGCTAGGGCTGTATAAGACAGACTCATTCCCTAAGGGCTGTTCTTTTCACTAGTTCTCTTCATTATTTTTATGGACAGAATTCCTAGCCATTTCTGCCAAGTGGCAGAAGGCTTCCACTCGAGTGGTCTTAGAATTTTTTCTCTGCTTTTTGCAAATGATGGGGTTCTGTTGGCTTCATAAGATGTTGGTCTCCAGCTCACTCCACCAAATATGTGAATTGGCCATGGTCCTCAGCCAGAAAAGGGTGAAGAGCCCACTTCAGGTCAGGGATGAGTTACTCACCCAAGTCTTGTTCATAAGAAAGGGTAGAAGTGAGCGCGAGACAGATTGGTGCTGTGGTTTCAGTGATGTGGATGCTTGGTTTAAGCAACTAACAAGGATGTCTCCTGGGTGAGGTGTCTCCTGGGAACACCTTACTGGTCCCAGGCTGTTCCATCCACAACCCAGACCCTGATAAGCGAAAGAAAATGGATGGATGGATTGATGGAAAAATAAATAAATAACCTTCCCTTCTATCTGGTGACAAGTGTATATTTTTTATTTCTTTTGTGATTTTTGGATTTTACTTTTCTTTTCTTGGACTAAATTCAATTTTTAGATTTGGATGTTTTTGACTTCTTTTTTTTAAACCTCTACCGTCCTGCATCTGAGGCCTATGTTTCACAAATCAATGCAACAAATCTTTCCTCATGCAAAACATCAATGGTTTTTGGCTTTGTCCCAAGATAAAGAGCAGTTGTACCTGGGCCTCCTTGTTCTGTTTGTCCATAACAGACATCGTCATCTCTCACTGCTGGGTAGACCACAGCTGTATCAGTCTCTGCAAGGTAAACCACATAAAATTACCACAGCAACAGCACTGTTACAGTGGCTTGCAAAAGTATTCGGCCCCCTTGAGCTTTTCCACATTTTGTCACATTACAGCCACAAACATGAATCAATCTTATTGGAATTCCACGTGAAAGACCAACACAAAGTGGTGTACACGTGAGAAGTGGAACGAAAATCATTCATGATTCCAAACATTTTTTAAAAATAAATAACTGAAAAGTGGGATGTGCGTAATTATTCAGCCCCCTGAGTCAATACTTTGTAGAACCGCGTTTTGCTGCAATTACAGCTGCCAGTCTTTTAGGGTATGTCTCTACCAGCTTTGCACATCTAGAGACTGAAATCTTGCCCATTCTTCTTTGCAAAACAGCTCCAGCTCAGTCAGATAAGATGGACAGCGTTTGTGACCAGCAGTTCTCAGATCTTGCCAGAACGTTCTCAATTGTGGCTCCGATGCTTAGGAATAACCTTCCCCTCCACATTAGACAAGCATCATCAGTGCAGGTCTTTAAGTCCAGATTGAAAATCTATTTTTATTCACTGGCTTTTAACTCTGACACATTTCTTATTAATTTTATTGTATTTTTAATAATTCTATTGTATTTTTAATTTAGCTAGTTGTTTTGATCTGTGTTGTTCAGCACTTTGGTCTGCCTGGTGTGTTCTTAAATTGCTATACAAATAAACAATGCTGATAATAATGATCATAAATATATTTTATTTTTATTACTTATTCTTATTACTTATAACACCAGGAGTAAATAATAAGGAGAGGACTCTGGATAAGAATCATGATGCAAACTTGTGGCCATAGTATATACAGTATTCTGGAGAAGGTATAAAATGCCACTGTATGTACATGTGTGTGCTAAAGCTAATGTGCCAGAACAAGGGCGTAGATTTGGTTTTGGCATTGGTGGGGACGGATGATTCAACCGCCGAACTCTGCCCTGATTCTTTTTTTCCCCCTTTTTGTCTTTGCTTCTTGATAAAAAAAAAGGAGAAATATACTTGCCTACATATGCTATTCTACATGCTTTTAAACCATTTAAAATCACAATTCATATTTTTACATTTGAATTATATAATGTTAAATTACTATTAAACAAATGACTGACTAAGTATTTTAGAGTTTAGTTTACTTCAGCCATAATCCATATAAATCAGGTATCATACAAACATAAAAATAGCTTCAGATACAGTCATGGCAATAAAAGAATATGACTTTAAGGACTTAACAACATTACTTCAGTTATACTACACCAACATCTCTGACACATTAGCACTAAGGGAACACTGAATGACCTGGTGGTTTTTGTCCATAAAACTACTCATCTAAGATTACCACAAAGTAAAAGATCTCTCAGCAAAATTATGCAACATTTTAGGCACAATTGCCCCGATCAAGTCAGTGAGCTGAGATTTTCTATTCTAAACATGAACTACTGTTACAGCAACAGACATGGACTACTGGTGTCCCACACAACAACTCAATGTCCACTATGTGAAGCAGCCAAACACATGCCTTCTCCTCTCGTAAGTAGTAGTAAGTAAGTAAGTAAGTTTATTTATTAAGCGCTTTTCATAGACAGGTAGTCACAAAGCGCTGCACACAGAGATTAAAATAAACAGTACGATAAATAGCAAAATGCACAATATAGAGTTTAAATGTAAATTAAAAATATAAAAATGTAAAAAGCATTGGTCAACAGAAAGCTTGTTTAAACAGTAAAGTTTTTAACTGTTTTTTAAAGGATTCCACAGAGTCAACCAAACGTAGTTGTAGAGGTAGACTGTTCCACAGCCTTGGTGCCACAGACTGAAAGGCTCTGTCCCCTTTCGTCTTCAGACGTGTTCTGGGAGCAACCAACAAACTCTGAGTCTGTGAGCGGAGACAGCGAGCAGTAGTGTATTTTGTGAGAAGCTTGGATAAATAATCTGGGGCTTGGCCATTTAGTGCTCTGTACGTTAAAACAATAATTTTAAAACGAATTCTAAAATCTATTGGGAGCCAATGTAAAGAACATAAAATAGGAGTGATGTGAGCTCGCTTGCTAGAGCGAGTTAGTAGTCTGGCTGCTGCGTTTTGTATAGGTTGGAGGCGAGAAAGAGATGATTTATCCAAGCTGGTAAACAGGGAATTACAATAATCTAAACGCGATGACACAAATGCATGGACAATTTTTTCCAGTTCACTGAGATAAACTGCTGGCATATTGGTTTTACATCTATACTGTCCAGTCTCTCCTGGTGGACATACAGCAGCATTGTTTAATCTCATTCGAGTCATTGTTGACCTTAGTCATGTTTTTAGTCTTCTGAGGGCACTGAAGCTTCTTTCAGCCTCAGTACATGCATTTTATCCTCAGATTAAAAGTATTATTATTATGTGCTTGATGTGCCTCACCTTTGGCTCTTCCCCTCTGACTGCACTAGGACATATTGCCACCTGATAAAATAACACATTGATTCGTGCCATATAAAAAGTGAGACGTGTCAATTCAGATTCTTTGTCAAACATACACTAATGAAACAATTTACATCAGCAGCCTAACAATTGTTATGATAATAAATACTAGTCAATCTATAGCACCAACTCATCAGTCAGTCACCTGTGACCTCGCCTCCTCACCTCTGTCCGAGCTACAAAATGGCAGAGCTGCCTCTGTCACCTGATGAATAACAGTGAGACATTCCACATACATGCAGTCACACATGTGCTTCAAATACAGTCATGAACCAACAAGTCATCATCCAATTTCACCTGTGATCTTGTGTCACTGTTACTCTCTGAGCTTTGTGTTGGTTCTTCTGTCACCTGACAAATAGGACGGACATGACAATAAGAATAAAATGTGGAGCTGCTTCAGTGTTTCTGTCACTTCGTGCAGATCTTGACTCATCAGTAATGTTTGTAGGCTGAGTGCATTTTTAAAACAATTTGTGCAAACTGCACTACAAGGTGGATATTTGCAAAATCATGACTACCTCATGATATTTGTCTCAAAAATGAACACTATGAATATGTCAGTGCCATTAGGATGAAATTATTGTGTCACCAACATTTTAACGTTAGACATATAATTTTAACAGCCTCTGTAAACTAATATCCTGGCTTACTCGAGGCTGCTGTTTTCTCTGACAGCTTCAATCAAAATTAGAAATGCTACTCTGAGACTGAGAGAACTAATAGTGCTGCCTGTCGTGCAGTTAGTTTCCAAAACACGTTATGCTAAAACTAAACAGAGCTCCCTGTAAGGCACAGCCAATCACATTGGCCATATTTGTCACATGACGTAGGACTCCAGTAGAGAACGTAATTCAACTCTTTCTGCACCGCTGAGTGAATGAGACGTTGACAGATCGTTTTTTCTTTCTATTGAGTTTGATTTCTTTACTCGCAGAGATCAAATTATTGGTGGGGACAATTTAATAATCGCTGAATATTGGTGGGGACATGTCCCTTCTGTCCATGCCAAATCTACGCCCTTGGTTATAACAGAAAACCTGTCACTCGCTCTGCCTCTCTATCTTTCACTCACACAGACACACCACCGCCATCAACTTTGCTAAATTGCTAATGAAAAACACTGATCAGGCAGCTGTGATTGAGCAGCAATGTCTATCCAACTATTTTCACGGTTGTTGTGGTCGTGATTATTTTGTGAGGCCACATCGAAAAAGCTCGGATGAGCTTTCCAAAGTTCTACAAGTGCCTCCATCGCTTGTGTCCCGGTCTCAAGCTGCACTGCCGTGCTGCTCCGTCTTTTTCCACCGACATTTATGTGTTTGCGCGTGCGCAGTGTGAGAAGCTGCGGACGCGCAAATGGGCCAAAAATCGCACAGTGTAAGCCCAGCATTAAGGAGATAACACATATCCACAGCAGAAGCTTCATCACAGATCAGACACAAATAACGCCACGATGTTTGGTTACACTGAGCTGGCAGTTGTTACACTGTGACCGTCACCGGGTCACGTGGGCCTGTTAGTTCACCAAACAGCTGAGATTTCCGAGGTTCTTGAATGCACCACAAACAGCGCAAAGTCGAGTGAGCCGCTGAAAGTCAGATCTGTTCTTCAAAGCAGACTTTCAGCTTTATTTCAAGCTTAAATGTAATCTGATGTAGTCAGTATTTAAAGTCAGGCTCTCTTATTCACTGAAAACAGCGAGAGACTCAGACATTTAGAACAAACTAAGAGTCGGATCAGCACAAATACTAACACAGAGATGGCTGCTGGCACTGCGCTGCTCTGCTCCACTTTGCTGTTTGTCCTTGTCTTCGTCTCTGCAGGTGAGATTGAACTAAACTGAGTTTCTCTCTGAGATAACAAGAAGTACAGGAGGATTATTTTCATCTGGATTCAGTTTGTCTGTGTGTGAAGGAGACACCAGGCACGAACTTTAAACTCAGCTTTAGACTCAGGTTGTTTGTTAGTCATTGACAATACCAACAAACGCAGACATTTATAACAATCTCAGTGTCGGAGCAGCAGAAGTTAACACGCTTACAATCTGTAACATGTGTACTGCTCTGCTTAACTTTCCCATTTCAGCCTTTTCATAAGATTTAGATGTTAGAAAGCAGTGTAGAACTGGATCAGCAGCTCCTGTGGAAGACTGTACTTCCCCAGTTGTCTCAGGAAGTACATCTTCTGCTGGGTCTTTTTGAGGATAGTTGGTCTCCCACCTCAGGTCATAGGAGATGGTGGTAAGAACTTGAAGATCTCCACAGTTGACACAGGGCTGTCTGATATGGTGAGGGGGAGCAGTGTTGAGGGATGTCTCCTGAAGTCCACTGTCATCTCTACAGTCTTAAGCGTGTTCAGCTCCAGATTGTGCTGACTGCACCAGAGTACCAGCCGCTCAACTTCCTGCCGGTATGCAGACTCATCACCATCTTGAATGAGGCCAATGACAGTGGTGTCATCTGCAAACTTTAGGAGTTTAACATCTGAGTTCTTGGAGGTGCAGTCGTTAGTGTAGAGGGAGAACAGTAGTGGTGAGAGGACACATCCTTGAGGGGCACCAATACTGAGGGACCGAGTTTCAGAGGTGATCTCCCCCAGCCTCACTTGCTGCTTCCTGTCTGTCAGGAAGCTGGTGATCCACTGACAGGTAGCTGGTGACACGCTGAGCTGGGAGAGTTTGGAGGAGAGAAGTTCAGGCACGTTGGTGTTAAAAGCCGAACTAAAGTCCACAAACAGGACCCTGGCATAAGTTCCCGAGTGGTTTAGGCGTTGCAACATGTAATGCAGCCCCATGTTCACTACATCATCCACCGACCTGTTTGCCCAGTAGGCAAACTGCAGAGGGTCCAACTGGTGGCCTGTAATGTCCTTCAGATGGGCTAACATCAGATGTTCAAAGGATTTCATGACCACGTACATCAACGCGACAGGTCTATAATTATTCAGTCCTGTAATGGTAGGTTTCTTGGGGACCGGGATGATGGTGGAGGGTTTGAAGCAGGAGGGAACTTCACACATCTCCAGGGATCTGTTGAAGATGTGGGTAAAAATGGGAGCCAGCTGCTCAGCACAGGTTTTGAGGCAGGAGGGTGAAACACAGTCTGGTCCGTGGCTTTCCTAGGCTTCTGTTTCTGAAACAATCAGCTCACATCCTGAGTGTATATTCTGAGTTTTAGGGGGCAGGAAAGGGGGGTGAGAGGTGTGATGAAGGTCATTGAGTCAGGATTGGGGAGGGTGATGGTGGTTAGATGGTATTAACTAACAGATAATTTTTGTATTGGTCCAGCTTGTATGTGTAGGACATACAAGGCTGGGTATATCTGGGTATACTTAATATCTGTTATCCACCTGTGACAGACACAAAGAAGTGTAATGTGTGTGTCAGTGTGATGTGTTGTAGTTTCAGGAGTCAGTATACAGCTACAACACATTATGTTCACTTATTATCAGCACATGTTGTTGTTCTGTGGAAGCTAACATCTTGTAGTTTCTGACACTTTGCATGTTTAGCATGAGGCTAAAATTCCCCCTCAGTGGGTCACTGGTGACCTGCTGGATGTTCAGAGGTTCATTAAATCCAACATGACTAAAAACTCAAATGTCAAAGGAAATAAACAAAATATTTAAAGTCAATCATTCTGGTCATAATTGTACTTTGACCTTTAACCTCTCTGCTCTGTGTTGTTTCTTCTTTCAGACCATAAATTCATTACAGCTGAGTCTGGACAGGACGTCACTATGACATGTCGAGCTCCAATTAACAAGATCAAAGTTGTAAAGTGGAGCAGAGCTGACCTGGAAGATGAATATGTGCTTTTGTACATGAATCAGCACTTTTTTCCAGAAAACCAGCATCCATCTTTTAAGAACCGGGTGGATCTGCAGGAAAGACTTATGAAGGATGGAGACGTGTCTTTGATTCTGAAGGATGTGACGATTAATGATGAAGGAGCATACGTGTGTCGTGTCAGCGTGGAAGAAAAACACTCATGGAAACTCAGCATCATCTACCTTCGTGTTGTTCCTCCAGGTGAGTGAGTAGAGTTGTGTGTGTGTGTGATCAGAGGTGAAGCTGCTTCCTGGTTGTTGATGTGTGTTTGTTGTATGGATGAGCTGGTGGATGTCAGAGGTAGACAGATGTTTCTCCAGCTGTTGTCTTTGTGGCTGGTAGTCTAGAGTTGTAGAGCAGCACTGTTTGGGTAAGGTTAGAGCAGAAACAAAGACATTTATGAATCCGTCTCTTCTTCTCTTGCTCTCTAACTCGTCTGTAAACATGTGTGGGGAAACTCAATGTTAAAGCCTACAGCTGGAGGGGGAGGGGAGGGGTGGAGCTGGTGGTTGTGAGTCTGTGAAAGTGAATCCTGCCGGTGCCATAGCTGGTGAAAACGTACTTAGTGCAGACACAAAACGTCCATCAGCTTCAAAGTGTGTCAGAAAAATGTCCACATGGTGACTGATGGATGAGAGAGGTCCCATTTTTCTTGTTGTGCACAAATCATTGAACAACACAAACACTTAGAGCTGCTTTCAGTGCTGCCTGTTTTGTTACTGCACACATTTCTGATGGTCCTACAGTCCAACGTAGCAAACATCTCCCTGAAGCCTCTTCCTTAGAGACCAAAGGTTGGATCAGAGCGAGCAGCTGAAAGGACACATCTATGAATGCAGTCAGAGACTTTCTCACAACCTCACACTTCATCTGATCACATTTAGACTCAGCTTTAGAGTCAGGCTGTAGTCACTGAGATTACAGACTCACACATTTTTAATAAGCTAAGTAGTTTCAGAAGTCAGTATACAGCTACAAAGCTTTTTGTTCAGTGTATACAAACAGCTACAGAAAAGGCAGCATGCAGCATGCAGAGAGTCACAGTGTCTTATTCAGTAAAAGAATTGGATGTTACAATCCCTGATAATGCATTGCTTCAAATGGAGAAAGTCTGGAGGGATGGCTGCTATGAGGAAACGTGGACCAGAAACTCTCCCAGCGGGACACACCGTTGTGTGCCTCACCTTCACAGGGTGTTTTAGTATTTTATCACAAGCTACTCTGCTATTTTTCCTTTTACCTTCCTTGGTTAGATTCAGGGATTAGAAATCTGACCTAGATTATAATATTAAAATTTTAGGACACATCAGCAGTAGTGAACCTTAGATTCATCCGGTGTTTGGGCTATTATCACTAGACACCCTCATCCCAGGTGGCCCTGCCTGGGTTGACTTCTGAGGACCTGGTTGTGTCTCCATGTGTATCTGCCTTGAGTAAGGCTAGTCCTACAACCAACAGAGATGTGCTTGAGTGTTGCTGGGACTGTAAACAGGGAGCAAGCTGGGTTATTTCCAACACACAACTACAGATTTATGGGGGAAGGCAGCACATCATATGTGGCTCGGATGATGAAACTTAGCCTATTAGCCTCCATTCCCCAGATTTCTTCCAGATTCATCCTGGACCCTGCTTGGCCAACGCTACAGCTCTGGCATATCTGGCTGTTTCCTCCTGTTGACACACCTCCTCCACCACCATTTTTCGACGTTCAGTTACAGATGCCTCTTGCTAGAGAGATGTTACTGCTCCAAGAATCTGAATATTGTCCAATCTGGTAGTGAGAATGTCCATATTAATGTTCTTGATGTTGCTGAACGAGATGAGATGGGTTGGCTTGGTAAAAGAGCAGCAGAGAGTGAGATTAAATGAAAGGAGGAAATGGTCAGTTATGGGAATTTCATCAGCAGAAAGATTCGAGGGAGTAAGACCAGAACAGCAAATTAAGTCCAAGGTGTGCCCTTTAAAGTGAGTGGGAAAGTCGATAAACTGTTTGAATTCAAAGCCTTCAAGACAGGAGTAAAAGTCAACATCAACATTCACTGGCAGGACTTTCAAGTTCTGGTGAAAAATTATCGCAAGACCACCCCCACGACTTGAGCAGTGAGGTTTAGAGAAGTAAACAAACCCCGGAGGAGTAGATTCATCTAGCTGAGAAAAGTCATCAGGTTGTTGCCAGGTTTCAGTTAAACAGAAAAAGTCAAACTTACAGTCAGAGAGGAGGTCTTGGATGAAAGGTCCCTTATTGGTCAGTGAACGTATGCTTAGAAGACCAGGATGCCCACATGACCAACTCCATGCCATGATAAATGCCAGAGCGGAAATCATGCAGCCTGCCATAACTCCAGTTCCCAGAAGTTTTCTTCATTCTTTCTTGGCAGCATGAATCTGGCGCCAGATGACACTGGCATGCTCCAGACTTTCCGAAAAACCCAAGGTGCCGGCCCTCTGCACTGATGTGTCAACATAGTCATTTCTTTGCAAGAAAGTAGATAGTCTTTGGGCCAAGACACTGAAGAAGATATTTTCCTCCATGTTCAGCAGGCTAATCTGGCAAAGCCGGTTTGATGTCACTTTCATTTTCATGGAAAATGTAGTTGTGTTTTTTTTTTTTTTTTTTACTTTCGGGGCCTCATAAGCCTATACTAGTGTTTAGCCTATACAAGTCATGTTTGACTTGATTCTTTTCTGTATAGTTACTGGGATGCTTAGAAATCAAATTACACTGCTGGAAATAGTTTATTTTGATGCACATGTTGATTTATTTACTTTTTGCTGCAAATTTGCATTATGATATTTATTTTTGTTCTTCCTCCAGTATATAAAAATTGGTGTATCTCAAAAATAAAACTATGAAGACACTCAAAATAAATTTCTTGTGGTTAGAAACTATTTTGTGCAACTTCTTTATGCTAACAGTTTTGAGGGATAAATCTCTTAAATTTCTCTAACTAGAAATATATGTTAAAAAACTAAAATGATTTTCAATTTTTTGTAGTTTATTGCACTTTTTTGCAATTTATGTAGTTACTATGGACTTAATGCATACATATTATTAAAATGTGGGCTTTAAAATGCTCCCAGAATGTGGGGGCGATCGTGGCTCAAGAGTTGGGAGTTTGCCTTGTAATCAGAAGGTTGCCGGTTCGAGCCCCGGCTTGGACAGTCTCGGTCGTTGTGTCCTTGGGCAAGACACTTCACCCATTGGTCAGAGGGCCCGGTGGCGCCAGTGTCCGGCAGCCTCACCTCTGTCACACCCCAGAGTGGCTGTGGCTACAATGTAGCTGCCATCACCAGTGTGTGAATGGGTGGATGACAGGTTGTGTAAAGCACTTTGGGGTTCTTAGGGACTAGAAAAGCACTATACAAATACAGGCCATTTAGAATGCCAGTACAGTGTGTAATCATATAAAGATAAGCTCTGGGCGACTTGGTTCTATGGTAGATCTTAAATGTCTATGTGTTTTTGTAGAAAAGGGTCAGTTCTTTCTTCTTACATTGCTGTCTTAGGTGCTCTGATCTTCGCAACTTAATAAGCTGTTGCTTTATTTCCTCCTGCAGGGCAGGAAGTTCCTCCCTTTCTGTCTCATAGGCCATCCTCCACTGTTTCCTCAGTTGTCTTCTCTCTTTCACTAACCTGTCAATTTCCCGCTGTCTCCTAGACTTTACCTGGTTTAAAGGGCCTTTCTGCTGCCTCTATGTCTTTTTCTTTCCCCAAATCTCTCAGCACCATAGCTGCAGATGATGGTTCCCAGGTTCTCCAACTCCCTTTCTCTCGAGTCAATGGTTTCCCACTCTCTCTTCTCACTGGATCTGGGCAACAGAATCTGAGCTTTCCTACCTTCCATTGTCCTTTCTTTTGCTGGTAGTGACTGGCTGGATTCAGTGTTGGAAGATTCTGTCAGCTGTTTCTGGATGGGCTCTGGAATGTAACATGGTGTTGACTGTGGCTGGCTTAAATCTATAGGGAAATGTGTTGCAAGCTGTTGGTGGCTAAACTCCATGCTAGTGATATTAATTGGGCCTGATATTGGCTGTGATGGGGTAGGCTCTATACTGGGAATTGCTACTGGCTGAATTTGACTGAGCTCCAATCTGGAGACTATGGGATGGTCTGTACGACACTGAACTTTCTTTGGGGGTACTGGGAGTTCCCCTGCCTCTGGGCGTCAATCAACTGATTTTACTTACTTCTTAAAAAGTATTGGTCAATGTGAGGCCCCTTTCTCAGCTCGCTGGGGCACCTCTTCCTGCCTTGGTGGATTTTTAGGCCCATGTCAGTTGTTTGTTTTGACCAGCCACAGATGCAGTTCTGCAGCTTGTTTTCTACCAGCACTGGCAGTCCATCATTTGCATAATATAATATAGGGCTTTGGAGTTGATGTCACGCTGCAATGCATTGTGGGAGCACGGCACCATTTTCGGGGTCTATGAATGAAAAAACAAACACACTGTGTTGGAACGACGATTACAAGATGCTTAAAAGCAGCTCAAAAGAGAATGGACTGTATAGAGACCGATTTCGTTCAGAGGCGAAGCGGCGGTACTTGCAGAAAATAGCTGCATTGGAAATGTGGACCCGTATGAAATACGGCCGTGGAGTAGAAACCCTGAAGACCAACCGCTATTGTCGTAGCCTGACATATTTTCGTACCTTATCTGTGGAATCAGCGCGTACAAGTCGTCATTCAAACAAAGGTAAGTCAGCTCGAGTACTGCGTGTGAAATGCGTTTGATTTCCCTGCAAACATTCACATTAGTGCAGCATAAATTCATTCATGAGGGGAAATTACAGTGAGAACATGTGGAGGCTGTTAGGTGGATAACATAGTGAGTTCAGTGCATTGATGTGACATTGTCCTGAAGGATTTAGTTATTCTTTATGGTTAAAGAAATTGCAATGATTTATTCATATTTATTATAAATAATCCTAATTATACATCTTGCTTCCATATTTGTATCTTGTGTCACTAAAAATACATTTTATTTTAGTTTTATACATTGATTAATGACCTGCAGAATCTCCTTATCATATTAAGTGATTCATAATTGTCACTTTATGCTTTCTCCATCTCTAAAGTGATGACATCCTTGCATTACATACTTTAGGTTCATTTTCTGCAGGCAGGTTTCTGACAGAGAACAGGCAGATTTAGAATATAACATGCAGCGTTCTATAGATGGACACATAAAGAAATGAAAAATTACACGTATGTGCTAACTTTCTAAACACTTTGTTACATTTATGATAAAGTAGATAAAACACATTTATGTCGGCCTTGGCTCATAGTTCTTGTCTTTAAATGAACTTTGTGTGTGTTTCAGGTCCTGCACTCTCAAAGGCTGAATGAACCAGCATTGCAGCCATGGGTCACTGTGAGCATCACAGGGAAGGTTGAAGCCGCCCGCTGCACCTGTAAGGCCGGAGTCGCGGAGACCTGCAGCCATGTCGCTGCTCTTCTGTTTAATGTAGAAGCAACAGTGTTGATCTGTGGCACAAGGACTGTTACAGATGAACCTGCATACTGGGTTTTGCTGGGTAATATGACTAAGATACAGTCAGTGGTTGTCAATAAGATAGACTTCTCCTCTTCAGCTGCCCAAAAAAAGGCTCTTGATCAAAACATAAACAGACCATCCGTATTGACAGGTAAAAGGAGCCGTCCTCAAAAATGAAAAATCCCACCTGCTACTGTGGAGGAGTTGTCACTGCTATAATGCCATAATGTTTTATCTAGGGGTCTAATTTGCATTTACTGAATATGTACTGACTGAGTCCCACTGTTCAAAATTTGAATAAAGAAACAAACTAATTTTTGCCTCTTTTTTTTTTTTATTACCACCTTATAGAACATCACATCAGTTACGGTGTAGAATCCATGTCATTTATAGTTTACAAATGACAAAATGTTTACATAAAATCATGACAGTGTTTACATGATATCACCCACTACTAACATTATTTACTGTATCTTTTGAAAAAAAAAAATACCGCTATTTATACAGCAAAAGACTTAAGAATATTTAACAGGAGCAGGTTTCATTGTTCCCTGGTTTTACTACCACGCTGTTCAATAAACGCAGCAAACCTTCACCATCTTATCCTGAAGGGTCACCTCTTCACCCTCACATGGAAGAAGTAATCTGATTGGCATGGTGGTATGTTTGAAGCAGGTCCCTTGTGTAGCGCTGGAACCCAGTCACGATGCGTTTCATCCATTTCATAGACTGGTTTGCTGCAATAATGCCAAATAATTAGCAACTCTATAAATAGAAGGTAGTTCTGCAAAATCACTCGGTAGGATGTTTGTTCTAATTTGCTATGAGCTCAGAGCGCATCGAAAATAAAACTAATAGGCTATAAAGAGTGATATGAACATATTTAGAACTTACCGGAATGAAAATGTCTGGAGCACTAACAGATATTTGGAGATGGAAGAGAACTGGATATCAGCTTGTCTCACAGCTGCTATCCAGGTTAGACGCCTTCGTTTGGTAACATCGATACACGAGCTGCCTCATGTTGCTTCCAGGTTGGGAAAGAATGAAAAGACAAACCCTTTTCAAGCGTATTCTCTTGCCGGTCGTGTGATCGAACATTGCAGCCGACCACACAGCAAGAACGAACCATGGCTGTCGTGTGTGCCTTCGCTCCTTTTTCGCTTGCGCTTTGTTTAGACCCCCAAAATGGTGGATCGGGCCAAAATCCTTTCCACGCCCACCCCCGTGACATCACGCTCCAAAGCCCTATTATAATGAGAGGGCTGCTTTCTCTCACTGATTATGTTCACTTTTATCACATGTTAGCACATGTTTTTGTTCTGTGGAAGCTAACATCTTGTAGTTTCTGACACTTTGCATGTTTAGCAAGAGGCTAAAATTCACCCTGTGGGTCACTGGTGACTTGGTTGTAAGGCTGTGCGATATGACCAAAATCTGATAACCCGATATAAGACATTTATTGTCCTGACAACGATATATCCCAAAAATGTTACATTTTCTGTAAATTCAGGGAATCTCGGATCAACTCGACTTGCATGAAGTGTTTTCAGCTGGGTGTACCTGGAGTCAAGGGTTTTGACCGAAGCATGAAGCTATACATTTGTAGACATTGAAATGGTTGCTTTTTTCTTTGTCAGTGTTTATTACACGGCATGCTGCTGGGAAAAGGTTCTAAGGTTTATTTTTTAGCACCTGACGGGTCTTTTTTTGCTTTTCATCCGTAAACACTCTGCATACTATTTCATGTGATTCATTTTATTTTGAAAAATCTCAATAGGATCTTCAGCTTTATTGTGAAAGGTTTATGTGGAAAACAAACAGGCGTACGGCGGAGGTACGCGAGTGTTGTTGCTAACAACAATACATAAAAGCAGTCACTTGTCTGTCTGTAGTGTGGTTATTTTAAATATAAGAGAAAGAGAGAACTTTAAGAAATTAATTCTACAGTGACCATCAAAACGATGAAAAAAATACAAACAAACAGTTTATTTTGCGATGCCACGAAGCAAGGGATAGAGTAATATGAAACGATAGATGTTTTTATATTGTCATCTGTTGGGATTTAAATATATAATCATAATGCTTATTTGCTGATTAGATTGTTTTATGAGAGGCCCAGACTTGACTAGGTCACAGGCTGACAGGAAACTGCATGTTTTTGCAGAATATGAGGAGCTGCAGGCAGAAAGTGAAACTAAGTAGAGTGTTTGATCGAAACGTAAAGTGTGTGTGACGTCTAGAGGAAGAATATAAATAACCAGGCTTCCTGTTTTCTGTCTGAGACTTTGGCTGGCGTGTCTGTGTGCCTGCTCAGTCTCCATATTCCGGAATATGTAAAATTAAAGATCATTTTTTAAGTTAGACCACTTTTTCTTGGCCGTTGAAGAATACAAAGAACTGGATTTAATACATCCGATATATATTGTTATATCGAACAGCCCTACCTGGCGGATGTTCAGAGGTACATGAAAACCAACATGACTAAAAACTCAAATGTCAAAGGAAGCTACATAATTGTACTTTGACCTTTAACCTCTCTGCTCTGTGTTGTTTCCTCTTTCAGACCCCAAAATTCTCACAGCTGAGTCTGGACAGGACGTCACTCTCCCATGTCGAGCTCCAAACAGCAACATCAGAGTTGTACAGTGGAACAAAGCTTATCTGAAGTCAGGAATTGTCCTTTCATACCGGAATGGTCAATTTGTTCCAATTTTCCAGCATCCATCTTTTAAGAACCGGGTGGATCTGCAGGACAGGCAGATGAAGGATGGAGACATGTCTTTGATTCTAGAGAATGTGACGATTAATGACATTGGAGCATACGTGTGTGGTGTCAGTGTGGCTGAAAAAGACTCATGGGAGCCCATCAACATTGTTTACCTGAGTGTTACAGGTGAGTGAGTAGAGCTGAGTGTGTGTGTGTGAGTCTGTGAAAGTGAATCCTGCCGGTGCCATAGCTGGTGAAAACGTACTTAGTGCAGACACAAAACGTCGATCAGCTTCAAAGTGTGTCAGAAAAATGTCCACATGGTGACTGATGGATGAGAGAGGTCCCATTTTTGTTGTTGTGCACAAATCATTGAACAACACAAACACTTAGAGCTGCTTTCAGTGCTGCCTGTTTTGTTACTGCACAAAACAGGCTCAATGACATTAACGTATTCTGAATACTTTGGATTACTTAATATATTAACATGCTTTTTACAACTACATGAATGTATTATTGCTGTGTGATATATTACTGTTTGTTACAGGCCTTCTATAGGGTCTGTTTTTAAACAGAAAAGCAGAGATTGGAGACATGAGTTGCGCTCGGTCTGCAGGCTCTTCCTTCGTCTGATTTATTAACTGAATTGCACTGTGTTCTTTTCTGTTCATTTAGACACACACATTTCTCTTTTAACACCAAAAACACATTCAATCAGGTCCATATGTTCAACCCTTGTGGTCACCTTGTTTTTCTCACAAGTATACATTTACAAAATAATTGTCTTTTATCCTTATTTACGATAAATCTGTAATTACATTCTGCTGCTGTTCAGCATCAATAACATTTCTGTGCAGTACTGTTAACACTGCAATTAACCCGCGTATATTACCATTGTAACCTATTTGCATTTTAACAGATTCAAATATCTAATGCATTTACAAACAATAAATAAACATTTTGTATACAAACAGTACACACCAGACTATTTACATTTGACACATAATAAGTAGGAAATGGGTTAGGTTGGAATAATTTTAATCAGCTGTAATTTCCAATAACGTCAGGATAATAGAGATGTGCCTAGGAGCTACATTTGTCACAAAATGAAACAGGTAATAAGACCAGCTACCTCTTTAGACTACAAGTGGAATCGTGGCAACTCGTACTTTTCCACTCCCCTTTTTTTCCCTTCCTCACTCACAGACACATAATGAGTATGGCAGTCCATTCTCCCTGCAGCACGGACTACTGCCCATGAGGCTACATTCTTTAGGGCGATGCCTGTAACACTCTGCCTATTGCTTTCATATTAAAAAATTTGTTTGAATAATAATTTTTCTAAATTATTTCTTCATGTCATTATGCGGTCCGTAAATAGAGATGACATGGGCCACGAGATTGAGACACAGGCATTAGAGCCTCTTATTGCATGTTTTGTTTGGATTTCCACTGGTGTGGAATTATCAAAAATAGAGAGGGCATAGCCTAACATATGAAACAGGAAAAGACCGCCAAGTAATCCATTTATTTCAACTGAGTATCTGCATTGTAAATACCACCTTTTAAAATGGTAACTGTAACGGAATACAGTTACTCATATTTAGTATTTAAAATGCGTAACGCCGGTACATGTATTCCGTTACTAGCCTAATATATGAAACCGGAAATGGCCGCCGTGTGGTCTATTTTTTTCAACAAAGTAACTGTATTCTGATTACCACCTATTTAAACGGTAACTGTAACAGAATACAGTTACTTATATTTTGTATTTTAAATACGTAACGCCGGTACATGTATTCCGTTACTCCCCAACACTGCTTGTGCATGAATTGCTAATCACACAAATCACAGTAGAGTCATAAAGAAATCATCCTGGAAAACACTGTTTTATATTAAAGCTGACCTCCCCTTTTTGACACATGGTTTCCCCCATGTGTCAATTCACCAGAACTAGAAGAATAAAAAGGAAAAAGGTTCGTGACATTATTTCTCAACCAACATCAGAAATTTTCCTCTGAAGTAGCTTCGCGCCACGCATGTAAACCTGTGTTAGAAAATAAAATCAGTATGAATTTCATGTTAAGTATGTCTAACTCCTGGCTCCGCCTGGAGCTTGCATCCACACCTTGACTGCCTCAAAACAAACTCTGTGAGTTCATATGAGCTTCACATATGCAAACACCTGGAGGTCAGAAGAGTAATGAGGCATCCAACACTACAGTCACCAGTTTGTGTTGTGCAATTTATTTCCCCAGAAAATTAAACCACTACTCATCCCATATGTTTATGCCAACACATTATACATTGTGACTGTTCTTTAAATACGTCACTCACTTGTTTAATGATATGAGCTCAGTGAGTCTAGATAAATAGTGATATAATAGTACATGGTACAATAAAACTTCCTGTAATTACTGCACATTCTGCTTTATTAAACCTATGTCTGTCTGCTGGATGCCAAATCCCCCAGAAAGTCTCTTAGAGTAAAAACAACATTAGAGTCCTGGATGTCAGGCCTGGATAAACAGATTCCAGAGGTGCTGCTGTAAATCATGTAGTTAACAATTTGCTGCTGCTGTCAAAGGAGTGACACTGGTTTCAACACAGTATATTTTCACATTACATTTTCCTCCCTGTAACATTTGACATTTTCCAACAATACAGTGTCATACCATAACTAACCACGCAGCCAGTAAGAACACTGTTTCCTTCACAAAAAATCAGTAGCACAGATAAGTGGCAACTAAAGTCTGCAGGGCCCACAAGCTGATGTGAACCTAGGATGTTGCCTTAATTTTCCTACTCCTGTAAAAAAACCCAAAAGAAAATAAAACATACATACATGCACCCCTTTCCCACTGTCTGGGTGGAGCAGGTGCAATCTTGCGTATCAGTATCAAGTCAGTCAAACTTTTGTCTCCATTGTAGAGTTGGATGTCTCGAGACCGGTCACTTTTACGTGGTCTTGGTCTTCTCTTGGTCTCAACGGACTTTGGTCTTGGTCTTGGATCACTCGGTCTTGTCTTGGTTTCACTGTCTGGGTCTCGCTGTCTCAGATCGACATAGTGGTCGAGAGATTTGGAGTCAACAATATCCATGACAAACAACGTAACGTTCGATAATGTGTCATGCGCAGAGAGACGCGACAGTCAAGTTGAGTGTGCGTCCTCTCAGTACACGAGTGAGACAGTAGACAGCAGTGAGGAGGGCTGTGCGAGTGCATTGCAAAAACACATAAATATGCCTGAAACCCGTAAATGAAGCAGCATCTGGCTGCAGTTCAAAGACTTTTTTGTCTCGGTCCGTCTTGGTCTTGGTTTAGGCGGTCTTGACTACAAGTCTACCCAATTGTTAACCCAATCAGTCCCCTCATGTTTATTGCTGGCTGCAGAACTTCTCGTGCCACATACTGAAGTTTCCACTGCCAGCAATATGATGTCACAGCTATGGGTAATTTAGAGTTTCCAATTAACCTATCCCCACTAAGTGCATGTCTTTGGACTGTGGGAGGAAGCCGGAGTATCTGGAGAGAACCCACGCAAACATGGGGAAAACATGCAAACTCCACACAGAAAGACCCCGGTCTGATGGTGGAATTGAACTCAGGACTTTCTTGGTGGTTAGCATTGGTGTTGTGAGGCAACAATGCTAACCACCATGCCACTGTGCAAAGTTAAATTAATTAATTTAATTAAATTAATTAATCTAACCCTCTTTGTACTAACTTATTATTCACAGTAAATTCCATAAAAGCCTCAATTCAGTTTGTTTGTGTAACTGAATTAAATAGTGCAAATTTTACAGAAATGAATTCAGAAATGAATTCAATAATGTTAATGATGAGTTAATGATCACACTGAGCTCTCTGAGAGTTGGGAAAGTCATCTTTTAGCTATATTTTTGAAAGCAGTCTGTCAGTTCTCACTATTTTATTTATTATTATTATTATCTTATTATTTGAAGTGCTTCATATATAAAGGTTGTAAATTGTGTACAGTGTAGTTTGGTTGGTGTGACAGAGCTGTTATCATCGAATCTGAACAGGTTCAGACGTTTCAGCCTCATAATAAATAAACACATTTTCAGAGACTCGAGGATTTGACCTTCCAAAAGTCTCAAACATGTTTTAATGAGCTCTCACAGATCTGCAGTCAAACAGGTCAAATTATATAGAACAGCTGGATGAAACAAACATGACCTCTGACCTCGAAGGAGCTGTCAGACCTGTTAAGTTGTAATTTTATTTTCATTTTTTTCTTTTATGGCAAAAACAAGATGGAGGCTTCAGTTTTGGTCAGATCATGTGTTTCCTGTTTTTAAATTAAACGCACAGAAAATCCCCCAGTATAAACATTTTCTCACTTAATACATATTGTGAATGAATTTATTAACCTAGTCCTCTGAACTTGATGAGGAAAATAATTCTATTCTATGATTCACTCATCACCTACCTGACAGCTGACACCTGTTTCTCACCTGCAGATCAGTCGGGAAGATATCCGGTATGGATGATAGTTTTTCTGGGAATTCTTCTTCTTCTTCTTCTTCTTCTGCTTCTTCTTCTTCTTTTTTGGATCTACACAAAAATACAAAAACAGAGAATCAAACGTCGCAAACGGGTATGAGGTTCTGCAAAGTTTTCAAAGCCGAATTCTGAGTCTCCGCCTGCTGTTCCAAGAAGTCATTGCTACCGAAGAAAGAAAGATGATCAAGGACAGAAAAAACTGATGATGCTGATCTTCATCTTCAGTCTCCACAGCTGAACTGTGAATCTGGTGATCTGATAATAATCTCTTCTGAACATCCATCAGACGGCTGAATATATTAAACATCTCTGATGATCATCATGTTCAGAGTCAGACCAACAGTGTGTGTCTGTGCTGTCTGTCAGTGACTCTGAACTACAGTTTATTCATCTTCAGGCTGTTCATGAGATTTACTGACACAAAGTCAAACTGTGTTACAAACATACATGAATTTCTGAGCTCTGATCTCAGAGTCAGTCTGTGTTTTTGTGTTGGAGCTAAATCTTCGTTTTAGCTGACACTACTTTTGTTTAGTTTTTTAATCCATCTTCAATTGTGGGTTGTTTTGTTATTATTGTTGTTGTTGTTGTTTGGTTGGGGTTTTTTTGCCTGTCACGTTTGGTACTTGCAATCAGGCCAAGAAAGATGCCCAACGGATTTATTTTTCCAAGTGTTTGCTGTGTTGGTCCACTTGATTGATCTTAATTTTATTTATTAATTAATTAATTTATTTTAAGTTGTTACAAACTGGACAGACATGACTGGGGGATAGGAAAGAAAAAAGAAAGAAAGTAAGAAAGGGATAAAGGGAGATTTTTATTTATTTTTATTTTTAACAACACTTTTATTAACAACAAAAAAACATCAGGACATCACAAGTTTTGTCACAAAAGAAAAAAGAAAACGGGTTGAAATATAATTGACCATCTACAACAGAACACACCATATTCTTAAAACACCACTGAGAAGATTCAGATTCTTACTCTGGATGGCATTACCTTGGCCTCCAGTAACGCTGTGAGGAATTTTGGAGTCATTTTTGACCAGGATATGTCCTGGTTTTTCTGTTTTTGCATTGATTTGTTTTTCACTGAAGCAGCTGATAAAGCACAATGGAATACAATGTTGCCTCTTTCTTGTAAGATTCTATAATAGAATGAAACAATAATGCCAGTTATAAATAAAGACAACAAATTGAAGGAATTACGAAACACTCATTTTATTTCTATTAGATCTGAAAATGTTGTGTAATACTACAACCTGAAACGACAAATAGATTGTGTTGGCCTATACAGGAGATAAAGGAAAAAAATCTAACAGCTGTGAAGTGGAATAGTCCAAATCACCAAAGTAAATTGGACCTGGGCTTGTTGCAGGGATCTGACTCCACACTGTATGCTCGTATGGGTCTGACCCTTTCACTTTAACTTCAAGGAACTTAAAGAAGTCTAGACGCTTTTCTTTCTAAGGTCCAAATACTACGATGACCTGGATGACTGAGAACCTTCACAGACATCCCACACTCAGTGTACCAAACACACTGTGTACAGGACTTTGTTTGGTGTTTGTATAGATGAAAATTATGCAAACTGCTGACCTGTTGAATCAGCTGATCCAGCCTTTTTTCTGAGCTGCAGTCAGACTGAACAGGGTGTGTTCTGTGCAGCACCTGCATGTAAAACAGAAGCAAAGCTGTTCCTGTGAAATGAAAGTGAAAGCCCCTCTGAGCGTCTCCCTGTAGAAAATGAAGGCTGAGCTCAGTCAGATCACTCAGCCTGCAGACAAATGGAGGAGTGTTTGAGACGTGCAGATAAACAGTCACAGCTTTGTGTCGGTCTCTGAGGTCTCAGGGCCGTCCTGTTGTCATGTTATCAAGTGCATGACGGCTCTCTGCACACACTTTGACTCCTTATTCACATTTTCTATAAGTCCTCATCTCTGTGGACCTGAGGGATTACCCACAGTTCATAGATCTGTGATTTTCAAAGCATTAAGAACAAGGATGGAATTCTTTGTAATTCACATGTGTGACTCGTTTAAGTTTTCTTCTCCTAACAATGAAAAGGAGAGACCTTAAGAGTGCACACAGGTAACGACTCCACTGAGAATAAAGGTGTGTCTTAAACATGTTGAAGCATGTCTAGTGCAATGATTGTAGTCTGCTCGGGAGCAGCAGGAGAGTCGTGTTTGCTGTTTTCCTCATTTGGAAAATATAATAAGACTCTCAAACTGATCAATGCAGGTGGGGGCACAGGTCTCTGGCTGGCCAATCATCTGTGAGCCCTGGAACGCTGGAATTTCCAAACAGGGGCCGTAACAGATAAATTATCACAAAGGTTGGTTATTGTTATGGGAAAAATTCTAGTTTATCCTCACATTTAGATTTATGTGCTTGGCATATCACTGTATGAATTAGTATAACATTTGTTACCTTAGATGAAGTATGTGTATGTGTCAGCTAGGGATGGGTATCCAGTATCCTTCTGACATAAACAGTAGTAACCAGACCGAAAAGCAGCGCACATTTCGGTGCTTTGTTTTCCTGAGATGTCATACACTTTGGATTCTAGCCAATCATTTTACCTTTCCGAGGATAGTAGGCGGGTCCAGGTACGTACGTTCTTTTAGAGCAGAGCTACAGATTAAAAATGCCCAAGTCAAAGCGGTCAAAAGTCTGGCTGTACTTCACAGCAAAAGATGCAAACTCAGCAGCCTGCAACAAGTGCTTTAAGCTGATACTGTCAAAGGAGGCAACACCTCGCATCTGATGAAACACCTGGTTACGTATAGCATTTTGTTAAAAGCCGAGAAATGCGCCGTATTTGATAGCTTGCAGCGAGACCTCACACCGGGCACATCTACTGCGGGTGGGTTGCCTGTTATCTTACCCAGAGTTAGCAACATCCCCCAAGAACCCGAAGAGGAGAGTCCTGGCCCCTAGCCCTGCCAGTGTAGCAGAAATTATGACGGATGATGATGGCAGCAGCAGCCGTTCTTCTCTGCGTGAGTAGCTTAATGTTGTTCGTGTGTAATTTACGTTGAGTAGGCTAACCACGTTATTACATTAATGCATGTAAGGTGAACTAGCAAACATCATCATAGCTACATGCGGCTGTCTTCTTGTTTGATGACAGATACTCCCTTCACCCTGACCAAAAAGGCTAAAATGACCAAAGAAAAAGTGGAAAACAGCTAAACATGAGAGGTTTTTAGACAGAATTTGTGTTTTTTCCATTGTTTAAGCACCGGTTTGAGCACCGGCACCGTTTCAAAAGTACCGGTTTGGCACCGGTATCGGATAAAACCTAAACGATACCCATCCCTAGTGTCAACCTGACCTTGTGAAAACTGCTTAACTTTGCTTAACAATGTTTCTCTGTGTTATCTGCTAACTGTTAGATGGACAAGACTCCCAAGAGGACCAGCTTTGGGAAAAGATAGTGGGAGTTGCTCTCTGCCATCTAACAACCCGTGAGACAGAAATCTATGGTAACTGGGAAGATACGGAGAGCTGTGTGTGAGGGTTTAAAAAAGGAACTGAGATGCCCCAAGGGGACAGCACTCATAACTTAGACCTGTGATGCTTTGTTGTGAATTTTTGCTCTCCTGCATGCAGTAATAAATAGCTTGACCACAGCTCTTTTGTGTTGCAGATTTTATTCATGACATTATGTAAAGAGAAAAGAGCAATGGCCCTGTGGAACTCCTTTGTATACTGGGAGAAAAGAGGAAGAAGACCCAGTAGCATGGACACACTGTGTTCTTGCTGACAAGTAATTTGATAACCAACTTATAGCATTTAGAAATAGACCAATACTGTTTAGTCTATTTACTGAAATGACATGGTCAACTGTATCAAACGCCTTTGAGAAGTCAAGAAAAAGAGCAGCACATATTTTTTGCAGTCCAATGAATCTAAAATAACATTAAACACATTAATAGCAGCAGGTATTGTGCTGTGATTTTTTCTGAATCCCGACTGATGTTGGGAAAGAACTGAAATTTTGTCCAAAAAGTATTTCAGTTGTTCACTTATAAGCTTTTCTAGAACTTTAAAGTTCTAAAAGTTTCAGTCACAAACACAAACATCCTGCACTGAAGCTTCTCTGTGTGGTTTAAAGACACTGAATGATTCTCTGGCTGTTTTTAGGTTGAGGTGGTTTAGTATTTATTCTTTGTTTTCATCAGTGAAGAGAGGTGTGTGTCATTTAGCCACAACCAAACAGGAACAAGTTAAATTTTGTATTTGTAGTTTATTAATCCTGCAGAGAAACTGCTCACTGCTGTGGGAACAAAAGCCAACAAACATCAAGTCAATGAACTGACTTCCAGTAAGTAGTTCTGGGTCATCAGAGTCTAATTCAGTGATAAAAAGACAAAACATCTGTAACATGTGGATATCCTCTGATCCGAGGTGCTGGGGGGACCAGTTAGAGACCAGCAGCTGGACGTCAGTGGTTGGACTGGTGGACTACTTCAGTGAAGAGTAGACGACGTCTGGCTCTGGTTTAAAGTCTGAACACAAACATACACAGTTCAAACAACAGAAAACATGATTACAAACTTTGTAGTTCAATCAAGACCTCCAATCTCCACCTCTCTGCATCACACACAGTCCCAGTTCAGACTTTACTGGGAACCAGCTCAGATACAAATTACAGAGCTTCCACGCTGCTCACACTTTAACTGCTTCTTCAAACCTGGAGCCCACAGATCTGTGCTGATCTTTAACTTTGTACATGTAGTTTCTTCTAATGTGGGTTTAGTGTTTCTTTCTCTCAGCTTCAGTTATTACTTTGAGTTTGTCATTAGTTCCCTCTGTGTTCCCTGTCTGTCCTCCCTCCACCTCGTCTGTTCCCTGTTTTACTTCAGTTATGTCTCGCTGTTCCTGGTTTCACTGACTGAGTTTGAATTTTGACTTCGAGCTAATAAAGCTCATGTTTCCCTCCCTCTGACCTCTGTCATCCTCTTTCATAAATTATAACACATCCTTCATCATATGAGACACAAATGGTTTCTACATCATCATCTGAGGTTTCTTCAAAACATTTCTTCTCTTGTTTTTTCATTTGTTAACAGCTTGTAAATCATTGATGATAGAAATCAGAGGCTCTGAATGAAGTGATCTATGTTTCTACATAGACTTGTTAAACTGAGTGCAGAAGTGTGTTCATACTAAAGTATAGCTACATGTAGTGCACTGTGTACCTGGATGGTCTGCTGATAACTGGGACCAAATATTCAAATGTTCTGATATTTGTCTTGTTTGACATCTTGCTCACTCACAGCAGTTAATATTTTTTAGTTCAAATCTTATGACTTTATCACTTTATTTATGACTTTATTTCTCTTATTTCTCTTTTTATTTTTAATTTTAAAAAGATGTTAGTTTTAAACACATTTAAAAAATCAGGTTGTCAAAAATATTTGTGTTTTCCTTTCAGTTTTGTTCCATTTTGAAATCACATCAGGAGTGTTTCAGAGTTTTTCCTGCACTTAGCCTTTTATTTTGAAATTTTGGATTTTCTATAAATGATCTAAGTGTCTCCCCGTTCTCCTGCTCTGCCCTATACAGCTTGATGTGTCTTATCCTCCACAGGTCTGAGCTTGAGTAATGGTGTGGTTAGGTTAGCTTAGCACCATGGCTGTAAACAGGGTGAGCAGCTAGCTTATCTCTGTCCACAGTCAAAGATAAAGAGCAGCTGTACCTGGGCCTCCTTGTTCTGATGGTTGTTTGTCCATAACTGACGTCTTCAGTTCTCACTGCTGAGTAGACCACAGCTGAATCAGTCTCTGTGCAATAAACACATTAAAATTACTGTAACAGTGCTGTGATATTATTACACTTTATTATTTAGTTTTATGTGGCTTTTTGAAGCTATTAAGTGTTGCCTTTTTATAAACCGCAGTATCTTTTCACAGTTTTTCCATCCTAACACCTCTGCTGTGAAACACTGAGTGACCACAAAGAACTGGAGTTTCTGAGAAATGCACACTGACACTCTTCACCACAGAGCTCAAAGCAAACATGTTCTCACAGCATGAACACTATTATTAGACAAACACACTACAGTGAGAAGCTCATCAGCTTCACACTAACATGAGTCTGTGCTCTGTGGCTGTGTATCTAGCATGGTGGTTAAAGGACAGTGGGGAATGAGACCTCTCGGTCTCGATCTTTGCATTCTGACTGGTGAAACTCTACTTGTTCCCTCCGCCCTCAACCCCAGATATCCCCATTACCCCCTACCCTCCTTCAGCTACACGTGTGAGTTTTGCAACACATTCTTGAAGAAGTGTTACAAATGTCAAAGCACACAAAGTGAATTTGTAACTTCAGAGGGCGTTTGAGCACTTTACTTGTTTGAGAGGTTGTAATCACAGATTTGTAGTTATAAGTAATAACAAATCTACACATTTGTGTGTAATATTTCTGCAACTGCAAAACTGAAATACCAGGATGGAAAAAACTTTACAAATTAATTTTTTCTACACATTCTCACGTTTTATTGTGCAAACTCTCATATTTTGCAACATATTTACCTTCATATGTGTCTTTGCACATTTCACTGTTGCATGTGTGTTGATATGAGCCCTTTTATTTTGGTCACATTCCTTTTGTGTTCACAATGACTTTAAAATTTATTGGCCACAGCCTTTGCAGTGATTACACTTATTTGACTCATTTGTTAACTAATCTGACAAAAAAAGACACATTTTAGAGTAGTCTTCTTTTAGTGCAAGCTGACAAACTTCACCAAAGTGCACAAATAATCTCACAGCCTGAACATTATTATTAGCCAGTGTAAAACACACTGTGCTGTGTCACACAGTGTCACCTGCTTCAGACTGAATAACAAGAAGTAGCTGCTGTGTATTTTTCACAACTTCAAAGAAGAAAAAATGGTCATTGCATTAAAGAACATTTGCTCTGTTCTAAAACAGAGTATTAACAGTAATTAGTCAGCCATGTTTAAAAGTGCATTCCTTTATTAAAAAAAATCTAAAATTGAAGATGCAAAAAAGTTTAAATAAAACTGTGGGAATATATATGTTGAGCAATTCTGACTCTGTTTGCAAATATACTGAGAGAATATTAGGGATGTTTAGAAGATTGATTGCAACTTTTTTTTTAAAAAAGATAACACACATTTAGCTCGCCTCTGCACTGCTATAAACTCAGGATCAGGTTGTGCAGGCTTTGTGCAGGCTTTGTGCAGGCTTTGTGCAGGCGATGATGTCTGAAACATCAAATCCTTCTCTGTCCCTGTCATCTGTGTTTGGTTCCTGACATGGGGCTCAAGTCAAGAAAACTTGCCACTCTCTAGATCATCAATCATTTAAGACTAGATCTTAAATGATTGGATTGCACATACTAACCCACTCCCTACATGCACACAGCACGCTGCCAGTCCCCCTCTACCCAACTGCATCATCAGTAAGCCCCTTCCCCACATGTACGGCACATTGTTAACGTCATTTCTAAATGCTATCGTCAACGATGTGGCAGACGTCAACAAATAGGGAAAAAAAAAAAATTCCTTTTCCTTTGCAATTATTTTACATTTACATTTTTGCAGATAAGCTAAAGAACAGCTAACCAGATGTTTCTGTTAATCCTCAACCTACCGTTACCGTCATAGACTACATCTTTTTGTAAACAACAAGCCTACAAACAGTGTTGGGGAGTAATGGAATACATGTATCAGCGTTACGTATTTGAAATACAAAATATGAGTAACTGTTACAGTCCTTACAGTTACCGTTACCGTTTAAATAGGTGGTAATCAGAATCAGTTACTTTGTTGAAATAAATAGAATACACAGTGGTCATTTCTAGTTTCATATGTTAGTTAGGCTATCCCCTCTATACCTTCTCCAATTTGGTGACCTGCCCCACAGTCAGGTGCAGGTTTAGCTCAGTTGGATGGGCATCTATCATATATTGCATGGCTGAGAGCGGCTGGTTTGAGTACGACTTGTGGCCCCCCTTTTTTATTTTACTCAATTTTCATCTGGGATTAATACAGTTTCTCTGATTCTGATTGCTGGAAACCCAAACAAAACACGCAATAAGAGGCTCTAATGTAGGCGTCCTGGTAATGTTGGTGGCGTCATTTACACAATGGACCCAGAGCCAGCACAACAGAGCCAGCAGTGCATGGGGAGGAATGCATTTCTTGGTAATTCCAACACCACTTCATAAGAAGAATGGGATAGGCGAAACTTCAGTATCATCGATGTACCATATTGCTGTTTTTTCGGTATTGCTGAAGCAGCTCATAGCGGTGAGAAGTGACTGTCAGGGAAAAGCAGTTTACATTAATAGATGATTAAACATTTTGCTGGCAATAATTGAAATGATTAAAGAAAATCAAACTATTTATGCACCATAATTATTAATTTTATGGGGGGGGTATATTGGCTGGATCTCATTATTGGTGGGGTCATAAAACCCCTAATGTGCCTGGGTATACTGTTAAGCAGTTATCAAAGCTAAGCCTTCTGCTGGTAAATAGCAGAGAACATCAAGCTACTAGAATGTCTACAACACATACGGTTCTACTGCTCTTTGCTTTTCAAGGCATAAACATGAAAGACTGCAGCAGATAATTACACAAAACTAGTTGAAAAGAGGTTTTTAGTATTACTTTTTTATCAGCAGAATGATCCAAGACACAGACCTCAGGAACCTTTTGTCTCAGCCTTGCTTGGTGACCCTGAGCTCTACTTTCTAAACTCTTCCATCATCACTGGGAAAAGTGTTTGTAAGGAGTGCTTTACACCAGTTCCTTTGGGCTGCATTGCTCTACTTTAGCAGCCCAGTGTTGCCTTTCTCAATGTTAGGATATAACTTTAGCAACTTTTGACAAGCTTGAAGTGTGTGTAAATGCTTGGATTTCTAGCGACTTCAAAAGTGGTCTGCTAGGTGCTGCCCTTGCCACCATTGCTATTTATAGAGATCCTTCCCTGTGAACTACCCAGGTGTACATGCCTTTTGAATGAGGAGTAAAACTGGACCAAGTATTTGAGATGAGTCTCTCTTTTCACCAAGGCAGACCGGTATACCATCCGCATCACTGCAGCTGCAGCACCTATCCATCTGTCGATCCCACTCCCTGTTCCCCTCGGCCGTGAACTAGACCCCGAGATACATAAATCCCTCCACTCGGGGCAGGAACTCATCCCTGACCTGGAGTGGGCACTTCATCATTTTCCAGCTGAGGACCATGGCCTCAGATTTGGAGGTGCTGATATTTATTCCCACCAACTTCACACTCTGCTGCGAACCATTCCAGTGCGAGCTGGAGGCCATCACCTGATGAAGCCAACAGAACCACATCATCTGCAAAGAGCAGAGATAGCTATGCCACTTGCCTATGCCTAGAAATTCTGTCCATAAAAATTTTGAACAGAAGCAGTAAAAATAAGTAGCCCTGGAGTCCATCAGTGGGTTAGACACTGCATACTCCCAAAGCACACCCACAGGACCCCCAAGATCGGACATGGTCAAATACCTTCTCCACAAAATAAATGTAGACTGGTTGGGCAAACTCCCATGCTCCTCAAATATCCTCGAGAGTGTAAAGAGCTGGTCCAGTCTTCCACGCCTGGGACAAAACTGCATTTTTCATCCTGTTTCCGAGGTTTGACTAACAGACGGACTCTCATCTCAGGATGTAGGCATAGACTTTCCTGGTGGAGACTGAGGAGTGTGATCCCCCTCTAGTTTGAGCACACCCTCTGATCCCCCTTCTTGAAGATGAATAGCACCACCCTTGTCTGCCAATCGAGAGGTACCCCTCCTTAATTTTTCCTTGTTTTTTGTCAGGAGAAAGTGAAGAAATAAGGGAACACATAAAATGAGCATCTTGCTGCATTTCATTGGTATTAGAGACTGCACAGCTAAATGCAGAATTTATAAAATTAGGAACTGGCTAAAGTGATACCTGTTTTGATTTCCTGCAATTGTGAAGAACAAAAGGTTATAATTAGAATTTATAGTTAGGATTTATAAATCTTAACTCGTTTGATCTGCTCCTACAAACAAGCACAAGCAGAAATTCTGGACTTTTAACTGTTTTTACAAGTTTTACAGCAGCAAACACCCATTATGGTCATTCGTGCTACACAAAGCAAATAAGCAATAAACTAGTAATAAATTAGTCTCTTTAATCCCAATGCTCCCGGTTGCTGGGTTGAAATGGAAAACATCTGGGTTAAAGAGATGTACCGCCAGATCTGTTATTCAAATATAGAGACATGTGGTATCCACAGAAATGTCAAAATCTCAACTAAGCTTACAAAACCATTTCAACATCCACCAAACAGCTGAAACAGCAAATGATTAAAGAGCAGGTAAACAGATTCTGCAAAAAGATGTAAACACAAAGTGTGGATCGTTCACCCGAGGACACGTACACCGACATGCCATTGGGTGCTGTCTGGCAGACATCTCACAAATCCTGAAACTGCGGTGTCTCATCACTCACCATCCAAAATTCATTGAACCAGCAGCAAAAGAAGACCATGCCTCTGCTTCACATTTGAAAAACATTGTAATTAATTCTCTCTTACTTTGGCTGTTTTGCTTTCACCACGATTAAATAGCCCTTCCTGCAGAGCTCTGTCAGTCTGCATCGAGACCAGTTTTTAATCAACAGTCTATTTTCTGCATTATTTGCTTGCTTATTGGGCACCAGTTTTGGACAGTGTTGTTGGCCGCTGTTCAATACTGCACAAATCTCAACTTTCACAAAATATGCCAACCTTGTGTAAATTACTTTCTTATCGGTGTGGAGGGGTTTTGTCATGGCTACTGGACGGACTCACGCGCAGACAGTTCTTTCTTAGAGAACAAAAGGAGATTTATTTACAACAGGGATCACCTCAGTGCTATATATATGTACAGTGAGTTGGGAGGGGGCTCCAGGGAGAGAAGGGGGGGGGGGAATCCACACACGCTTCCTCTTCCACACAGTCACTGCCACAGCTCCTCCGCACACACGCACTCCTCTTCAGCCGCACTCACTCCAAAACTCCACACACGCTGCCACACCCGGGCAGGTCCCGTGATTTGGTCCAGAAGAGGGATATTCAGGAGGTTCAACGTTCCAGCGGTGAGCTGCTCTGTGCCACTGCCTTAAATAGCAGCTGGGGAAATCAGCCAGATCAACAGCAGGTGGACACAATCACACAGGTGCGTGGGCCAAGAGCGAGAGCCCATAACGAGCTCCACCCAGGCAGAGAGGAGGAGGAGAGACAAAGGCTTTGTCCCAATTCAGGGTCTGCACGCTTGAAGTACGCATTTTAAGTGCAATTACGTCACCGCCACGCGACGACGGCTGTCCCAATTCGAAGTGTGCTTCAAATGCATACTCCAAATGCGCCGTCGATTTCCCCAAATATCAAGCGTGGTCCGTGCACGCTTCGTGGTCCCATATATCCCACAATTCATAGCGCGGCGGTGGGTGTGGATAATTTTGCCGCAAAATACGGCAGAAGGGAGCGGCCGAAGAGGGTTTTTTTTTCCAAACTTTATTGAAATTATAAAGCGAACAGTCAGTCATTCCAGTTCAGTTTGCACAGTAGGCATACAAGGCAAATAAGAGTAGCAATATACAGTACAATGAAATAAGAAGGATGAATAAATAAAGGAAAAAAAAGAAAAAAAAGGGGGGGAATGTGACAGACTTCATAACAACTTTGTACTTGAAAGTTGTGACAGCTCATTCGTTAAACATTTCTGAAAGAATTTCAATCAATGATAAACCTTTTATATTGGAAGTTAATTTAAGAGAGTTTAAGTAATATTCAATTTCAATCAAAAACAAATTAAATGATGGGGTTGGTTTTGAAATTTACATTTATGTATGTGGAATTTCCCTAATAAGATGGAGCAGCCGAAGAGTGAACTGTCAAAAGTACTGAATATGACGTCACTTATTTATGTGCGAATGTTTAATAATTAAAGTCAGTCATATATCAACAAACACAACAAGCTGAAAGTCAGTGATATATGTATATGTGTGTATATATATATATATATATATATATATATATATATATATATATATATATATATATATATATGTGTGTGTGTATATGTGTATATATATATATATATATGTGTGTGTGTATATATATGTGTGTGTGTGTATATGTGTATATATATATATATATGTGTGTGTGTATATATATATGTGTTCCAACAACAAAGACCAACAACAAAATCACCATGTCATGGAGGCAGTGGACAGCAGTTGTGTTGGACAAGTGGAAGATATGAGGTACCAGCTGCAAATGTGGACAGTGGTGATCGGACAGACAGCATCACGGAAGCTAAAGGGCAGACGAAGGATTGTGTGTGCAATGAACAGGGCAGAGCAGAAATAAACACAACACTGCTTGATAAGATTGTTAAGGTTTGCTGTGTTTTGGTGAATATGTGCCCCAGTGTGGTTGTCAAACCATATGGGCTCAAAATGTGGTCATAAATATTTTGTACTTGTAAAAAAGATTTGTATGTGTAAAAAAGATTTGTATGTGTAAAAAAGATTTGTATGTGTAAAAAGAATTTGTGTGTGCGTAAAAAAGATTTGTATGTGTAAAAAAGATTTGTGTGTGCGTAAAAAAGATTTGTATGTGTAAAAAAAGATTTGTGTGTGCGTAAAAAAGATTTGTATGTGTAAAAAGAATTTGTGTGTGCGTAAAAAAGATTTGTATGTGTAAAAAAGATTTGTATGTGTAAAAAAGATTTGTGTGTGCGTAAAAAAGATTTGTGTGTGGACTTAGCCCAAAAAAACCCCCTGCAAGTTACAAGTACGAATTTTGACCCTATTTTTCTTCCTTTCATCTGATTGGTCAATGTCATGTCAATCACAAATGTAACAATCCAATCAGAGAACAGATGGGTTTGGCTGTCGGAGGGGCGCTTTTTGAACTGCAGGTCCTTGAAGGATAATACAGTTTGAAGCTGGAGGATCTCTATATAAATATCCGATAGCAGCTAGGTCCCCTAACTTTCAGCAGCTGTTGAAAGGATAGAGTTGTGCTATATCAGTGGTTAGAAATACCATTATTACTTTAGGATTAGTTTAACACAAAGTCAGGGCTGACCCGGGACCATTGCTGTGAGTCACAGTGCGCAGCATAAAAGTCCTTTCACATCGGATGCAGGATGTGCTGCTAATGCTAACTAAAAGCAAAGGATCCAGAATTTGTTGCGCTGGCTGCTGGGCTCTGTGGGTTTTTGCAGCAGCTCTACCTGTACTAGATGCACCTGCTCCTTGTCTTTTCTATCTCTGACTTTATGTCCTCTACAAGAGTTTCTGTTTTTTTTGCTGGTTCTTCAAATGTTCAATAAAAACATGTATGCTAATTCATAACGAAGAAAGCTTTGTAATGAAGACTGTCATTTCCAAAACACTGCCCGCCCCCACCCCGCAGTCCGCAGCGCTGTTGAAAAGGCTGTGGAAGTCCCTATATTAAACACGTAGACCTGTGACACAAAAATCACCAAACTCGGACGACCACAGACTGTTTTCCTTCGTGGTGATGAAGGAAAACGCTGGGTTGGCATGTAAAAGGGCATTTATTCCCTTCAAAGACCTGCAGTTCAAAAAAAGCGCCCCTCCGACAGCCAAACCCATCTGTTCTCTGATTGGATTGTTACATTTGTGATTGACATGACATTGACCAATCAGATGAAAGGAAGAAAAATAGGGTCAAAATTCGTACTTGTAACTTGCAGGGGTTTTTTTTGGGCTAAGTCCACACACAAATCTTTTTTACACACACACAAATTCTTTTTACACATACAAATCTTTTTTACACATACAAATCTTTTTTACGCACACACAAATCTTTTTTTCACATACAAATCTTTTTTACGCACACACAAATCTTTTTTTCACATACAAATCTTTTTTACGCACACACAAATTCTTTTTACACATACAAATCTTTTTTACACATACCAATTTTTTTTACGCACACACAAATCTTTTTTACACATACAAATCTTTTTTACAAGTACAAAATATTTATGACCACATTTTGAGCCCATAAAACCAGCGCCAAATGAAACTTTCTCTTGTTGAGTAGTCATAAAGCTGTTGTGTTGCATGTGTAGTTCATTGTAAATAATTGTACTTTACGTGAAGTGGTTTCAATAAAACAGAAAAGAATAGTATATTTGTTTGTTTTTTATTCTTGATCTGTTCACATGTACTTAGCAAGTACATAAAAATGAAATGCAAACTATTTACATGGCAACACACAGCTGGCATTAATCTTGAACCACAAAATGAAACATTACAGGCTATTTAGAGCAGCACGTTGTTTGGAGAAGTATTTCCCAACAAGTTCAGGAAGACACACTTTAAGAAAGATCTTGTGCTGGCTTTAAACGTGGTTCCCAGAAATCCACATCAGGGAAGATGCGTATCACAGCAAGGTCTCTCTGTGTCCACACAACGAGGTCACAGTGGTTGGCGCCGGTAACAAAGATTTGTATTTGTACCTGACAGTAGTGTATCCAGTAATGGTGACAAATCCTCCAGCTTTGCAATAGGAATCTGCCTTTTTTGCGATCGCCTCCTTTTAGTAGTGCGCATACTTCAAGTGTGCAGACCCTGAATTGGGACACAGCCAAAGAAAACAAAAACAAAAACGAACAACAACAAAACCTGTAGCCAGCGTGAGCCAACCAGAGAGACACGGGGGCCGTGACAGATTTGTATGTTCTGTGGGGTTTCTGTGTTGTCAGGAGACTTTGTTGGTAGGGTCTCCCATGGCAAATTGTTCCTGGGTGAGGAACCAGACAAAGACAAGTGGATGACCACAAAGCTGCCATCTCTTTTAAATTAGAACTGACAAACTTCCCCACAGACCACAAAGCACGCATGATCACATGGCATGAACACTTTTATTAGCCTGAGCAGAAGTGAACAACAGGAAGGAGCTGCTGTGGTTTCACATGCAGAACTTCAGAAGAGTCAGAATGATATTTTATACTAGAAGACATTTGCTTTGTTTAGTCTGTCTCATATCAACAAATAAATCTCAATAATCCTGCTGATAACTTGTGTGGGGAGATGAGCCACATTTGGACATTGAGCTGGTTTATTGTTCTGAAATTGCACCGGACAAATCCTTCATCACCACATGAATGCACACTATGTTTTTGACTACATGACAGGGTTAGTCATCCAATAACTATTAATTATGTTTCAGTAAAAAGTATTTTTCATAATTTTTTCTTTTAAGTTAGAGACAAGTTTAGAAATAAACACCATCTAATACTAATTCTTTGCAAGCTCCTTTGACCATCCGATACACCGTTTTTTTAAACCATGAATTTGAAGCAGCGATAATTATCGTGAATTATTTTTTTATGTGCACTGAAACAAAGGAATTTACAGACTTTAATTATGTTGCCTTTATTAAAGTCATGAAAACAACTGAGAACAGATTCCACAACCGTGACTGTATTTTGTAGTGATGAATCATTGATGTTATTAAAGGACAGAGGTTCCCAACACATTTTAAATGACATTCAACAGTCGTTTTGTGCGAGATTTGCTAACCTGAGTAATAGTGAGGAAGTCTCATGTGAGAACAAACTGAACTACACCAATATCAAACTGAGTCTGAACTGTTCTCCATTTAAAGTCTTGATACATGCTCAATCCTCCAGGTGGGGAAAGTTTCTGTGATCTCAATTTAAAGGTTGCTAGTCTTTATCCAGCAACCCTGTAAGGTAATGAGCTCCTCCAGTGGATTGCCATGGGTACACTGTTTGTGAGATCAGGTTTTGCAGACACACACTGAAGCCATACTTCCTTGGAGCAACACAAACTATTCTGCTAACAAAGAAATGAAAAATATCGCCGTCTTTACATCCCTAGCTGCAAAAACATTTCTCACCCTCAGGTGCTCGGTTGTGACACGTGTAACAACCAAACCCAGGACCAGTGACATAAACACCCCCAACTGACCTCTTGATAAATATTATAATGTAGCTACATAAGAGCTGCTACTTAATCTAGCTCTATGTCTTTAGCTTGCTAGTGAGAAACTGATTCAAGTGCCCTCTAGTTTATCTGTAACAATGTGACAACCCACCGTGGTCTACCCTAATCAATATAAAATAAATTGGACAAATCATAGTGAGAAACCCTCCTATCATCCTCGGGGTCATTTTGACCCTGCTGAATTAGAACTGATATTTCACATGTGGTGGGAGGGAATTTCCTGCAAGGACGTTGACAGCTCGTACAAAATTAGGGAGTAGCAAACTTATAAAAGCTTCCATGACATCCCTCTATCTAAATTACTACTCTTGGTGTATTGTGCACTCTGTAATATGTGTGCTGTCTGAAAAAGCTTCACTGTCAATCAGGTTTTGGCACAACTCTTTGACGGTGAAAGTCACATAGACGAGAATGTGTCAGAGACAGAGGATTGTGAATTCTAATCTAATGAGAATGAGAGTGTTGGCCCTCCTGTTGTCTCTCAATCACCAGCAGACACAATGCCTTCCAAAAATGGAAAGATAATATGGTCCCTTTCCCAACTTTAAACAACAGTGGAGACTTAGTGCTTCTAATATTATCAAAATGGTTCCAGGCCCCACCAGGTATGCAGTCAGCCATGTTGAGGACCTCAAGTCATCATTTGAGATCTTTATGACACCATCGATTAAAAATACTGTCCTTTGGATGACAAATTTAGAGGGGAGGTGTGTATATGGAGACAGTTGGAAAGACCTGGTCAAAAGAGTGATGGTTGATTTGGCTGAAGGACTGCGTGTGCATAATTTCACATGCAATAATTTTTTCACGTATCATGCCTTGGATGAGGAATTGCTCAAAAGGAAGTTTACCATGTTAGGGATAGTGAGAAAGAACAAGCCCGAGCTTCCTTCTGAACTTCTTGCTGTCAAGAGCAGGAAGGTAAGCGTTTGCCTTCACTGAAAAAGCAACTCTAGTCTCCTATTGGCTCAAGAAAAGGAAAAATGTCCTGCTGTTCAGCACGATGCACAAACAGAGTCGAGGACGATTTTCCTGGAGCAGCTTGGTAATAGTCTGGTGAAACCTCATACTGAGAGAAAAGGGGCGCCATCTGAGAGCATCAACCACTGTTGCAGCTATTCTGAGGAACGAACAGACAAATACAAACAGCCCAACTTCTCCAATGCGAAAGACCATGGGCAGGAAATATGGAAGGTGCAGGTTTGTCCCAAAAGAAATGATTCTAAGACTAGCACAATGGAAGAAATAAGTGTGCAAGGAGCATTCACACACTTTCTGCACAACAGAGGATGTGTACAAAAAAACGTAATTGTTGGACAAGAACTATTACATATTCTGACTATTTTACTGATGTTTTCACAATTTTCTGTTTCACAAATGGTTGAATTTCACCACAAACACACACATAAAACAAAAACAAACAGAAGAGCTCTGCCATTGACGATCTCAAGCCTGGATAAGAAAAGAGGAGGGGTGAGTGAAAGTGATGTCGTGGTGACACAACAAAGGGTCCTGGGTCACAAGAAAACAGGATTCATTCTAAAGGACATTGATGGGCACATAAAATAAAAAAAACATGGATGAAAGATTTTGAAGATACATTACATCTAAAATTGAAAGTTTGACCTAATGGCAGTACTAGAAAAAAGGTCATGTCATCACCAAAACCCAATAGGGTTCATCCACTTGTGGTCATTAATGTTGACAGTAATTTTGAAAAGATTTAAATGCAAACTTTTAAAGATACATTTATCCTAAATTATAGGTTTGTTCTGATGGTGGTGCTTGAGTTTCATTATCTAGGAGCTACTTATGTGTTCAATAAATAAATAATAAGTGTTTGACACAAACACTTGGTCAGTAATTGTATGTTGAAGGCAAACGTGTTCGCAAGATTGAAGGAGAATGCTAATAACTTAGCATGTTAATATTAGCATGTAGCTTAAAGAAAAGCCTGAGTGAACCATGACAGAGACAGAAGAAGAGCAGCTGTACCTCTCAGATTTGATTTCTTCTTCTTGTCTTTGATGAGGATTTTTCCACAAGTGACGTCTTCAGTTCTCACTCCTGAGTGGACTGTAGCTGGATCACTGTCTGCACAGCAAACACACACAGAGGACATCAGTGCAGGAATAACAGCTGATCATAAAGAAACTGATAATGTTTAAGAAGTGGAATTTTAAAAAAAGTATTAGTTTTATCTTTAGAGTTGTGGTCTGTGTGCAGAGTTTACTGTTTGTTCAGAAACAGGATGCTGGACGACTGCAGAGCTGTTAGCTACAGTTAACCACAGACCACAAACACACAGTCCAGCTCACAGCGAACAAAACTTAGTAAGTACAGAGTTAAACATTCATGGTTACATTTGGTTTTGATCTTTGAAATCTAAATGAACACCGGAGGCAGTCTATCACTAAGTGTGTAAACAGAAGTATTAATTTAAACTCTTTCAGGGGTAAATTCTGGCACCAGATTAGTAAAATGCTTAATTAAACATTTTTAATATATTTTATATATTTTTTCTATTTTTCTATTTTTCTATTTCATAACTGTGAATTTAAACCATCCATCACATGATAACAGTAAGAAATAGTGCTCATAAACATAAATCTAATTCTAACCATCATCCTAAAACCCAGGGTAAATTATGTGAAGAAGGTCAAAGGAAATGTCCTCAAACATTATATTATATTATATTATATTATATTATATTATATTATATTATATTATATTATATTATATTATATTATATTATATTATCAAGCAGCATCTTTCACTGATGGAGCAGACACTGGGCTCGCTCATGTTATAAACTCAGTTATCCAAGAAAAAATAACAGGAGTTTAAACTATTGTGAACCTCAACATGAGTCAGTTATATTTGTTTTGTTTCATTACGTTGAAATATTCTTCCAAATGTTTGTAAATTTTAACAAGTTCACAGAACAGAAATGCAAATAATCTGAACTGTGTGTGTGAAAAATTAAAAAATATGAGTGTCACCTTCAGGTTTTCTGTGAACACCTCGTCTCACTAGCAAAACAAGTAACACCAGTAGAACCACAACACAAACTGATCCAAAAAATGACAACACGGACAGAGAGGAGGGAGATGTGGATGTAGGTGTGGTGGTGTGTTTGTCTAAAATAAAGCAAACACCGTCATTAAGTTGTCGTCACATTGTGAATGTTGAAACCTGCAGAAACACAGACAGGTGAGTGTGTCACCTGTGACAGTGATCCAGCTGGATGGAGACTCTCCATGACCGCTGATGTCACACTTGTAGAGGCCTTCATCAGACCTGGAAACATGCTGGATGGTCATGTGACCTGTAGGCTGCTTCCTGATGAGGGAGCCATCTTTATAGAAAGCAGCTGGGAGGTTGGAGGGAGTGGTCTTTGTTTTACAGAGCAGAGTGACGTCATCTCCCTCCATCACAGGGAGGACAGGACTCTGCAGGATCACTGATCCACCTCAACACAGAGACAAACTACAGCATTTCATCCATTTACACACAGCTTCATCAACACTAACTCCACACACTCAGCTTACCAGTGACTGTCAGGTTAACCATGTTACTGATGGGACCCTCTCTGGACTCACACCAGTAAACGCCACTGTCCAGTGGGTACATGTAACCGATGTCACAGGAAGAACCATTTAATCTTCCCCACCCATCTCCACACTGACTCTTCTTTTGCTTGCTTGTGTTTCTCCTCAGAGTCCATCCAGCAGAGCTGTCGTCCTCCTCACAGCTCAGAGACACAAAGTCTCCTTCAAAGAACTGAGAGCTGCTGGAACTCACAGTCAGACGAGCTGTGAGGGTTAAAATGAAAAACTGATGATCTGTTAGACTTTACATTGTGAAACATGAACCCAATCAGGTCATATCAGTGAGCATTTATCAGGTTTAAACTGTGACAGAAGAAGGTTACTGACCTTGGTTTGTTGTGCAGCTCAGCAGTGAGATCAGAACTAAAGAGAAATGACACTCAAGTTGATTAGAGGTCAGTGTTGGGGAGTAACAGAGTACATGTACCAGCGTTACGTATTTTAAAATTCTAAATATGAGTAACTGTTACAGTTACCGTTTAAAAAGGTGGTATTCAGAATACAGTTACTTTGTTGAAATAAAGGGATTATACAGCAGTCCTTTCATGTTTCATATATAAGGCTATGCCCTCTCTATTTTTTACACTGGTGGAAACCCAAACAAAACACGCATTAAGAGGCTCTAAAGGTATGAGATCGTACCTAATGTCCACCCTACTTTTACTCATTTTATATTAAGATTTAAAAATCTAGTTGGTATTGGTATGGCGAGTAACCTTCAGTAATAGTAATAAATCATGCAGCAATAGTACATTCATGTAGTTGTAAAAAGCATGATATATAATATATATATATATATTATAATCCAAAGTATTCAGAATACGTTACAAATACATTTTGGGGCATGTAATCTGTAATCTGTAGTGGAATACATTTTAAAAGTAACCTTCCCAACACTGTTTAAGGTGAACATAAAGAACAACACCACACAAACAGCTGACAAACACACAAACTCGTCTCTCTCTGATGAATCTGCTTATTTTCTATGTAACACCAGCAACATGTATAAAATATATTTAAGTAACAGATAAATAATTAAATCAAATAAATGTTCCCGGTGTTCACTGCCAAATAGAGAAAAACCAAAAAATTAATCAATCAACAAAAATCATATATTAATACAGAACAAAAAACAAAAAAAAACCCAACTGGTAGAAGAGTAAGAGTAAGTTTTCAAACAAGTTTTTATCCTAAAAGCAGCACTTGATGTGCACCAACTACACTGTGATCATGTACAAAATATACACTACATTTAAATAAAACAGTAAAGTCATGCGTCCACTGTGCAGCTGTGTTGATATAATGAGTGAATGATTTGATCTTTTCACTGCCTGCTGTGTTTCCTCGACTCCTGAGCAAAGATAAAGAGTCAGTCAGACCTGCAATTGGTCCTCATGGTGTTTTGAACTTGAATTCAGCCTGATTTGTTTTTCATGTCTTCTCCTCCATCATCAGTTATCAGGAGAGCAGACAGTCAAAGTACAAGAATTCAAACAAACACAGAGATTCTACTTACAGAGCAGACACAGCACAGATGTTTCCTTCATCGTCCTTCTCACTCATTTGAGCTTTTTTTCATTTCTGTCACTGACACCAAGTAAAGCCCGCCCTCTTCCTCTGAGCACCAGCTTTTCTATTGCTTCAAACACAGAGGTGGGGACTAAATTTTAAAATAAGAAAAAAGTGATTAAAATTGCCTTTAATATTTATCAGTTCCCTCAGATTAAAAGAAATCATAAAAATAAAAAAAAACCCTCAGATGTCCTCTGCTCTCAGTGATCTGTAGTTTGGTTGGTGAACAAATCCATTTCCATGTAGTTACGTCCCCCTCAGTGAGAGAGGCAGATATGAGCTGAAACACAGGAATCAAACCAGGGACGCTGCTGTTATGGAGCTGAACTGGAACCATTCAGACACTGAGGCCCTCTGAACACATTTTAATTACAGCTGTGCAGAGACACACTGATGACTGACTGGAACACTATGATTCACATATAAACCATGTGTGAAACCTCACACATGGTTCATATATGGCCACTAGAGGGAGATGTTGGACTTTAAACAGTAACATGGAAACAAGCAGATCGTCAGAGAAGTTTCATCAGTGTGATGACTCCTCCCACTCTGCTTTTTTCTTCCTTTCCTCGTTCTCATTTCCTACCTGGCATCCTTAATCCTTGATTCCTCTCCTCAGCTCTTGTCTTCGTATTTTTCAGGATTTTCTAATTTCTCTAATTTGTCCCCTTGTCTCCTCTGTTTCCTGCCTTCGACCTGATTTCCTTTAATAAAAATAAAAGTATAATATCTTGACATCCTAATGTTTTAAACCTTGTTTTAAAGTTGACAAAACTCCATCATGAACAGTTTTGTTAAAGTCAACATACAGGAGCATCTTATGATGTCAGGTGTAACAGAGATAATGACATGTTTCATATTTACGGACACTTTTAAATAAATCTACAACATAAATCAGTGTGACAGATATCAGAGCTCACTCACAGGAGTCCTCCCTCCATGGTCTGGATATTCCAGCTGTGGCCACGCCTCTTTTCTACCTGAAGGTAAAAGGACTCCTAAAGGATCCACCTTTGCATGATTCCAGCTGCTCCTGCAGCCTCCTCTCTCCTTCTGCCAGGAAGTCTGAGCTCCAGTTTTGGTGAGATTGTAGGATTGTATTTGGATGTTGTGAGGATGGTGATGATGATGATGAAAGACAGTCTGTGGGTACAACTTCATAACCAATCAAGTTAACATCAGCTGATAACACTCCACGGTCTTGTTAATGCAGTAACAGAAAACAAACAAACCAATGAAACATTGGATCCTGAGGTCACGAGTGTCACTGGTGAAGTCAAACATCAGGAACAAGTCTGAACAAACACACTAATATAAAGTGAACTGGTGTTATTGTAAACAAAGCTGATTTGACTTAAAGGTCAGACGTAAGAGTGAAAACCATCCTGTGATGTTGTTCTTCTTATTTTCCCTCCAGTGTTCACACTGAATGAACCTCCTGAGTAGTTTCAACTTTACATCTGCATGAAGACCTGAGGGCTGAACTATGAAGTTATTGGGCCAGTGAGATACACGCTGTATTTACCTGACTAAATCACCATGGTAACTGATACTAAATACTCAACCTGAGCAGGAGCAGGTTGTTGTTAGGACAGGTCTGGGCTGGCTGTGTTTACTTTATTGTTTTCCTATTCAGGAACAAGAGGAAGGTTGGGCATGGCTGTAATGTGCAGATAATGATGCTTTGGCTCAATATGGCTGAAGTACTTAAGAAGCTGTGTGGCAGCTATTCTTTGCCTGATCATTGTCTATGTTTAGTGGTAACCAGTCATTTCTGTGTTTAGTTTAAAGAACTTTGTCAAGGTTGTAATCTGCACTCTTTACTTCTCCAGAGTCCTCTGCCCTCATCAGCTTTCCCAGGATCTTACAGGACGTCTGCCAAGAGCTTTCTTCACTTTCACCAGCATAAATCCTGCACCCACACCTCTCACCCATCACACCTCCCACCTGTCCTCAACCCCCCACCAAAAAAGGGGGTCTTGCAAGCTCCACTAAATCCTCTCACTCATATTCAGACAGATTTCTAATCACGAGCTTTTCAGTCACTACCTGCTGTTTCCACTTTCTCCCTGCATCACCTGAGATCCCTGGTTTGTTTCTGTGTCTTGTTATTTGTCACTTCACTGTAAATAAAGCATTTTTACTGCAGTGTGTTTGAGCTGATCTCTTCCTTGGTTCCACCTCAGCAACACATGACAGTTATGATCAGAGTTTTAGTTTAAAATCAAAATGTTTTCACTGAGTCTTTTATTCAGAAGGAAGAAGAGTCACATGATAGAGATGATGATACCCAAAGTCATGATACCTGTTATCTCCTACTGCAGTTTTAGAGTTTTTTGACATACAGGAAGATCTGACCTTTGACCTTCCTTTGTCTGCTGGTCCTGGCCTGGAGACTCCGCAGTCTCCTCCCTGACGGCAGCAGCTTGAAGAAGCTTTGCATCGGGTGCGTGGGATCAGCCGCTCACTAAAAAAGCCCTTTGCATAGCGGCTGATCCCACGCACCCGATGCAAAGCTTCTTCAAGCTGCTGCCGTCAGGGAGGAGACTGCGGAGTCTCCAGGCCAGGACCAGCAGACTGAAGGACAGCTTCATCCATCAGGCTGTCAGGAAGCTTAACTCCCTTCCGATTCTGCCTCCTCTCCCCTCTTCTCCTTCATGGTCTCACTGAACTCTGTCACACACACACACACACACACACACACACTCTCTGACTTCACTCACTGGCCTGCACCAGTTACCAGTCACTTTGTGGAGCGTTGGACTGCCATTATCTCATAAGACTTTGTTGTTATACCATCTCTTACCGTATATTACTAATCTCCATTTGCACTATTTGCTTATTTGCACTACTCTGCCTGGTTTACACTCATGGTCATTTATCCTTACTTGAATATTGTATATTGTATATTGCATAGCTTTCTTGTTATATGTAAAATTGTATTGTATTTATTTAAATTTTTATTTTTAATTATTTTATTTGCATTTTTTAAATCTAGGGTTTGAGAGTAACGAAATTTCTATTCTCTGTATGTCCTGTACATGTGGCAGAATTGACAAATAAAGTTGACTTGACTTGACTTGTCTGCCTTTCTGGTCAAAAGTGCATCTTTATTGATACTAAACGATCCTGCATTTCAGACGTCTTCATCATTAGTTACCATGGTGATCTAGCTCGATGTGGCTTGCCAACCCAATAATCTCACTTCATAGTGCCCCACTCTGGAGAACCTTATCTGCTGAAATCAGTATTAAATATGTAAAACAGGACAATAAATAAATGGAGGAATTAACACAAATAGAACTGCAAGAAAGAAAATAATTGATTTTAAGCTCAACATAGCTAACTAAGCCATAAATCTAGCTTTGTAGTTGCAGCATGACTGATGATACAGTCATCCGGTTTTTAGTAAATCTTCAAATAACAGAAAGACTAACCTTAAATGAACACTTTAATAAATCCAGAAATGTTTCAAACCTCAGTTTATGATAAAAGCAAAAACAACAAATCCTCACAGTGTTAATAACAAACACACTTATATTAACTCTACATTTAAATCTGAGATGACATGTCACATGATGAAGAAGTTCACATGATTTAGCTTCTCGGCCAATGACACAAATTAAAAAATAAATAATTTAAGCCAAAGTAATGAGTGACTGAGACTCATTGATGAAATAACAGAGGATGATAACAGGATCAGACTAATCCAGTAGTTTATTATTTAAAACAAAGAGACACTCTTCACACTGACCTTTGTTCCCTGTCCTACATACAAACATTTGGAGTTTTCACAGCAGCAATAGGACACAAACACACATGCAAGGCCAAACATATAAAACAAGCAGCTACACTTCTTAAACACAAAAACAATGTTAAAAATGATTGAATAAAGAAAAACATTCAACATGTAAAACTGTTATTAATGAACACACAAACAAACTCTGAGTACATCATTCATTTGTACCTGATCACTGGATCCTGAGTCAGACTTGTGATTATCTTTAAATCTACGGAAATTCATAGAAACTCAGATTTCCAGTTTCAGTGAAAAGTGTTCACACAGGCAGAGAACAGATGTTGGATGTGGAAGAGTTGGAAGCAGTAAAAACTGAGACATAACCAGTGAAAGACTGATTACCAGTATTGGGCAAGTTACTTTGAAAAAGTAATTAGTTGTAGTTACCAGTTAGTTCTTCAAAAAGTAACTGAGTTACAATATTATGAAAGTAACTAAATACTAGGAAAAGTAACTATTGCATTACTTTAAAAAAAAAAAAGTTTAACCCTTGTGAGATTATTAGATTATCTAATGCAATTTAATGCAAATATAAATTGTATATTTTAAAACCTATGCACAAGTTTTGCAAACAACAAAGTTATATGCAGCTATTTACCTAAAAATGCAGCCAAGGCACTTTTTTATAACCATTTCAAACAATTTAAGGAACAATCAGGTGTTCTGCATCAAATAAGATGCCACACAAATTATTTGTGCCACTCCAAAAATAGTTTCTGTCCACTAATAAGATAAAGGAGAATATCCTGATACCTGCAGGCCTGACAGCAGGAGGTGTATCACAGCGTTTACACTGTAATCTGCCTTTGGTGGCTTTTTGGCAGCACCTGTGACATTCAGCAGTCGCCTCATTGTTCTGACATACAAAACAAAACTATCAACTACACTACACTACTAACTACACTCCAAACACGCAAAATGTCACAAATCTCTCACATCTCAAACTCTCCCTCTCTCTTTTTTTTTTGCTCTATCACTGCAGTCACTACTAAAACTTCCCTCTCTTTCCGAACAACCAAATGTCATGTTGCCATATAATTTTTTGATTGGTCGGCATGGTATGGGCTCAAATTGTGGTCATAAATATTTTGTACTTGTAAATCAGGAAATGTATGTCTAAAAAGAATTTGTGTGTGTGTAAAAAAGATTTGTGTGTGGACCTGCAGTTCAAAAAAAGCGCCCCTCCGACAGCCAAACCCATCTATTCTCTGATTGGATTGTTAAATTTGTGATTGACATGGCATTGACGAATCAGATGAAAGGAAGAAAAATAGGGTCAAAATTCGTACTTGTAACTTGAAACTTGAGTTACACATATTTTTGGCTAACTCCACATACAAATCTTTTTTACATACACAAAATTTCTTTTTACACATACAAATCATTTCCAAGTACAAAATATTTATGACCACAATACCACAATTTGAGCCCATAGCATGGTACATTTTGACACCAACAGGTATGAGGTGTTTTTGTTTTCTTTACTCTTTTTTTTTGGGGGGGGGGGGGGGGGTTGTAAACAGAGAGTTCTTGCAAGCACAACCTATCAACTCAATTTAATAACTGGCTTTTACTTACTTTGGAGTTCCCACTTTTAACACAAAAATGGACATTCAGGGTTTTCTTGGGTTGACTTAGCATCTTGTCCCCCCAGCTCCCTGTAAGCTGAAGACACCATCAACCGTCTGTGTGTTGAAAAATAGTAACGCTTTCGCACCGCATTTTTTTGTAGTATTTCTTTGTAAATCTTATCCTGGTTTCCTGCATTTAGGTCTTTGTTCTCTGTGACCATCAGAGTGAAGAGAAAATCAGCCTCAGAACATCTTCTGGTTTATAACTAAAACTGTTTTACACACAGAAGTAAAGCCTAAGACTCGCCATCACATTGCTTACAACACTTATTTAAATAAGTAGAGATCTGTCAGTGAGACTCACAGCACTTTTTTAGCCTGTGTATAATTAAAAAAAATAAACATCACAAAAAAACACACTGAAAGAAAAAACTCAATGGGTTTACATGTGAAACGTAGTGAATCTCTAAGGGGCTCAAGGGGCAACCATCCACGACTTAAAGTTTCTTTTGAAAATATTGACAAGTGTGGTCTCCACAGAAACCTTAGAATCTAAGCTAAATGCCAATTTAAACTATTTCTACAACCACCAAAAGACAGCAAAAACAAGAGATGATTAGAAGAGTGGTTAACGTAATTGTGCAAAAGTCCGCTACGAAGCCATAAAAATATAGAACTTTACAATAGCTACAAAATTTATATTTTTTTATTTTTCCTGCAGCAGAAGTTACGTAGATGATGTTGGAAAATGTCAGAGTGCCAGGATCAGACTGAGAGAAATGTCTGAATCTATGTTGGATCAACTGAAACTAACTCTCTAACTCTTCATCAAACACTCAGTTTGATGAAGCTGTTTGGAGCTCAACATGTCAGAGTGACGTCTCCGCTGTGATGGTTTTATCATCTGAACGAGGAAACAACACAGAGCAGAGAGGTTAAAGGTCAAAGTACAATTATGATCAGAATGATTGACTTTAAACATTTTGTTTATTTCCTTGTTTATTTCCTTTGACATTTGAGTTTTTAGTCATGTTGGATTTAATGAACCTCTGAACATCCACCAGCTATTTAAATATTTTAGATTACTCTTCCTTAGTAACAACTCAAGACTCACAACCACCAGCTTCACCCCTCCCCCTCCAGCTGCAGGCTTTAACATTGAGTTTCCCACTCACTTGGAGGATCAACAACACTAAAGTTGATGATGCTGATGAGATCCGATGATTGTGTTCCTTTCATGCGAACACGACATTCATATCTTCCAGTATGAATCTTCCGTACCAGTCGTATGTTATAGTGTCATTAATCGTCACATCCTTCAGAATCAAAGACACGTCTCCATCCTTCATCTGTCTGTCCTGCAGATCCACCCGGTTCTTAAAAGATGGATGCTGGTCATCTGGAACAAAGTGCTCATCCCGGTACAGAAGCACATATTCATCTCCCAGGTCAGCTCTGCTCCACTCTACAACTATGTTGTTGTTGTTTGGAGCTCGACATGTCAGAGTGACGTCCTGTCCAGACTCAGCTGTGATGTTTTTCTGGTCTGAAAGAGGAAACAACACAGAGCAGAGAGGTTAAAGGTCAAAGTAAAATTATGATCAGAATGATTCATTTTAAATATTTTCTTTATTTCCTTTGACATTTGAGTTTTTAGTCATGTTGGATTTAATGAACCTCTGAACATCCACCAGGTCACCAGGAGGTTTCTTCCTGTTTAAAAGGACTTTTTCTTCCCACTGTTGCCAAAGTGCTTGCTCATAGGGTTCATATGATTGTTGGGGTTTTCTTTTTCTTATTATTCTTGGGTCATACTGTATAATATAAAGCACCTTGAGGCAACTCTTTTTGTAATTTGGAACTAAATAAATAAAATGGAATTTAATATATCGATGGATGTGCAGCACGGTGATGCAGTGTTTAGCACTGTGGCCTCACAGCAAAAAGGTCCAGAGTTTGACTCCACGAAATGGCCGAGGCTTTACTGTGTGGAGTTTGTTCTCCCTATGTTTGTGTGGGTCCTCTCTTCCTCCCACAGTACAAAGACATGCAGTCAGTGGGGTTAGATTAACTTGTGATGCTTAATTTCAAATAGGTGTGAATGGGTCTGTCTGTGTTGGAGATAGACTGATGACCTGTCTAGGGTGTCCCCAGCCTCATGTCCTGTGACAGCTTGGATAACCTCATTGGATGATTCGGTGTGAGAAAACGACAGAAGAAGACCTGGACCTGCAAACGATACTCTACCTCAATACTGCACTCTCGAGATGTTTTGTCTTGTGTGGTATTTCTGACATAACCTTTAAGCAGTGCTGCCAACTGACTTTAGCATCATCACACCGAACAACAAACTGAATAATATGAAAATAATTCTTAATCATTAACATGTAACCCAGGCTCATTCTCTTCATTCATCTTTATGTCACAGAAAAACAGTTTAGTTTCAAACAGTTAAATCTCACCTGCACAGACAAACACAAAAACTCCGACAAACAGGAGAATCCAGCAGACATTTTTGTGTTCTCAGGTTCTGCTTATCTGACGATCATAAATTGCATCATTAGAAACAAGGGGGAAAAAATTAAAGTTAAAATATAAAATTAAAATATAAATTTTAAATAATGCACACAACTCTAATGAGATTAAATATAAAGTCTGACAGCTTTTCTTGAATTAATTTCATTTGATGTATTTTCACAGATGAAACAAGCCAACAGTAAATCAAATGCTTTCCACTAACTCCACATGACATTCATCCGTAACCAGTATCCAGTAAAGTGAAGCTTTAATCCTGGTTCAGATGGTTTAACATTAAAAATCTCGTAATCCACTGAAGCTCACAGACTTCATTCAACCTGTCATATTACCTAAAAGACTGAAAGATGTCATTTTAAACACTTACTGTTGTTTTGAAGGATCTGAAACCCTCAAACACTCTTCTGATCATCAGGATCAGAAAATTATCCACTGACAGATAAAAAACAAAAAAATTCAAGTGATTTCCTGCCTTTCTAAAATCATCATCTTTTGAACTCTGTTCCAGTTGTCCTGGTCAGAGCACAACTGGAACAGAGTTGTCCTGTTCCAGTTTGTGTTTGTGAATGCTGACTGTGTTTTATGCCTTTATGGGTGAGAGATTATATCAGCTGTCACATACCCACGTATTTTTTTATGTCTCTTTTCTTTCTTGTCTACCATGTGACCTCACTGTTGTATGTGTGTTGCCACTATTTTGAAACATGAATCATGCAGTACTTTCATTGATGTTGCAAGTAAGCAGCATGCAGTGCATTGTGGACACAGCCACTGATGGATTTCTCTTGTGGAATACATGAAGAAAGACTTTATGAGAGGTGGTGTGAAGTGTGACTGAGTAAATTTCCTCCAGTTTAATTAATTTAAGTTCAGCCTTCATGTGTTATGTGTTTTCCACTTTAGTGACTTTACAAACTTTATTTTCTACAAACTAAACATGTGAAGAGCTCATGAACCTGTTCGTTTCTCTGGGTCTGTTCCCAGTGTTCTGTGTTTCTTTGACTTTTGAATCTATGTTGTGTTTTGACAAGTTATTGTTAGAGAGGGTCTAGAAGGACAGAGCAGCTTTCTCCTATACTGAATTCTCCTCATAGGCTCCCTGTTAAGTCCACAATTTAAAATCCTGCTTCTCACATACAAGGTCATTAACACTCAGGTCCATCTTATCTCAATGACCTCAGAGTACCATATCTCCATATCATGGGTCAACAGCAGCTCGGTGGTGACCTGTTTAACCAGCTGATCCAGCCTCTTAGTTCATAGTGCTGTGATGGTCAAAGCATTAAGGAGGATGGAAATAAATAAATAACCAAACCAAATGTTCAGAGGAATGTAGCTTATCATAAAAAACATGCTTCATGATGAACCTTTTACAATAATGAATAATTTGATTTCCTCCTCCTGTAAAGTGGGAGCATGACAACAGACAAAAACAAAGAGTAAATGTCAGATCACACGACAAGGTCTGGCGACAGTTTACATCACAGTATATGTATATACACAGTTTATCGCAGCTATCATTATAAGACACTGTGAGTCTCTGCATGCTGCCTTTATGTAGCTACAGCTGTTTGTATACACTGAACAAAAAGCTTTGTAGCTGAATACTGACTCCTGAAACTACAACACATCACACTGACACACACATTACACTTCTTTGTCTCTGTGCTGCAAACTGGAAAGCTCAGATGAGAGACCTGTCCTCATGTTGCTTGAACATACACAGACATGCAGAATCAACATGAAATCAGTTCGACTATAGTTCTTACTCTTTATCTAAGAAGGAAACTGATTTGAAACCTCACCTGCAGAGACAAACACGAAGAAGAAGACAAACAGGAAAGTGGAGCAGAGAGACGCAGTTACAGCAGACATGTCTGTGTTCTCTGTTTCTGCTGATCTGACTCTTAGTTTGTTCTAAATGTCTGAGTCTGTTGGTATTTTCACTGAATAACTGAACCTGAGTTTAAACCTGAACACATCAGATTACATTTAAGGTTTAAATAAAGCTAAAGCTGCGGTTCAAACTCTTCCGTGTCTCGTGAGGACGTGGCGTTAGAGTGACGTTTGGTAGGTTGGACTGAGGATGCGCAGAAATAAGTGCATCATAACAAACGAGGCGAAGTGGAAAAGTTTTAGTGTTCAGTTGTTGAACGATCTCCACAGAACAAAATCAGAACCTCTCATGTGTCGTCATGTAGGAACAGTTTGTGTTTCAGTCGTTGAAGCAGAAGTATGTTTTTTTTCTGACGGCAGTTTGATTCTCGTTTCATCGTCACAAACAGAAAAACTGAATCAATATGAAAATAAGTCTCAGGGAAATATTTTTACTGTGTAGCCAAAACTTCCTGTTTTATGTCAAAGTCAAATCTCACAACAAACATCAAAGTGGAGCAGAGTGATGCAGTTACAGCAGACATGTCCGTGTTCTCTGTTTCTGCTGATCTCACTCTTAGTTTGTTCTAAATGTCTGAGTCTGTTGGTATTTTCACTGAATAACTGAACCTGAGTTTAAACCTGATAATACAAGATTAAATTTAAGATTCAAATAAAAGTGACTGACAGGACAAATCTGCCTTTCAGACAGGCTTAAAAGTCCACCTGTATGTACTTCTGATTCAGAATCAGGATAAAGTTTGGCAGGCTGGTAGTAACACATCTTAATTATTACCCCAAACTGGTAAAAGGACTGGTTCTCGTAGCACTTTTCAACTCAAAACTAACACAACATGCCTCATACACACACAGCAACAGACTCTGAGTTCAAAATATGAGATTAAATTTAACCTGAACAATTTGTTTTTCACGCACTCACTCAAACTACACACTTTGATTCAGTGTCTCTTACAGAAGTCATGTCACAGTCTACAGCAACAAACATCACACTTCTTTGTCTCAAACTATATCAATATAAAACTAACTGTTCTATTATTTCGTGTTTTCTCTGAAGAAAATATCATTTGGTATCTAACAGTTAAACCTCACCTGTAGAGACAAACACGAAGACTCCAACAAACATCAAAGTGGAGCAGAGTGACGCAGTTACAGCAGACATTTCCTTGTTCTCGAGTTCTGCTGATCTGACTCTTAGTTTGTTCTGTACTTTGTCTGAGTCTGTTGGTCTTTTTTTTTTAAATAATCAGAGCCTGAGTCTAAAACCTTATCATACAAGATTCAATATAAGATTCATAAAAAAGTGAATGACAAGCAAGATCTGCCTTTCAGAAGCTAGTTTAAACTCCACCTTGAATAATGCTTGGCATGCTGCATATGAGTCATAACACAGGGATACAGAAACGTAAAACAGGTTATTTTAACGATAGAAACAGATTAGACTGATTCTTGAAATGAAGGTTAAAGGACTGACACTGAAGTAACACTTCAGCACATTGTGTTCACATAGAACCAGGACAGGCTCACTCTGTCACATGGATGGGGTTAGCATCTTGCCCAGGGATATTTCACATGCAGACTGGAGTGGCCAAGGATTAAACCACCAGCCTTTCAGATGACCTGTTCCACTGTGGCTACAGCCACCAATGAAACGTTTTTAGTGCACATTTTTCATAACCACGTGTCTTTCACACAATCTGTTCGAGTGCCTGGGTTGTTAACCAAGTGTTTTATGTTTTTGGTTCTTTGTCTAATGGGTTATAGGATTGTTCTAAGTTTAGATTCTCTTTGTGGTTTATGTTAGAGTTTTAGTCTTCTGGTTTCTGTCTGTGTTCCATAGTTGCTGTCTCCACTGTCAGCTGTATCCTCTTGTCAAGTCTGCGTCTCTGCGTCCCTTGTCAAACTCACAGGACTACAATCAGCTGGCCTATATTTTAAAAAAACTGGCACACAGTGCTGAGCTGCTTCTCAAATTAATCGTCCAGCTCTCAGGATCACTTGATCAGTATCATCCATTTGCTTGATATAGGTCTATTATAGTGACATGGCTCTTAATCAGTAGGGTTATATGTTTCCCAATATTATATTTTTTTAAAGAACATAATTTGGATTGTTTGTATTTGTTAGCTCTATGGGCAGCATTTTTGTGTATGTGATCCCTTTTCTTAAATTAGATTTGCTATATACACATATTTTGCTCTCTTAGTATTTTAAGGACCTGACTGATACTGAAAACTTTAGACTGATACTGATAAAAAGGAGTTAAAATATTTAGATACTGATACATTGGTCGAGAGTCTTTTTACAGATAGTGTACAGATTACAGAGCTTGGAATGTCATGTAAGCATTCGAATGCAAGCAATACGCCAGGAGAGCACAGCCTACCAAGCCACTCAAGCACGGCAGCTGGCTATCCCTGTGACTGAAACCCGCGATATGGGGACAATGCTCCAGACGGGAAGTCGGAGCTGCCGGGTGGAGAAGCCAAGTCACAACAGATCCCCGCCTGGCACTAGGCAGTGACACAGTGCCAGCGAGAGAGAGCCTGCCGCAGCAGCTCGGCCACTCAGTGGATGGCAGAGCTAGGACTAGCCCCAAGGCCTGTCCCAGGAGCTGAGCGGCCGACCTGCACCATCCCACGACAGGGGAGGGGCTGTGTGGTTCAGGCCACTGAGGGCCCAAGTGGGGAGCGACCCAAGGCTGGTCACCAGGGCATAGCAGCCACTCTGCGCCGTCCATAGACAGGGGGCCAGTAAGAGTAGATCCGATGAGACACTTGAGGACAGTTGGGAAGTGTCAGCTCACTGAGCGGGCACCTGCTGGCCATGTGACCCGCGACACAGGGGCAACGCACTAGACAGAGAGCCAGCGCTGCATGCTGGAGAACACTCACTTGCAGGCTGACTTATCGCGAACCGCGGGCAATACACCAGGGGAACACAGCACGCAGCAGCAGTACAGCTGTGAAGACGAAGGGCCGAGGCAGGGATGCAACCCAAAGGGTCCATTCCCACAGCCGTGAAGCTTTCTTCCTGTGTTCCTTTCCGTTCCCCCAGTCTGTCATGTAATTCATGTGTGAGTTCCACATCTTATTGTCAGGGTTGCTTGTCACGTTTGTTTTCCCAGGTGTTTCCACTTCCCTCATTACCCATTTGTGTATTTAAGTCCTCTGTCTTCCTCTATTCTTTGTCTGGTCTTCTGTTGGCATCACATCAAGTCATGTCTGGTCATAGAGTTTCCTTTCTACTGCTCAGGTTTATATACTTCCTCGTATTTTGTTTCATTTTTCACGTTCGTGATTCGCATTTACTTGTTCTGTTTCATGTTCTTGTTTCTAGTTGTCATAGTAATTTACCTGCTCCCAGTTTAGTTTCTAGTTTAGTTTTGTCCCAGTATATTTGGCCTTTTTTTCCATTTTTGAAATCGGCCCAAAATAAACGGCTTGCTTTTTGTTAAAGATTCAGTTCCTTTTCTTCCTTGTCTGCTTTTGGGTCCACACCATGAACACACCGGCCATCCAAGCCATGACAGGCAGATGTGAAATGTAAAAGTGAGGTTGGAAGTCCAATATGAGATGATATTTGGACAGAAACAATAATGTAATATTTAGAATCCCTTTATTTCCCTGTATATACCTATATGTTGTCAATATAAACAATGGCTGTAAGTAGCAGCAGAGATCAGAGCTCAAATGTGACATATTTTAAAGCTTTATGTGGTACAATACAAAACACACATGTAAGTTGCTATTCTGATGAATAAATTATTAAGTTACACTTACACAAGTCCACACTTACAAAGTTTTACCAGTTTCCATTCAAAACTTTGAGATATCGTGTTTACAGACAGAATGATACGCAGGGATGAAAACACTAACAACAACATAAGCTCCTCATAAGAGGTAAAAGTGAAGCTTTAATAGCCAGTACATTCAAAACACTGGCAGTCATGGAGAACAGAACCAGTAGTGGCTGATACACTTTCCATGCTAATTTAAATAAAGCTAATATTATATTTTCATGAAGCCCAAACTTTCACTTTGCTCAAAGCTGAAGCAGGAAGCAGGAAGGGAGTATCATTTAGTATCACACTAAGGCAACTCTAATCCTGTACTCATTCAGTAGCACATGCTAATGATGTTTGTGTGTCAGCTGCAGGTAAACCCACACATATAGTTACTCTTAACTGTTTTCAAACATAATATGGTGCTCAAAACGAGGAAGTCTGGCTCCTTTAAAGTAAAATACAAAAAAATGATAGGTGGCTCAGGACTTTTGCACAGCACTATTTACACAGTGACAAATCAGTTGTAGCTTTGTGTGAAAGATGCTGCTGCAGTTTTGAATTATGCCACTAGAGGTCAGCAGCTTCAATCAAACAAAAACATAGAGGAAAAAAAAACTAGTTTCTTTTTAAGAGTTTATGAATGTACTTTTGCTGTACACCCTGGGAGACTGTACAGTATGAAAGCTTGTTCCTCTAATTAACACACAACACTCGTATGTTCCAGTGTCATTAATTTTCACATTGCAAAGAATCACAGACACGTCTCCATCCTTCATCAGTCTTCATCTTCATCCTGCAGATCCACCCGGTTCTTAAAAGATGGATGCTGCTCATGTGGATCAAGGAGCTCATCCCGGTACCGAAGCACATATTCATCTCCCAGGTCAGCTCTGCTCCACTTTACAACTGTGATGTTGTTGTTTGGAGCTCGACATGTCAGAGTGACATCCTGTCCAGACTCAGCTGTGATGTTTTTCTGGTCTGAAAGAGGAAACAACACAGAGCAGAGAGGTTAAAGGTCAAGGTACAACTGTTCACATTTATTTGCGAACAAATAAAAATATATATTTAGTTTTACACTCAGTTAGTTTTATAACCACTTCTAAACAACTATCCCATACGGTAAAAAAATAAATTTTTCCTGGCCAAAATATATTTCAAATATATGGTAAATATATGTTGTTTTTGTGATGCTCAAAAAAATATATTTTTGAAATTGAAAATATTTTTTTTCAAACCAAAATACATTTCAAAAGATATTTCAGGGTGAAGAAAATACATTTCCAACCTTACAGTAGAATGTATATCAAAGTATCCTTTATTTAAAATGTATTTAGTGCAATAATGATGATAATAATAATAAAATAATAATACTAAAAGTAACATGTTTTATGTACATCTGCAAAAAACAGTTGGATTCAAACAAAACAGAGTCAAAGGTTTAGCAAGAATTAGGCTGTTTATTCATTTGCTTACAGTATTTCACATTACACAATATCTCACTATAATGTAGCGTTCACTTGACTTTGAACTTATCTGTCAGTGATACAGTAAACAAGATACAACAACTGCTATGTACACTTTAGTTTTTGACAATATATACAATATAGTACTTAAAGGAACACACTCCACTTTTTTTGGAAATAGGCTCATTCTCCATCTCCCTCAGAGTTAAAAATGTTCTGGAGCGTGATCTTACCGGATGGGGCGTAGCCAGGATTTTTGGTCGAGGCGCCATATTAGCAGGCCAAACAAATGCTTGCTGTGTGGTCGGTTGTAATGTTAGATTGCACTACTGGCAAAGGAATAAGCTTGAAAATGGGCTCTTTTCATTGTTTCCTCACCTGGAAGCATCATGAGGGAGCTTATGTGTTGGATGTTACCAAAAGAAGGCGTCTACAGGGAGTGCAGAATTATTAGGCAAATGAGTATTTTGTCCACATCATCCTCTTCATGCATGTTGTCTTACTACTACCAATTAAGCATATTAGGTGATGTGCATCTCTGTAATGAGAAGGGGTGTGGTCTAATGACATCAACACCCTATATCAGGTGTGCATAATTATTAGGCAACTTCCTTTCCTTTGGCAAAATGGGTCAAAAGAAGGACTTGACAGGCACAGAAAAGTCAAAAATAGTGAGATATCTTGCAGAGGGATGCAGCAGTCTCAAAATTGCAAAGCTTCTGAAGCGTGATCATCGAACAATCAAGCGTTTCATTCAAAATAGTCAACAGGGTCGCAAGAAGCGTGTGGAAAAACCAAGGCGCAAAATAACTGCCCATGAACTGAGAAAAGTCAAGCGTGCAGCTGCCAAGATGCCACTTGCCACCAGTTTGGCCATATTTCAGAGCTGCAACATCACTGGAGTGCCCAAAAGCACAAGGTGTGCAATACTCAGAGACATGGCCAAGGTAAGAAAGGCTGAAAGACGACCACCACTGAACAAGACACACAAGCTGAAACGTCAAGACTGGGCCAAGAAATATCTCAAGACTGATTTTTCTAAGGTTTTATGGACTGATGAAATGAGAGTGAGTCTTGATGGGCCAGATGGATGGGCCCGTGGCTGGATTGGTAAAGGGCAGAGAGCTCCAGTCCGACTCAGACGCCAGCAAGGTGGAGGTGGAGTACTGGTTTGGGCTGGTATCATCAAAGATGAGCTTGTGGGGCCTTTTTTGGGTTGAGGATGGAGTCAAGCTCAACTCCCAGTCCTACTGCCAGTTTCTGGAAGACACCTTCTTCAAGCAGTGGTACAGGAAGAAGTCTGCATCCTTCAAGAAAAACATGATTTTCATGCAGGACAATGCTCCATCACACGCGTCCAAGTACTCCACAGCGTGGCTGGCAAGAAAGGGTATAAAAGAAGAAAAACTAATGACATGGCCTCCTTGTTCACCTGATCTGAACCCCATTGAGAACCTGTGGTCCATCATCAAATGTGAGATTTACAAGGAGGGAAAACAGTACACCTCTCTGAACAGTGTCTGGGAGGCTGTGGTTGCTGCTGCACGCAATGTTGATGGTGAACAGATCAAAACACTGACAGAATCCATGGATGGCAGGCTTTTGAGTGTCCTTGCAAAGAAAGGTGGCTATATTGGTCGCTGATTTGTTTTTGTTTTGTTTTTGAATGTCAGAAATGTATATTTGTGAATGTGGAGATGTTATATTGGTTTCACTGGTGAAAATAAATAATTGAAATGGGTATATATTTGTTTTTTGTTAAGTTGCCTAATAATTATGCACAGTAATAGTCACCTGAACACACAGATATCCCCCTAAAATAGCTAAAACTAAAAACAAACTGAAAACTACTTCCAAAAACATTCAGCTTTGATATTAATGAGTTTTTTGGGTTCATTGAGAACATGGTTGTTGTTCAATAATAAAATTATTCCTCAAAAATACAACTTGCCTAATAATTCTGCACTCCCTGTAGCTTGGATAGCAGCTGTGAGACGAGCTGATATTCAGTTCTCTACCATCCACAGATATCTGTTGGTGTGCTTCAGTATTTTCATTCTTGTAAGTTCTAAATAAGTTCATATTACTCTTTTTATTTTCAATGCGCTCTGAGGTCATAGCAAATTAGAACAAACATGCAGAACTACCTTTTTTTATAGAGTTGCTAATTATTTGACATTATTGCAGCAAACCAGCCTATGAAATGAATGAAACAAATCCTGACTGGATTCCAACAATACACATGGGGCACTACGAAATCTTTGCTTCAAACTACATGCTACATACCACCATGCCAATCAGATTACTTCTTCCATGTGAGGGTGAAGAGATGACCCTCCTGGATAAGATGGTGAAGGTTTGCTGCGTTTTGGTGAACATGTGCCCCAGTGTGGTAGTAAAACCAGGGGAAAATACTCTTGTTAAATACTCTTAGAAGTCTTGTGCTGTGTATGTAGTGATACATTTTCAAAAGAGACAGTAAATTACAGAATGCTATAGTGGGTGATATTATATAAATGCTGTCATGATTTTATGTGAACATTTTGTCATTTGTAAACTATACATAACATTGATTCTACATTGTAACTGATTTGATGTTCTACAAAGTGCTTTTAATTCAAAATAGGCAAACATTTGTTTGTTTCTTTATTCAACTTTTGAACAGTGGTACTTAGTAAGCACATATTCAGTAAATGGAAATTATTTACATGCCCCCCTAAATTAAAACATTATGGGTTATTCAGAACAGAACTATGCTTGGAAAAATATTTTCCCATCAGTTGATCCAACTCCTCCACAGTAGCAGGTGGGATTTTTCTGTTTTGAGGACGGCTTCTTTTACCTGTCACTACAGATGGTCTGTTTATGTTTTGATTGAGAGCCTTTTTTTGGGCAGCTGAAGAGAAGAAGTCTATCTTATGGTCAACCTCTGGCTGTATCCTGGTCATATTACCCAGCAAAACCCAGTATGCAGGTTCATCTGTAACAGTCCTTGTGCCACAGGTCCTCACTGTTGCTTCTACTTTAAACAGAAGAGTAGGAACACAGGTGCAGGTCTCCACGACTCCGGCCATACAGGTGCAGTGGGCGGCTTCAACCTTCCCTGTGATGCTCACAATGACCCATGGCTGCAATGCTGGTTGATTCAGTCTTTGAGAGTGCAGTATCTGAAACACACACAGACAAAGTTCAAGACAAGAACTTTAATAAGCCAAGGCCGACACAAATGTGTTGTATCTACGTTCAAATACATTAATCATAAATGTAACAAATAATGTGTTTTTATGCTCCAGGTCCGCGACCCTGCTCTCCAGATAGACAATCCGTTTCTCCTTCTCTGCATTCTGATTGCGAAGCGACCTTATCTCCTCGACAATGTCCAGGATATATTTCTGCTGTAGCTTGATAGCTGATGTTTCTTCAGTCAAAAAGTCCAGTGACTTTTTGATGTCCTCAATTTCCTCAGCGGTCGGTGTTTTCTTAGGCCCAATTTAGTTTGCTCTCTCGCTCGCTCCGTTCAGCCAGGTGCCACTCCTCCTGCTCCTGCAGGTTTTACTCGGCACAGATGTTCCTGTACACTATGCCGGCCACTTGGTTATGGCGTTCCATGTATGCCTTGCCTGCTAGCATCACGGGCAGGGCGTAGGTGTTGACAGTCCGGATCTTGTTCTTACCGTTCAGCTGACTCCTCAGGACTTGCCTGACCCTCTGCAGGTATTTGGTGGTTGCAGCTTTCCTAGCGGCCTCTTCATGGTTCCCATTCGCCTGCGGGATCCCCAGGTACTTGTAACTGTCCTCTATGTCTGCAATGTTGCCTTCTGGTAGTTTGATCCCCTCAGTTCTGACTACCTTCACTCTGTTACCATCCTACTACACTTCTCCAGTCCGAATGACATTCCGATGTCATTGCTGTATAGCCTGGTGGTGTGGATCAGTGAATCGATGTCTCGTTCACTCTTGGCATACAGCTTGATGTCATCCATGTACAGGAGGTGGCTGACAACTGCTCCATTCCGTAGTCGGTATCCGTAGCCAGTCTTGTCAATTATCTCACTGAGGGGGTTAAGGACTATGCAGAACAGCAGTGGGGACAGAGCATCTCCTTGGTAGATCCCGCACTTGATGGTGACTTGTGCTATGGGCTTGAGGTTGGCCTCCAGTGTTGTCTGCCACATCCCCATTGAGTTCCTGATGAAGGCTCTCAGGGGCCTGTTGATCTTATATAGTTCTAGGCATTCCAGGATCCAGGTGTGGGGCATTGAGTCATAGGCCTTCTTGTAATCAATCCAGGCAGTGCATATATATATATATATATATATATATATATATATATATGCCAAGATCAAGGTAGCATGGAGGGAGGTTAGACAACTATTGGAGCTCCAGAAAGGTGCAACAAAAAAGGTCCCTAGGAGTACAGCAAGCTGTCAATACCTGAGGCCTCAGAAACTGCCAATCAAAGCCTCATAGCTGTTTGAAGAGGTACACCGGAGAGACAGAAGGCAGGGGAATAAACCAGCGGTTCCCCACGGAACCAGCCAAGGTGTACTCTCAGTGGCAGAGGAACAATATGAGAACAGGACCACCAAGGCTGGAGACTAATGGAGGTCCCGTTTGAGCGCTTTGGAATAGACCTTACTGGGCCGCTTCACCAGAGTGCACGCAGCTATCGCTTTGTATTAGTTCTGGTGGATTATGCAACGTGATACCCAGAAGCAGTGCCACTGTGCACCATCTCTGCAAAGAGTGCGGCACAGGCACTGTGGTCATCTCCTGAGTCAGTATCCCGAAGGAGATATTGACCTACCAGCAGGGCTGGACTGGGACAAAAAATCGGCCCAGGCATTTTGACTAGAGACCGGCCCACCAGGTATTAAAGCCATAAAGCCTTTGAATGAAAACAAAGGCTGTTGTGACAGTGATGCACGCTGTCTTGTTGGTATATGTATGGTTTCTGTACATTTTACGTCAGATAAAAACTTTGGTTGTAAGATTCAGATAATTATTTAATAAAAGCGAGACATTTTAAATGAGAATAAGAAAGAAAAGTATTTCTTTGTGCCCCCCTCTGCCTGTTAATGCCCTACTTGGCCCCCCTGGCAACACTTTGCTAGACTAGTTACCACAATAATAACGTAGTTACTGTAACGCGTTACTTAATAACGCGTTAGTCCCAACACTGGCCATAATACATTTCAAAATGAAAAACATTATTACTCTTCCACAACTTTTAGAACCAACATCATGATATCCCTTTGTAAACTCCATACATGCCCACAGCTAGCTCATAAAATACATGATGTCAGTGAATTAATTAAAAATATTGGTATTTATTGCTGTCATGTCAAGGTGATTTTGGAATAATTGTGAAAAAAATTATAGCATTCAACAACACAGGACCTTAAATAATATGTATGTTATGTTAAATATCAACACTTCACCGAGTTCTTTTGATACCTCAGAGGCATCTGATGTAAGACAACACACTGCTCTGTAGACCATTTCACACTTTTCTCTCACAAAATTACATCTGGAAGGGAGATGTGTCCTGCATGACACGGTGCCGCGAATCTCAAAATGGTGACACGCGCTAACAGTTTTATTACCAGCTATCCCATTCTAGTCTAAACAGCAGTGATTCACAGGCATTCAGTAGTCACGCTGTACAGCGTACCCATAGAATATCGTCTATTAGCTGCAACACATCTTTTCTCAGCTCCGGCGAGGCTGCGACCTTGCCCTACTTCTCCTCTGGCCGTTTCCTGTTATCTCTACTTTTTGCAGCCAAGCATGGGCGAGAGTCTCCTGCAAACCTACTTCTAAGGGAGTGACACTATTTAATTGGTCAACTGTTTGAATCAAAGTTACATACAGCATTTCTTATACAGCTCAGAAGATATGGAAGGATCAATTATACGAGCCACCTCCAGAAAGATAATATAACAATGAAGGCAACAGTACAGCAATGTGAAGCAACTGCTATACAAATACTGCAAGCCTCAGGTTTGTGAACTATTATAGCAGAAAGAAAGCACTTGTATATCAATATATCCTAAGTCCATCCCTAACTTGACAATATTTCTAATAGTGTTTGAGACAGAGAACATTGTGAAAAACCACCAATTCAATCACCAAATGGGTAAGACAATTTATAATTGAGGGATTTATTGTAGAAAGTCTATTTTGTATAATTGCTTTTTTTTATTTTATTATTATTTATATTGATGTAGGTGGGCAAGAGGGTAAATTCACCCTTAGCCTTCATGTCATTTGTTTTTGCTTGTTGTGTTTTTGCTTTTGAATATTTGAGGAACACATTATGCAACACCTATTAATAGCAGATTAATCAATATAGTCATCTGAAATGAAGTGATGAAATAATTTGTTGTGTTTTCTGTTGTTTTTTTGAACACCCACAGATCCAGTGTGACAGCTGTTCCAGGTGGTTTCACACACAGTGCCTCCAGATGAATACAGGGCAGTTTGGGAAAGTGGCGGCTGGAGAATGGGACTGCTCTCTGTGTGGAAAAGAAATACTTGTTTGAAATGAAGACGAATGTATGTTGTCAAGGCAAAAAAACATTTCTATTAACATTTTCTTTATTGTTTTTGAAGTCTTTGTGTCCTTATGAATAATGTGTATAATGTTGAATAATGTCATGTGTTTCTGTCAGAATGTGAGAAAAGGATGTAATTTTTTATACACTTTTTGGTACTTGGACATGGTGAATAAATAGATAGTTATTTATACATTTTCATTATTTTGCATTTCAAACTGTAAATTAAGCTTTTTTTGGTTATATTTTTTATTACGTTCTTAGTACGTTTGATAAATTTTTGATAAGATAAAACTAAATTCTGAAAGAATTCGGTATTTTTCAATACAGAATGTGCAAATATTTCTTATAATGATTTGGAAGGCAGCATTACATTAGTAAAGTCAAATATATCACATTAGAAAACCAAAAATGACAAACAATATCTTTCTGATGACTATTTTAATTGGACTTTTGATATAGAAGCAGAACAAAAGAATGTTAAAAGAAATTACTTTTAGCCGCTCTGAGCTGGGCATTGGGTTTTCGAAGCCATGGAACTCTAAGTTCCTGGTTGGGTTATGTACTTTTTAGTTATTATATTTTGTGATCCCTTCCTGTCTCCACAGTTATGTCTCCATGTGTAACTGCTGTGTTGTGTAAAGTTGATATGTTTTAGTACTAGAATATGTTTGTTACTTTGTTACTTTGTTTTATTTATGTTATCAATTATATTATTTTGATAGTGTCTCATCTCGTGGATGTTGTTTATTTTTCCTTTTCTCGTTGATAAGATTCTGTTAAGATGTTTTCCTTGGTGTTTCCCATCTCCCTAACCTGGCGTATATATGTGTCACGGTCCCGTGCCTCGCCGGCTGACTCCGTTTTGTTTTTGTTCTCTCTAGCCTCATTAAAAGGACATTGTGGTCCACTAAATTAAACGCTGAGGACAAATCCAGTAAAACTAAAACCGCTGAGCACCCTGAATCAGCGATTAAAAGGAGGTCATTGAAGACTCTCAGCAATGCATTTCCGTACTATGGCGTGATTTGAACCCAGACTGGAATTTATCAGTGATGCTATTCGCACCTAGATAGGCCTGTGTAACGGGTGTATTAAAAAATAATTTATATTTCACCAAAGATCCATCCTGCAGTGTTATCTTGCTTTGTCAGTATTGGTTATGTATATGTGTTTATTTATATATGTTTATTTTCTGTATTTATATTTTGGGAGCTTTTATTTTGTTTATGTGACCTTTGACTTCCCACGAAGTCACTTCCTGTAGCTGTGCGCTATTTTCCTCAGTCGCCTAGAGGCCCCGCTGAGGAGAGGTGATCATGCAGAAGTCCAGTAAAGTGAAGTTGCTGTACTGTTTTGTTTTTATTTTAAACAGTTCTGGGAGAATAAATCCACCCAGCTGGCAAAGTGAGAGCTGACTCCTCTGGTCATTCGCACAACACAACGCAGAGAACTAACGGCAATAAGAGTTTAAGGCCAGACCGGCTACACCTGCAGTTACAAAAGACCTCTTTTCTCTAGCATTTTAGCCAAGAAAGGAAGTTTGGAAATCGGCCTGTAGTTTGCAGGGTCATTTTGGTCAAGGCTACTTTTTTTTTTTCAATTCAATTCAATTTTATTTATATAGCACCAAATCACAACAAAAGTCGCCTCAAGGCACTTCATAGATACAGAGAAAGATCAGGTCTTTTTTAAGATCAGGTTGCACTACTGCATGTTTAAAAGTGGTCAGGACACAACCCGAAAGTAATGATAAGTTCATTAAGGATAGAATACTAGGCCCAATTACATTAAAACCCTCCTTGATGATGCAAGATGGGAGGATGTCATGTACAGAGTTGGAATTTTTCAGATGCTCAATTATCCCTTTCAGAGTAGAGAGTGACACAGTGGCTCAAACTGCTGGAAGGACGAGGTGCATCCCGAAGCAGAAATTTGATTAAACACAGGAGAAAGCGGAACTCTAAGGGAACAAATTTTTTTCTGTAAAGTGAACTAAAAAGTGTTCGCAGAGAGCTGGGGAAGTCACTCTCAGAACATCAGGGCGAGGATTAACCACTGAGTTAAAGGTTTTAAATAACATACGAGGATTATGACTATTAGCTGTAATAATAGCCGACATAAAAGCTGCTTTAGCCATCTTAACAGATTCCTGATAGCTCAAACGGCTCATACGTAGGATGTCAAAGGACACTTGAAGCTTATCTTTCTTCCATTTCCTCTCGGCTTGGCGACAGGCGCGTCGTAGGGCTCGTGTAGAGTCATTTAGCCAGGGTTGTGAGCAGGTTCTAGGACGTTTCACCTTAACTGGAGCCACAGTGTCCAGTATGGAGGAGCATGTGGAGAGAAAAGAGTTAGCAAGTTCCACGGCAGTAAAATGTAGCAAAGAGCAAATACAAATACAGAAGAGCAAATATTTGTGACAGGATTTAATCAGCTCATGGTTTTGACAATAAACTGGACTGGGCTAAAAACACCACAGCACTTTACAGGGAGGGCCAGAGTCGTCTCTATTTTTTGAGGCGACTGAGGTCCTTCAACATCTGCCAGAAAATGCTCAGGATTTTCTATGAGTCTGTTGTGGCCAGTGCGATCCTCTATGCTGTTGCATGCTGGGGGAGCAGGCTGAGGGTCGCAGATGCCAACAGACTTAATAAACTAATCCGTAAGGCCAGTAATGTTGTGGGGATGGAGCTGGACTCCCTCAAGGTGGTGTCGGAGAGGCGGATGCTGTCCAAGATGCTGGTCAGTCACAGGAGCTCGTTCAGTGAGAGACTGAGATTACCGAAAAGCACCACTGAACGACACAGGAAATCTTTCCTGCCTGTGGCCATCTCCCTGCACAACGCATCCACTTAACACACTGGTTACAGCTACAACTACACGTTTCTTTTCCAGCTATTTATTTATGAGTGACTTATGTATGTATATATATGTATATATTGTACTATTCTTAGTTAGCGTATTGTCTGTCTTGTCTTAATGTTGGTTTATAATGGAGCACTGTAACAAAAAATAATTTCCCCCAGGGATTAATAAAGTATTCTGATTCTGATTCTGATTCTGATTTTAGTTTAGACACAGCTGAACACTTTCAGGTGAGTGTTACAGTAAGTAAAGTTTATTTCTGTTGCGCTTGTTAAGACCAAGAACAGTCATTAAGCTTTACAGTAATTTTTTTAAAAAAAAGCCAGCAGCACAAAGCAAAATGAACACATGACACAAACAAGACCATAAAGATAAGAACCAAGACGTTAAGTCTGAAGCTGACAGGGAGCCAAAGAAGAAGCTTTGAAAGCTTCATGAGAATGAGTTAAAAACCTTGCAGCAGCATTTTGGACAGAATTGTTTTAGTCAAACAAGAAAACCGTTAAAAATCAATAAGAGAGCACATGAAAGCACAGACGAGCATCTTCTGAGACACAGCAGCTTCAAATTGTTCTCATTTGATGCTGCCGATGTAGTTTAGCCTGAGTTTCCTGCCCGTGTGTTTGCTGTCACTGTTATGAATCCTGCTGTAATCAGTCTTCTACAAGCAAACAGAAGCAAAGGCTGTCTGTTCAGTCAGTGAAACACCAAACACAGATCAAAGCTTCCTCCATGAGCCACACAGAGGAAGCAGTGAAGCAAACACAGACATGGAGGCACAGAAACATTAAGAAAACCAAAGGATCACCACTGAGAGAAGAAAATAATAGAATCAAAATGAAACTGGAAACATTCAGAAAAACAATGAGATCAAAGTGTTCCTCACACTTTGTGTTTTAGGGATCTAAATGTTTTAATTGTTATATTAAAAAAAAAAGATCTTAAAACCTGCTCAGAACTAAGTCTGGATTTTGGTCTTCCACATAAGTCCAGGACACTCAGACGCAGGTCAGGCTTCACTGTACCTGAAAGGAGGTAATCGAGGTGTTTAGAGATTCAACCAGCTCTGATTGCAAAATCCCTGAAATGTCTCTGTCAGTGCATTTCAGGCAGTTTGTCCAAAGTTTGTCCATTCTGCGCTCCAAATGGGTTGATTGCATTAAAAAATGTAATCACATTAATTGTGATGACAGCGTTAAGGCGTTAACGTTGACAGCTCAACAACAAACACAAAAACAGAAGACATTGTGATATAGACTTATAATTTGTACCAATGTTTTTTCTCAATTCCATCACACACATATACGTGAAAAGTGAGCGCGAGGGCCCTCGGTGCACCTGACTGCTGCTGCTGCTGTGCTAAAGTCTCACATGCAAGTTGTCGAGAGGGGAGGGGGCAGGCTGCTTCCAAATAGTGCACATTTCATCCATAATGTTGTCAATCCAAGCCCATTATGTATTAATGATTTTTCCTGGGTTGTGTGAAATAACATTCATTAGTAGGGCCAGGACTCCACAGTCTATTTACACCTACAGGCCAGTGGACACTCTTTCAGTGATGAGGATGTACACATCCTGGACAGGGAGGAACGCTGCAGAGGGAGTGTTCGCCCAGTGCACAAAACAGGACCGCCCCTATTTCCGAGGTTATTAAATGCACGACAAACCGCAGAGTCGAGTGAGCCGCTGAAAGTCAGATCTGTTCTTCAAAGCAGACTTTCAGCTTTATTTCAAGCTTAAATGTAATCTGATGTAGTCAGTATTTAAAGTCGGGCTCTGTTATTGACTGAAAACTCCGACAGACTCAGACATTTAGAACAAAGTAAGAGTTGGATCAGCACAAATACTGACACAGAGATGGCTGCTGGCACTGCGCTGCTCTGCTCCACTTTGCTGTTTGTCCTTGTCTTCGTCTCTGCAGGTGAGACTGAACTAAACTGAGTTTCTCTCTGAGATAACAAGAAGTACAGGAGGATTATTTTCATCTGGATTCAGTTTGTCTGTGTGTGTGAAGGAGACAGGAGGCTGGGTGGACACTTAACATCTGTAATCCAGCTGTGACAGAGACAAAGAAGTGTAATGTGTGTGTCAGTGTGATTCATTGATTGATGCATTGAGTTTTTCCTTTCCAGTCACCTTTCTCACTCACTATGTATTAATAGGCCTCTCTGCATTGAATCATATCTGTTACTAATCTCTGTCTCTCTTCCACAGCATGTCTTTATCCTGTTTTCCTTCTTTCACCCCAACCGGTTGCAGCAGATGGCCCTGCCCCTCCCTGAGCCTGGTTCTGCCGGAGGTTTCTTCCTGTTAAAAGGGAGTTTTTCCTTCCCACTGTCACCAAAGTGCTTGCTCATAGGGGGACATATGATTGTTGGGTTTTCTCTGTATCTATTATTGTACGATCTACTGTGCAATATAAAGCGCCTTGAGGCGACTGTGGTTGTGTAATATTTTTCAATGGTTGTACAAAATTAAAAAAAAACAGCAGGTGTATTGTATATGTTTACAAAATGTGTGCACAAGTTTTCAAAATCTACAATTTATATTTGCATTTCAAGTTATAAAAATATAAACTACTAGGCTTTTAAGTTTTTTGTGTGATTTTAGATCAGTAATATTAATACAGTATGTCAATGAAAAAACAGCCAAATTCAGACACGTGAGGTTGAGCTGAAAAAGAAAAGAATGATACCAGACAAGGCAAGTGGAAAAAAATAAAATGAAACAATTTGAAGGTGACATCCAAATGTAAAATCAAAGGGAGTCAAAAATGGCCGGTTATATTTTGGACCTCTGAGGGTTAATCCAAGAAATCATAAAAAATTAGGTTTAAATTTTTGTTCATGACAGTGCAGATTTCTGACATTTTGTGTAATTTAAGCCTGTAACAATTTTATTATTTTTATTTTTATTATTATTTTTTTAACAAAAACAGTGTGAAACTTTAGTTAAAGTTGTGTTTGTAGATGAACCACCCCTGGGTGTAGCTTTCTGGATTTTGTTCTTTTTGGGCTACATATTTATTTATTATACAGGCTATACAGTACATAAGATCAAAATTTGCATGTTTTATGTAACTAAAGTTTTTAATTATGTGAGCTACAGAAAATAATTAAGTTATAGACTGTATTTATATCAAAAAGGTGTATACTTACTGCATTTGAATAATTTTAAACATATGTAACCACCTGCGTGTGTGTTTGGAAAAAAAGGCTTTGATTTTGCCACCCAATTTGAATTCTTTGCCACCCTAAGAAAATTTCTCTAGATCCGCACTTGGTGTCCACTCCCCTCCCTGGACTTAATTGCTAATTATTTTTTTTGGCTCATGGGCAATATCTTTGATAGGTGCAATATTTTGGTCTCTGTGAAATTACCATCTCCACCCTAAATGACCATAGCCCCTCCACCCTTATTTATTATATTTTATAATTGCCCTCGTATACAGACCCACAATGTTTCTGTTTCAGTGTTTCTTACGCATACACAGTCTATATAGTTTCACTCACATATATGTATACATATATATTGCTTTTTATTTTATTTTATCCCCCCCCCGTTGTATATTGTCTTCCCTTCTTGCTTTTGCACCTTTGTGGCCAGCTACCCAATTTCGCTGTGCAAGAAATTGCACAATGACAATAAAAAGCTCTAAGTCTGTAGTCGCGTCCAAATTCATGGGCTGCATCCTTCTGAGGACGCATTTGTAGGCCGATTATGTCACAGCAACGTGACAAAGACTGTCCAAATTCGTAGACTCCTCCGAATGCAGCCGACAAATGTGTCCTCCTTTTCCCCGAATTTGAAGGATGGGTCGGGTGTGTCCTTCGTGGCCTACCATAGCCCAGAATTCATAGCGCAACCCAGCCAATTCCAGTTTTCAACAATGGCGGCCGCTACCAAATTTTTAATATTACTCTTATTACTCTTTCTGGGTCACAAAATAAACTTTTAACATATTTTCAGACGAGAATGTAGCTGTGTAAACTTCAAATATCTGCTCGGTTTATCAAGATATCACATATTTGCTAAAGTGCTCTGATGTTTTCGGAGATGTCTGTTACCCACCAGACCGATAGCTAGCCAGGAGCTCGAGGGTCACTAAAGCCCCCGAGAACTGCGAAAGACCACAGATCACCGCGGTCTTTCGCTACTCAGGTTAAACGTAACATATAAATCACTTAGACAACCTAAAAATGTTATTGTTGGGCTTTTTTCAGTGTTTTATTTGTTCGTGAGTAAATCGGTTTGGTTGAGTTTAAAGTTATTAGATTAGATTAGATAAAATAAAACGTTATTAATCCCCTGGGTGGTTTTCACACAGCTGAATAAACGTCAAACAGAAAACTGATTAAACAGAAGAGTGAGATGGTCGAGAATTTACACCAGTGTCCTGTTATATTTTAGATAGCAAGGTGTAGACGGCCGACTTTATTAAACTCCACCGAGACATCGGTGACGCTAATCAGAAGGCTAGACCGTCCAATTTCACAGCCATTTACTTCCGGCCTGCCCGACCTTCTGAGGACCCGGCCCATGTAGGCCGCGAAGGCCGGGTCCTCAGGAGGATGCAGCCCATGAATTTGGACATGACCTCTAAGTGTAAGTCTCACTTACTGCTCTTGCACTTCTGGTTAGTTGTATTTCATTACCCTGTATTTATACATGTGTAATGACAATAAAGTTAAATCCTAATCCTACAAGGACACAGGAAGTACTGTGGTAAACACTGCCACCTATTGGTGAGAAATGTAGTTCAATTTTCACTTTCTGATCACAAACTGTGAACTTCTTTAAAGTCTTCCTCCTCCATCTCGGCCTGCCCACTCAAGCGATCAGTAACATTAATTATGATCAAACACACACAAACTCTACACCATTTCTGTCCACGGGCAGGAATGATAACTTTTGCTTTATGAAACAGTCTAAATCTGTGAACTTTATCGAACACAGAGTGCAGCTTCAGTTTTGACGTGATGAATGTGAACGATGACTCGCTGACACATGAAAACATGTTGAAAAGCATCGTGAATGCGCTGGACTTCTTCTTGAATGTCCTGGCAGGCTGATTGTGGAAACGTGACGCAGCTCAAACTGACTCTCAGAGTCTCCTCTGTGACTCTGGGTGGCTGGGCAATGAGGGGCGAGGCTTAACAGAGTCCTGATCGGTGACTCCATCGTGTTTCAGAGACTCAGTCTGCCCCCCCCCCCTTCCCCCTGCTATCATCATGAAGGTCAAACAAACACCTTGACCTGCTTCCTAAACTATGATTGTCATTTATTACCTCTCAGCATTTATCTGCAGTACCAAAAACAGCCACAGGGGAGCGGCGCTTCACCGGATGTGAGTCGCATCATCTTGCAGGCGTCTGTTAGACTGAGCCAGTGCCAGCGAGTCATTAAAAACAAAGTTTTTAACAAACACAGATCCACTCACTGAGTCACAGACACACACGAAGCTCCGGCACACAAACTTTTATTTATGTTTTATTCATGCTCAGCACATGATCAGCTGAGAGGTGCCTCTCAGGTAAAGGGGGCGGGTCCTCACAGATTGTTGTCTGTCCACTCCTTCATAGCCTGGGTGCAGGCGTTGGCCTGGTGACCGTTCGCTCCACTGCTGCGTTTGACCCATTGATTGAAGCTCTGCGGGTTTTGGTTATGTACCAGGTACTGACCGAGGAGGCCAGAGGCCTGAAAACACGAGAAACACACCATCCAATCAGACAGCTTTAAAAAGGAAGCTGAGCTGTAATGGCCACTTACAATCACTGTGACAAACAGGGGCTGGAGACTGAGGGAGTCAAGAAGATTGGTTTACAGGACAGGACAAGACAAAACTGAAGACATGAGAGAGAAATAAGTGCAAACAGCAGCAGGATATGACCGATGTGAGGCACAAAGGAGGCATTTCAGAGGAAAGTGAAACCTATGACAAAGTTCACAAAGCAGGAAAACAAAACCTAAAGTCTGACACACAGAAAATACCACACATGAACAAACACATCAGCTCCTCTGACAGCTTCAGGAGAGAGTTCAGAAATTCACATGATTATATATTTACAACAGGGATAAAAACAAAGAATAGCAAAAATCAAGTTAAAAACAGTAAAAGTCAGACTGACGTTGTGTGAGAGAGAGGTTCAAACTGCATTTATAAATAATATGTACGCTATAAATGTAAGAAAAACACAGCATGAAGGTGAAATGCAGAAATCTGTTTGGGATCAGGTCACAGGCGTTTATAGTTCGTTAAAGTCGTTCATGTCCAAAAACCAAATTCTGCTTTTTGTGTGTGTGGGTGTTTTGCGCACCTTGCTGATGCCCTCCCTGTTCAGTTCCCTCCCCAGAGTAGGTCCGATTCCTGGCACCGCCGTCACCGGTTTCCCTGCCATGGGCTCGCTGACAAAGGTTCGGTGCTTCTGAGTGCTGCTTGACATCCTGAGAAGAACACAGTTTCATTAACGGCTGTCTGAGAATCGCTGCTGCAGATTTATAACATGAGACAGCTCAGCTCCATCCATCCACATCATTATTATTATTATTATTATTATTATTATTATTATTATTATTATTATTATTATCATCATCATCATCATCACTATCATTTTTATTATTACTATTATTACAATTATTATTATGGAACTCTGAGTCCTGTTCCTGCATTTCATGATGCAGATTTCACTGAGCTCTTCACACCCGAGAATCCACGGCTTTGATTATTTAATTAATGAAACAATCAAAAGCTGTTTTAAGGAGGTCAGAGATGAGGAGTTTAAATATCTCAGGGTCAGGTTCACGAGTGAGGGGAGTGAGATTTACAGACTGATTGGGGCAATCCCCACCCTCAGCTATGGTCCCTGAAGTGTGGCTGGGCTCGGCCTTAGAGATGAGGTCAGGACTTGACAGAGCCTCCCTGAGGGAGACAGCCTGGCGGGTTCAGCTTGTTGTTATAGCTGGAGGAAAAGCCCAGGTATGAGAGTGCTAACCTGGTTTGATCCAGCATCCAAAAATGGATTTTGGACCTCATCTTTGGCCCTTTGCCCTCACTCCAAAATGGACACAGCAGATGGCCACCTCTCCAAATCACAGATACTCCATGAAATATACTTCAAAGTACATAAAGTGCTACCTTGACTTAAGAGTTTTTGAGCTGAGAGCTAAAGTTCAGATATCCCACCGCTAACCGGTCCAGCGAACGCGGCTCACAGGTCTTTTGCGGGACAGAGCAAAGAGGCGGTGATGACGTGCACTGAACGATCGATATACACGAACAAAGTGTGCTCGACTTGGTGAAGCACTCGAAGCGAGGCACCTCCGCCTGCATCTACATGTAGCAAAGCAATTACGGTGTTTTGAGTCCGAGACAGTTTTTACTCGGGAACATTAATGTGACACACGGGTAGTTTGATTTAGGAGCTCCGTCAGGGGACGGATGAAAGTCGTAGGTCAAAGCATGGCTGAAGATACACGAGACGAGAAACGAGCATCAACAATATTTAAACTACGAAAGGAAAAAGAAGTCAAGAGTTAAAATGCTTCAAAATGAATGTTCAACTTATCATGTTCTATTTCAGGTGCAAACGAACCTGTTTCAAAGTGATTGCAGATATTGTCCTCGTGAAATTCACCTGCTGTCACAGATATCCGTGCGCTCACCCCAAAATAGGAAGCGACAAGAAAATGAGGATGAATTTAAGAACTTTAACAACAGCCTCCCCTCTGTGGGAGGAGCTAAAAGAGGCGGTGTGTGCAGCTCATCGCAGCTGCGTGTCACTGTTTCCAGAAAGCGTCAGACCTCTGAGCAGGGGCGGTCCTGGCCTGCTTGGTGCCCAGGGCGAACACTCCCTCGCCCCCCACAACAAACATAACACAATATACATTAATATATGTTATTGTGAAAACTGTTGTCGGAACCATACTGAATTTAACCAGATAAATATTTAAGATAAGATAAGATTTATTGATCCCCCGGCGGGAAAATTTGTGCATTACCTCAGATAGCAGAAGAAGAATACAAAAAATACAAATACATCAAATACAAAATAAGTATGATAAGTGTAATGGTCCTGGGTCATTTGACCAAGCGTTTTGTGTTTAGTATTAGTATTAGTATTATTATCTTATGTTCTTAGGGTTTTGGTTCTCTGTGCCTTCCTTGTGTTATGTCTAGTGTTTTTGGTTCTATGTTCATGTTTTCAGGTTTGCTTCCTCCCAGTCTAATTAGATTCAGCTGTGTCTTCCTCCTGTGTGCCATTCCTTTTCCCCCTCTGTGGCTGTGTCCCAATCCAGCGACCGCACGCTTCGTAGTACGCGTAGTTCACGGACTACATACAGCAGGTACTACGAAGTATGAGAAGTGCGGAAGTGAGAGGCTTGTGAAATGGGACGGTCTGGCCTTCGTTGTGCTGCTCAGGTTGCCTAGAAACAATAATACTAGCCGCGAGAAACGTTTCATACAGCATTGTCTGACAAAAAGGAGGGAGAAAAAAATGTTTTTTTTGTTCATTAATTTTTTTATGAGATCACTTTGATTTGTTGAGTATCTGAGGCTGAGACCACAGGACTGTAAAACATGATTGTTGGGCTTCATTTCTGTACTGAAAAGTCATTTCAAAATTAGTTAGTACATAACAATTAGCTCATGTTGTTCGTGAGACTAAAGTCATCTCACTGTGGTAATGTAAATATAATATGGCCAAAATTATAGTTATTGTCAGATTATTATGATATATTACAGCAGTGAGCTTGAACTCTGTGTCATTCACTGAACTTCAGTAAAGATTCAAGTTGCATTTATTCAAATTTCCTATCACCTTAAATCTTCACTCAAAGACATCTTTGACAGTGTATATATAGATGTGTTATATATAAGGGACAAATATTGTTCGTTTAATATGTTGGCATTACTAAATGTGGCTCAATGCTTACATATATGTGAAAAAGAAAATATACGAGCTGTGATAACTGTTTCTGATAGAATGAAGAGTAGACTGATATATTAAATATTCCTTTATTGGGTGAGAAAATCACACCATGTCATAACTGCTTTAAGTCATACAGAATAGATATCAGAGCCTTAAACAGGCTGACTAAATGGTCCAAACTGGGCAGAAAGTATACAAACACATAACATCCTCATAGAATATGATGTAACACTATAGATCAGGGCACGCGTGCCTAGGGTTAACTGATGGCACGACCATAGCTGGTTTTTAATTATTATTTTTTGTAACGGTATAAACAATGAAAGGTGGTGGATTGGCCAGATGCTGGTCGATGTGTAAAAATAACTCAGGATATACAGGAGGAGGAGAGGCCCGAGTGTCAGGTGAACTGAACTTCAGGTAAGAAGTTATGACCTGCAGTCTATCTGGGTCTGCAGGTGTAGTTTATTTTTGTTGTGCTGACTTTTTACAGTCAGTTACAATAACTTGTACTGCGTACTAGCTAGCATGACGGAGTTTCTATACAGCTGGGTGGGTGCTATGATGTTACTGATAGTGAACTTTATTTTATTCATAAGGTTAGTTAGTAGAGTTGCCAACCGTCCCGTAAAAAGACGGAATCGTCCCGCATTCACAGAAATTATTACCCGTTTCGTGTTGAGCTGAGAAGGGACGCAGTTTGTCTAGGATGGAAAAAGACACAAAGATGGATTTATTCTGTCGTTACACTGCACAGCTGCCTCTTCTTCTCCTCTCATTCTCTTCCCTCTCCCTCCTGTTGCTAATTTAATCATGAAACTGATCAATAATCAGCTCATCGGCTTTTCTCTCGTGCTTGTTTATCGCCCTCTTTGCGCCAGAAAGAGGAAACCGCCGGAGGTCGCGCTAAACAACAGCAGCAGCACGTTTAAGCTTGATCAGCTGCTGTTAGAATTTATTTAATATTAATTTCTAGTATCAGCTGAGGTTTGCTGGAGCCACAGCTGTAAAAGCTGCTGGTCATGATGTCGGTTTGTATATCTGGTGAGAGGGAAACATGAAGATGAAACCAGGAGATGTCCTTACTGAATCATCAGAGCTGAACAGGTGATGGAGAAACAGGTTTACCTTTTAGGTGACATGAATGAGTTGAAGGGAAGTTATGAACTGTTTCTGAGAAACAAATAACACCAGGATACTTTTCTATGTAGCTGACAGCTGGTAACTGTGCAGGGGCGGGTCTAGCAAAGTTTTGCCAGGAGGCCAGGTGGGGCATTAACAGGGAGAGGGGGGCACAAATAAATACTTTCTTATTCTCATTTAAAATGTCTGGCTGTTATTAAATAATTATCTGAAGCTTACAACCAAAGTTTTCATCTGATGTAAAATGTATAGAAATCATACATATACCCACAAGACTGTACATCACTGTCACAACAGCATTTGTTTTCATTCAAAGGCTTTATGGCTTTAATACCTGGTGGGCCGGTCTTTAGTCAAAATGCCCGGGCTGTTATTTTGTCCCAGTCCAGCCCTGGGCACAACATGCAGTGATTTAATCTGAGAAGGTGCATCAAAACATAAATGGCCGCCAGCGGTGCACATCGCAAATTGGGACTTTCAGGTGTATGGACCAATGTTTTATTTTCTGATCAAACCAGAAATCTTTAATGAGCAGCTAGATTTGTCTCGCATTAACTGGCTGAGTTAATGCCAGTTAATGCAACATCGAAGCAGCTGGAATCTATAGCTGTGCGCGTTCATGGAGCATTTTCACCTGCTGAGAAGTTTAACTGTCTTCAGAACATTGCAGAGGCCTTATTGACAGTATTTGGCTCTACATATCTGTGTGAGCATATTTTCTCTCACATGTGTCCTCAGATAGCCGTCTGAATGCTGGACACTCTGAGACCTGTGTCTCTGAGTGGGAGACCAGAGATCATATTAACATGTGTGTGTCTGTATTAACCAATATGCCATATTGGCTTAGTTTATTTTTCTTATCATTGTTGAGAGGAGACCATAAATAGCATTTGTATTTTCTGTTGTACAGTTCATTTGCTGTTATGGAGTTCTTGTTATGGATAAAAGGTGTCTTTTTTTGTTTCAAAATAGCTGATAACTATTCGCTGACAGCTGCCAACATCTGCAAACAAATATAATTCTATAAAGTGGTTCTATATAGTGTGTAACTGTTAATATAGAGCGTTATTAAATTTATTGCTAATGCAATCATATGGCACACTGACCTCTGAGGAAACTTTAAATGGCACTCGCCATCAGAAAGGTTGCCTACCCCTGCTATAGATCAACTTGTCAGGGTAGGTGTAGAAAAGAGGACTCGTATGCAGGACTCCTTTCCCCACATCCCCACGGTCTGCCAACACAGACCGTGACAGAATGATCCTGCCAAGCATGGACCCAGCGGTCTCTGACGAGAGGCTAAGGAGGGAGGTAATGGACAAAGTTTATAAACTGTGTGAATTATGGTGGGAGAAGTCCGGGGAAGTGTTGCGTCGCGCCGTGGAGAGGCGGCTGCAGGAGATGCTTTTTAAGTTTCCCTGGTTGGTAGACTCCCTCAATTCAGTTGTCCTGGACTTCCTGCTTTCCACCCTCCACCTCCACTCTCCTCCTCAGGCTGCTCACCGGCTCGGACAGCTGGTGGATTCTCAGCCTGACACGCCGGCCCCGACATCTACACGGAAACGACGTTCGCGCCACTGGCGTTCCTCACCGCAGCCTGATCCACGGACATCTCAAGAGCCGGCTGTGGTGAGTAATACGGACAATTTTTCATTTCCCTCACCATCAGTTTGTGTGTCTGCAGTGGATTATGACGCTGCCGTAAGCCATCCGACAGCGCAAGTAACATCACCTCGGTCAGAGGTCTCCACACCACTCGCTGCTTCACCATCTGCAGTTGTAGCGCCGCCGTCATCTCATCCGCCTGCAGTCACCCTTCTGCCATCTTCTTCACCGGCTGCTACGTCGCCACCCGGACCTGCCCTGCCCGAGCAGAAGCTCGGCGAGCCGGAGGAGCTCGCGCTGCCCGAGCAATGGTGACACGCGCTAACAGTTTTATTACCAGCTATCCCATTCTAGTCTAAACAGCAGTGATTCACAGGCATTCAGTAGTCACGCTGTACAGCGTACCCATAGAATATCGTCTATTAGCTGCAACACATCTTTTCTCAGCTCCGGCGAGGCTGCGACCTTGCCCTACTTCTCCTCTGGCCGTTTCCTGTTATCTCTACTTTTTGCAGCCAAGCATGGGCGAGAGTCTCCTGCAAACCTACTTCTAAGGGAGTGACACTATTTAATTGGTCAACTGTTTGAATCAAAGTTACATACAGCATTTCTTATACAGCTCAGAAGATATGGAAGGATCAATTATACGAGCCACCTCCAGAAAGATAATATAACAATGAAGGCAACAGTACAGCAATGTGAAGCAACTGCTATACAAATACTGCAAGCCTCAGGTTTGTGAACTATTATAGCAGAAAGAAAGCACTTGTATATCAATATATCCTAAGTCCATCCCTAACTTGACAATATTTCTAATAGTGTTTGAGACAGAGAACATTGTGAAAAACCACCAATTCAATCACCAAATGGGTAAGACAATTTATAATTGAGGGATTTATTGTAGAAAGTCTATTTTGTATAATTGCTTTTTTTTATTTTATTATTATTTATATTGATGTAGGTGGGCAAGAGGGTAAATTCACCCTTAGCCTTCATGTCATTTGTTTTTGCTTGTTGTGTTTTTGCTTTTGAATATTTGAGGAACACATTATGCAACACCTATTAATAGCAGATTAATCAATATAGTCATCTGAAATGAAGTGATGAAATAATTTGTTGTGTTTTCTGTTGTTTTTTTGAACACCCACAGATCCAGTGTGACAGCTGTTCCAGGTGGTTTCACACACAGTGCCTCCAGATGAATACAGGGCAGTTTGGGAAAGTGGCGGCTGGAGAATGGGACTGCTCTCTGTGTGGAAAAGAAATACTTGTTTGAAATGAAGACGAATGTATGTTGTCAAGGCAAAAAAACATTTCTATTAACATTTTCTTTATTGTTTTTGAAGTCTTTGTGTCCTTATGAATAATGTGTATAATGTTGAATAATGTCATGTGTTTCTGTCAGAATGTGAGAAAAGGATGTAATTTTTTATACACTTTTTGGTACTTGGACATGGTGAATTAATAGATAGTCATTTATACATTTTCATTATTTTGCATTTCAAACTGTAAATTAAGCTTTTTTTGGTTATATTTTTTATTACGTTCTTAGTACTTTTGATAAATTTTTGATAAGATAAAACTAAATTCTGAAAGAATTCGGTATTTTTCAATACAGAATGTGCAAATATTTCTTATAATGATTTGGAAGGCAGCATTACATTAGTAAAGTCAAATATATCACATTAGAAAACCAAAAATGACAAACAATATCTTTCTGATGACTATTTTAATTGGACTTTTGATATAGAAGCAGAACAAAAGAATGTTAAAAGAAATTACTTTTAGCCGCTCTGAGCTGGGCATTGGGTTTTCGAAGCCATGGAACTCTAAGTTCCTGGTTGGGTTATGTACTTTTTAGTTATTATATTTTGTGATCCCTTCCTGTCTCCACAGTTATGTCTCCATGTGTAACTGCTGTGTTGTGTAAAGTTGATATGTTTTAGTACTAGAATATGTTTGTTACTTTGTTTTATTTATGTTATCAATTATATTATTTTGATAGTGTCTCATCTCGTGGATGTTGTTTATTTTTCCTTTTCTCGTTGATAAGATTCTGTTAAGATGTTTTCCCTGGTGTTTCCCATCTCCCTAACCTGGCGTATATATGTGTCACGGTCCCGTGCCTCGCCGGCTGACTCCGTTTTGTTTTTGTTCTCTCTAGCCTCATTAAAAGGACATTGTGGTCCACTAAATTAAACGCTGAGGACAAATCCAGTAAAACTAAAACCGCTGAGCACCCTGAATCAGCGATTAAAAGGAGGTCATTGAAGACTCTCAGCAATGCATTTCCGTACTATGGCGTGATTTGAACCCAGACTGGAATTTATCAGTGATGCTATTCGCACCTAGATAGGCCTGTGTAACGGGTGTATTAAAAAATAATTTATATTTCACCAAAGATCCATCCTGCAGTGTTATCTTGCTTTGTCAGTATTGGTTATGTATATGTGTTTATTTATATATGTTTATTTTCTGTATTTATATTTTGGGAGCTTTTATTTTGTTTATGTGACCTTTGACTTCCCACGAAGTCACTTCCTGTAGCTGCGCGCTATTTTCCTCAGTCGCCTAGAGGCCCCGCTGAGGAGAGGTGATCATGCAGAAGTCCAGTAAAGTGAAGTTGCTGTACTGTTTTATTTTTATTTTAAACAGTTCTGGGAGAATAAATCCACCCAGCTGGCAAAGTGAGAGCTGACTCCTCTGGTCATTCGCACAACACAACGCAGAGAACTAACGGCAATAAGAGTTTAAGGCCAGACCGGCTACACCTGCAGTTACAAAAGACCTCTTTTCTCTAGCATTTTAGCCAAGAAAGGAAGTTTGGAAATCGGCCTGTAGTTTGCAGGGTCATTTTGGTCAAGGCTACTTTTTTTTTTTCAATTCAATTCAATTTTATTTATATAGCGCCAAATCACAACAAAAGTCGCCTCAAGGCGCTTCATAGATACAGAGAAAGATCAGGTCTTTTTTAAGATCAGGTTGCACTACTGCATGTTTAAAAGTGGTCAGGACACAACCCGAAAGTAATGATAAGTTCATTAAGGATAGAATACTAGGCCCAATTACATTAAAACCCTCCTTGATGATGCAAGATGGGAGGATGTCATGTACAGAGTTGGAATTTTTCAGATGCTCAATTATCCCTTTCAGAGTAGAGAGTGACACAGTGGCTCAAACTGCTGGAAGGACGAGGTGCATCCCGAAGCAGAAATTTGATTAAACACAGGAGAAAGCGGAACTCTAAGGGAACAAATTTTTTTCTGTAAAGTGAACTAAAAAGTGTTCGCAGAGAGCCGGGGAAGTCACTCTCAGAACATCAGGGCGAGGATTAACCACTGAGTTAAAGGTTTTAAATAACATACGAGGATTATGACTATTAGCTGTAATAATAGCCGACATAAAAGCTGCTTTAGCCATCTTAACAGATTCCTGATAGCTCAAACGGCTCATACGTAGGATGTCAAAGGACACTTGAAGCTTATCTTTCTTCCACTTCCTCTCGGCTTGGCGACAGGCGTGTCGTAGGGCTCGTGTAGAGTCATTTAGCCAGGGTTGTGAGCAGGTTCTAGGACGTTTCACCTTAACTGGAGCCACAGTGTCCAGTATGGAGGAGCATGTGGAGAGAAAAGAGTTAGCAAGTTCCACGGCAGTAAAATGTAGCAAAGAGCAAATACAAATACAGAAGAGCAAATATTTGTGACAGGATTTAATCAGCTCATGGTTTTGACAATAAACTGGACTGGGCTAAAAACACCACAGCACTTTACAGGGAGGGCCAGAGTCGTCTCTATTTTTTGAGGCGACTGAGGTCCTTCAACATCTGCCAGAAAATGCTCAGGATTTTCTATGAGTCTGTTGTGGCCAGTGCGATCCTCTATGCTGTTGCATGCTGGGGGAGCAGGCTGAGGGTCGCAGATGCCAACAGACTTAATAAACTAATCCGTAAGGCCAGTAATGTTGTGGGGATGGAGCTGGACTCCCTCAAGGTGGTGTCGGAGAGGCGGATGCTGTCCAAGATAAAGACAATGTTGGATAACACCTCCCATCCACTCCATGACATGCTGGTCAGTCACAGGAGCTCGTTCAGTGAGAGACTGAGATTACCGAAAAGCACCACTGAACGACACAGGAAATCTTTCCTGCCTGTGGCCATCTCCCTGCACAACGCATCCACTTAACACACTGGTTACAGCTACAACTACACGTTTCTTTTCCAGCTATTTATTTATGAGTGACTTATGTATGTATATATATGTATATATTGTACTATTCTTAGTTAGCGTATTGTCTGTCTTGTCTTAATGTTGGTTTATAATGGAGCACTGTAACAAAAAATAATTTCCCCCAGGGATTAATAAAGTATTCTGATTCTGATTCTGATTTTAGTTTAGACACAGCTGAACACTTTCAGGTGAGTGTTACAGTAAGTAAAGTTTATTTCTGTTGCCCTTGTTAAGACCAAGAACAGTCATTAAGCTTTACAGTAATTTTTTTTAAAAAAAGCCAGCAGCACAAAGCAAAATGAACACATGACACAAACAAGACCATAAAGATAAGAACCAAGACGTTAAGTCTGAAGCTGACAGGGAGCCAAAGAAGAAGCTTTGAAAGCTTCATGAGAATGAGTTAAAAACCTTGCAGCAGCATTTTGGACAGAATTGTTTTAGTCAAACAAGAAAACCGTTAAAAATCAATAAGAGAGCACATGAAAGCACAGACGAGCATCTTCTGAGACACAGCAGCTTCAAATTGTTCTCATTTGATGCTGCCGATGTAGTTTAGCCTGAGTTTCCTGCCCGTGTGTTTGCTGTCACTGTTATGAATCCTGCTGTAATCAGTCTTCTACAAGCAAACAGAAGCAAAGGCTGTCTGTTCAGTCAGTGAAACACCAAACACAGATCAAAGCTTCCTCCATGAGCCACACAGAGGAAACAGTGAAGCAAACACAGACATGGAGGCACAGAAACATTAAGAAAACCAAAGGATCACCACTGAGAGAAGAAAATAATAGAATCAAAATGAAACTGGAAACATTCAGAAAAACAATGAGATCAAAGTGTTCCTCACACTTTGTGTTTTAGGGATCTAAATGTTTTAATTGTTATATTAAAAAAAAAAAAAGATCTTAAAACCTGCTCAGAACTAAGTCTGGATTTTGGTCTTCCACATAAGTCCAGGACACTCAGACGCAGGTCAGGCTTCACTGTACCTGAAAGGAGGTAATCGAGGTGTTTAGAGATTCAACCAGCTCTGATTGCAAAATCCCTGAAATGTCTCTGTCAGTGCATTTCAGGCAGTTTGTCCAAAGTTTGTCCATTCTGCGCTCCAAATGGGTTGATTGCATTAACAAATGTAATCACATTAATTGTGATGACAGCGTTAAGGCGTTAACGTTGACAGCCCAACAACAAACACAAAAACAGAAGACATTGTGATATAGACTTATAATTTGTACCAATGTTTTTTCTCAATTCCATCACACACATATACGTGAAAAGTGAGCGCGAGGGCCCTCGGTGCACCTGACTGCTGCTGCTGCTGTGCTAAAGTCTCACATGCAAGTTGTCGAGAGGGGAGGGGGCAGGCTGCTTCCAAATAGTGCACATTTCATCCATAATGTTGTCAATCCAAGCCCATTATGTATTAATGATTTTTCCTGGGTTGTGTGAAATAACATTCATTAGTAGGGCCAGGACTCCACAGTCTATTTACACCTACAGGCCAGTGGACACTCTTTCAGTGATGAGGATGTACACATCCTGGACAGGGAGGAACGCTGCAGAGGGAGTGTTCGCCCAGTGCACAAAACAGGACCGCCCCTATTTCCGAGGTTATTAAATGCACGACAAACCGCAGAGTCGAGTGAGCCGCTGAAAGTCAGATCTGTTCTTCAAAGCAGACTTTCAGCTTTATTTCAAGCTTAAATGTAATCTGATGTAGTCAGTATTTAAAGTCGGGCTCTGTTATTGACTGAAAACTCCGACAGACTCAGACATTTAGAACAAAGTAAGAGTTGGATCAGCACAAATACTGACACAGAGATGGCTGCTGGCACTGCGCTGCTCTGCTCCACTTTGCTGTTTGTCCTTGTCTTCGTCTCTGCAGGTGAGACTGAACTAAACTGAGTTTCTCTCTGAGATAACAAGAAGTACAGGAGGATTATTTTCATCTGGATTCAGTTTGTCTGTGTGTGTGAAGGAGACAGGAGGCTGGGTGGACACTTAACATCTGTAATCCAGCTGTGACAGAGACAAAGAAGTGTAATGTGTGTGTCAGTGTGATTCATTGATTGATGCATTGAGTTTTTCCTTTCCAGTCACCTTTCTCACTCACTATGTATTAATAGACCTCTCTGCATTGAATCATATCTGTTACTAATCTCTGTCTCTCTTCCACAGCATGTCTTTATCCTGTTTTCCTTCTTTCACCCCAACCGGTTGCAGCAGATGGCCCCGCCCCTCCCTGAGCCTGGTTCTGCCGGAGGTTTCTTCCTGTTAAAAGGGAGTTTTTCCTTCCCACTGTCACCAAAGTGCTTGCTCATAGGGGGACATATGATTGTTGGGTTTTCTCTGTATCTATTATTGTACGATCTACTGTGCAATATAAAGCGCCTTGAGGCGACTGTGGTTGTGTAATATTTTTCAATGGTTGTACAAAATTAAAAAAAAACAGCAGGTGTATTGTATATGTTTACAAAATGTGTGCACAAGTTTTCAAAATCTACAATTTATATTTGCATTTCAAGTTATAAAAATATAAACTACTAGGATTTTAAGTTTTTTGTGTGATTTTAGATCAGTAATATTAATACAGTATGTCAATGAAAAAACAGCCAAATTCAGACACGTGAGGTTGAGCTGAAAAAGAAAAGAATGATACCAGACAAGGCAAGTGGAAAAAAATAAAATGAAACAATTTGAAGGTGACATCCAAATGTAAACTCAAAGGGAGTCAAAAATGGCCGGTTATATTTTGGACCTCTGAGGGTTAATCCAAGAAATCATAAAAAATTAGGTTTAAATTTTTGTTCATGACAGTGCAGATTTCTGACATTTTGTGTAATTTAAGCCTGTAACAATTTTATTATTTTTATTTTTATTATTATTTTTTTAACAAAAACAGTGTGAAACTTTAGTTAAAGTTGTGTTTGTAGATGAACCACCCCTGGGTGTAGCTTTCTGGATTTTGTTCTTTTTGGGCTACATATTTATTTATTATACAGGCTATACAGTACATAAGATCAAAATTTGCATGTTTTATGTAACTAAAGTTTTTAATTATGTGACCTACAGAAAATAATTAAGTTATAGACTGTATTTATATCAAAAAGGTGTATACTTACTGCATTTGAATAATTTTAAACATATGTAACCACCTGCGTGTGTGTTTGGAAAAAAAGGCTTTGATTTTGCCACCCAATTTGAATTCTTTGCCACCCTAAGAAAATTTCTCTAGATCCGCACTTGGTGTCCACTCCCCTCCCTGGACTTAATTGCTAATTATTATTTTTTGGCTCATGTGCAATATCTTTGATAGGTGCAATATTTTGGTCTCTGTGAAATTACCATCTCCACCCTAAATGACCATAGCCCCTCCACCCTTATTTATTATATTTTATAATTGCCCTCGTATACAGACCCACAATGTTTCTGTTTCAGTGTTTCTTACGCATACACAGTCTATATAGTTTCACTCACATATATGTATACATATATATTGCTTTTTATTTTATTTTATCCCCCCCCGTTGTATATTGTCTTCCCTTCTTGCTTTTGCACCTTTGTGGCCAGCTACCCAATTTCGCTGTGCAAGAAATTGCACAATGACAATAAAAAGCTCTAAGTCTGTAGTCGCGTCCAAATTCATGGGCTGCATCCTTCTGAGGACGCATTTGTAGGCCGATTATGTCACAGCAACATGACAAAGGCTGTCCAAATTCGTAGACTCCTCCGAATGCAGCCGACAAATGTGTCCTCCTTTTCCCCGAATTTGAAGGATGGGTCGGGTGTGTCCTTCGTGGCCTACCATAGCCCAGAATTCATAGCGCAACCCAGCCAATTCCAGTTTTCAACAATGGCGGCCGCTACCAAATTTTTAATATTACTCTTATTACTCTTTCTGGGTCACAAAATAAACTTTTAACATATTTTCAGACGAGAATGTAGCTGTGTAAACTTCAAATATCTGCTCGGTTTATCAAGATATCACATATTTGCTAAAGTGCTCTGATGTTTTCGGAGATGTCTGTTACCCACCAGACCGATAGCTAGCCAGGAGCTCGAGGGTCACTAAAGCCCCCGAGAACTGCGAAAGACCACAGATCACCGCGGTCTTTCGCTACTCAGGTTAAACGTAACATATAAATCACTTAGACAACCTAAAAATGTTATTGTTGGGCTTTTTTCAGTGTTTTATTTGTTCGTGAGTAAATCGGTTTGGTTGAGTTTAAAGTTATTAGATTAGATTAGATAAAATAAAACGTTATTAATCCCCTGGGTGGTTTTCACACAGCTGAATAAACGTCAAACAGAAAACTGATTAAACAGAAGAGTGAGATGGTCGAGAATTTACACCAGTGTCCTGTTATATTTTAGATAGCAAGGTGCAGACGGCCGACTTTATTAAACTCCACCGAGACATCGGTGACGCTAATCAGAAGGCTAGACCGTCCAATTTCACAGCCATTTACTTCCGGCCTGCCCGACCTTCTGAGGACCCGGCCCATGTAGGCCGCGAAGGCCGGGTCCTCAGGAGGATGCAGCCCATGAATTTGGACATGACCTCTAAGTGTAAGTCTCACTTACTGCTCTTGCACTTCTGGTTAGTTGTATTTCATTACCCTGTATTTATACATGTGTAATGACAATAAAGTTAAATCCTAATCCTACAAGGACACAGGAAGTACTGTGGTAAACACTGCCACCTATTGGTGAGAAATGTAGTTCAATTTTCACTTTCTGATCACAAACTGTGAACTTCTTTAAAGTCTTCCTCCTCCATCTCGGCCTGCCCACTCAAGCGATCAGTAACATTAATTATGATCAAACACACACAAACTCTACACCATTTCTGTCCACGGGCAGGAATGATAACTTTTGCTTTATGAAACAGTCTAAATCTGTGAACTTTATCGAACACAGAGTGCAGCTTCAGTTTTGACGTGATGAATGTGAACGATGACTCGCTGACACATGAAAACATGTTGAAAAGCATCGTGAATGCGCTGGACTTCTTCTTGAATGTCCTGGCAGGCTGATTGTGGAAACGTGACGCAGCTCAAACTGACTCTCAGAGTCTCCTCTGTGACTCTGGGTGGCTGGGCAATGAGGGGCGAGGCTTAACAGAGTCCTGATCGGTGACTCCATCGTGTTTCAGAGACTCAGTCTGCCCCCCCCCTTCCCCCTGCTATCATCATGAAGGTCAAACAAACACCTTGACCTGCTTCCTAAACTATGATTGTCATTTATTACCTCTCAGCATTTATCTGCAGTACCAAAAACGGCCACAGGGGAGCGGCGCTTCACCGGATGTGAGTCGCATCATCTTGCAGGCGTCTGTTAGACTGAGCCAGTGCCAGCGAGTCATTAAAAACAAAGTTTTTAACAAACACAGATCCACTCACTGAGTCACAGACACACACGAAGCTCCGGCACACAAACTTTTATTTATGTTTTATTCATGCTCAGCACATGATCAGCTGAGAGGTGCCTCTCAGGAAAAGGGGGCGGGTCCTCACAGATTGTTGTCCGTCCACTCCTTCATAGCCTGGGTGCAGGCGTTGGCCTGGTGACCGTTCGCTCCACTGCTGCGTTTGACCCATTGATTGAAGCTCTGCGGGTTTTGGTTATGTACCAGGTACTGACCGAGGAGACCAGAGGCCTGAAAACACGAGAAACACACCATCCAATCAGACAGCTTTAAAAAGGAAGCTGAGCTGTAATGGCCACTTACAATCACTGTGACAAACAGGGGCTGGAGACTGAGGGAGTCAAGAAGATTGGTTTACAGGACAGGACAAGACAAAACTGAAGACATGAGAGAGAAATAAGTGCAAACAGCAGCAGGATATGACCGATGTGAGGCACAAAGGAGGCATTTCAGAGGAAAGTGAAACCTATGACAAAGTTCACAAAGCAGGAAAACAAAACCTAAAGTCTGACACACAGAAAATACCACACATGAACAAACACATCAGCTCCTCTGACAGCTTCAGGAGAGAGTTCAGAAATTCACATGATTATATATTTACAACAGGGATAAAAACAAAGAATAGCAAAAATCAAGTTAAAAACAGTAAAAGTCAGACTGACGTTGTGTGAGAGAGAGGTTCAAACTGCATTTATAAATAATATGTACGCTATAAATGTAAGAAAAACACAGCATGAAGGTGAAATGCAGAAATCTGTTTGGGATCAGGTCACAGGCGTTTATAGTTCGTTAAAGTCGTTCATGTCCAAAAACCAAATTCTGCTTTTTGTGTGTGTGGGTGTTTTGCGCACCTTGCTGATGCCCTCCCTGTTCAGTTCCCTCCCCAGAGTAGGTCCGATTCCTGGCACCGCCGTCACCGGTTTCCCTGCCATGGGCTCGCTGACAAAGGTTCGGTGCTTCTGAGTGCTGCTTGACATCCTGAGAAGAAAACAGTTTCATTAACGGCTGTCTGAGAATCGCTGCTGCAGATTTATAACATGAGACAGCTCAGCTCCAGCCATCCACATCATTATTATTATTATTATTATTATTATTATTATTATCATCATTATCATCATCATCACTATCATTTTTATTATTACTATTATTACAATTATTATTATGGAACTCTGAGTCCTGTTCCTGCATTTCATGATGCAGATTTCACTGAGCTCTTCACACCCGAGAATCCACGGCTTTGATTATTTAATTAATGAAACAATCAAAAGCTGTTTTAAGGAGGTCAGAGATGAGGAGTTTAAATATCTCAGGGTCAGGTTCACGAGTGAGGGGAGTGAGATTTACAGACTGATTGGGGCAATCCCCACCCTCAGCTATGGTCCCTGAAGTGTGGCTGGGCTCGGCCTTAGAGATGAGGTCAGGACTTGACAGAGCCTCCCTGAGGGAGACAGCCTGGCGGGTTCAGCTTGTTGTTATAGCTGGAGGAAAAGCCCAGGTATGAGAGTGCTAACCTGGTTTGATCCAGCATCCAAAAATGGATTTTGGACCTCATCTTTGGCCCTTTGCCCTCACTCCAAAATGGACACAGCAGATGGCCACCTCTCCAAATCACAGATACTCCATGAAATATACTTCAAAGTACATAAAGTGCTACCTTGACTTAAGAGTTTTTGAGCTGAGAGCTAAAGTTCAGATATCCCACCGCTAACCGGTCCAGCGAACGCGGCTCACAGGTCTTTTGCGGGACAGAGCAAAGAGGCGGTGATGACGTGCACTGAACGATCGATATACACGAACAAAGTGTGCTCGACTTGGTGAAGCACTCGAAGCGAGGCACCTCCGCCTGCATCTACATGTAGCAAAGCAATTACGGTGTTTTGAGTCCGAGACAGTTTTTACTCGGGAACATTAATGTGACACACGGGTAGTTTGATTTAGGAGCTCCGTCAGGGGACGGATGAAAGTCGTAGGTCAAAGCATGGCTGAAGATACACGAGACGAGAAACGAGCATCAACAATATTTAAACTACGAAAGGAAAAAGAAGTCAAGAGTTAAAATGCTTCAAAATGAATGTTCAACTTATCATGTTCTATTTCAGGTGCAAACGAACCTGTTTCAAAGTGATTGCAGATATTGTCCTCGTGAAATTCACCTGCTGTCACAGATATCCGTGCGCTCACCCCGAAATAGGAAGCGACAAGAAAATGAGGATGAATTTAAGAACTTTAACAACAGCCTCCCCTCTGTGGGAGGAGCTAAAAGAGGCGGTGTGTGCAGCTCATCGCAGCTGCGTGTCACTGTTTCCAGAAAGCGTCAGACCTCTGAGCAGGGGCGGTCCTGGCCTGCTTGGTGCCCAGGGCGAACACTCCCTCGCCCCCCACAACAAACATAACACAATATACATTAATATATGTTATTGTGAAAACTGTTGTCGGAACCATACTGAATTTAACCAGATAAATATTTAAGATAAGATAAGATTTATTGATCCCCCGGCGGGAAAATTTGTGCATTACCTCAGATAGCAGAAGAAGAATACAAAAAATACAAATACATCAAATACAAAATAAGTATGATAAGTGTAATGGTCCTGGGTCATTTGACCAAGCGTTTTGTGTTTAGTATTAGTATTAGTATTATTATCTTATGTTCTTAGGGTTTTGGTTCTCTGTGCCTTCCTTGTGTTATGTCTAGTGTTTTTGGTTCTATGTTCATGTTTTCAGGTTTGCTTCCTCCCAGTCTAATTAGATTCAGCTGTGTCTTCCTCCTGTGTGCCATTCCTTTTCCCCCTCTGTGGCTGTGTCCCAATCCAGCGACCGCACGCTTCGTAGTACACGTAGTTCACGGACTACATACAGCAGGTACTACGAAGTATGAGAAGTGCGGAAGTGAGAGGCTTGTGAAATGGGACGGTCTGGCCTTCGTTGTGCTGCTCAGGTTGCCTAGAAACAATAATACTAGCCGCGAGAAACGTTTCATACAGCATTGTCTGACAAAAAGGAGGGAGAAAAAAATGTTTTTTTTGTTCATTAATTTTTTTATGAGATCACTTTGATTTGTTGAGTATCTGAGGCTGAGACCACAGGACTGTAAAACATGATTGTTGGGCTTCATTTCTGTACTGAAAAGTCATTTCAAAATTAGTTAGTAAATAACAATTAGCTCATGTTGTTCATGAGACTAAAGTCATCTCACTGTGGTAATGTAAATATAATAAAATTATAGTTATTGTCAGATTATTATGATATATTACAGCAGTGAGCTTGAACTCTGTGTCATTCACTGAACTTCAGTAAAGATTCAAGTTGCATTTATTCAAATTTCCTATCACCTTAAATCTTCACTCAAAGACATCTTTGACAGTGTATATATAGATGTGTTATATATAAGGGACAAATATTGTTCGTTTAATATGTTGGCATTACTAAATGTGGCTCAATGCTTACATATATGTGAAAAAGAAAATATACGAGCTGTGATAACTGTTTCTGATAGAATGAAGAGTAGACTGATATATTAAATATTCCTTTATTGGGTGAGAAAATCACACCATGTCATAACTGCTTTAAGTCATACAGAATAGATATCAGAGCCTTAAACAGGCTGACTAAATGGTCCAAACTGGGCAGAAAGTATACAAACACATAACATCCTCATAGAATATGATGTAACACTATAGATCAGGGCACGCGTGCCTAGGGTTAACTGATGGCACGACCATAGCTGGTTTTTAATTATTATTTTTTGTAACGGTATAAACAATGAAAGGTGGTGGATTGGCCAGATGCTGGTCGATGTGTAAAAATAACTCAGGATATACAGGAGGAGGAGAGGCCCGAGTGTCAGGTGAACTGAACTTCAGGTAAGAAGTTATGACCTGCAGTCTATCTGGGTCTGCAGGTGTAGTTTATTTTTGTTGTGCTGACTTTTTACAGTCAGTTACAATAACTTGTACTGCGTACTAGCTAGCATGACGGAGTTTCTATACAGCTGGGTGGGTGCTATGATGTTACTGATAGTGAACTTTATTTTATTCATAAGGTTAGTTAGTAGAGTTGCCAACCGTCCCGTAAAAAGACGGAATCGTCCCGCATTCACAGAAATTATTACCCGTTTCGTGTTGAGCTGAGAAGGGACGCAGTTTGTCTAGGATGGAAAAAGACACAAAGATGGATTTATTCTGTCGTTACACTGCACAGCTGCCTCTTCTTCTCCTCTCATTCTCTTCCCTCTCCCTCCTGTTGCTAATTTAATCATGAAACTGATCAATAATCAGCTCATCGGCTTTTCTCTCGTGCTTGTTTATCACCCTCTTTGCGCCAGAAAGAGGAAACCGCCGGAGGTCGCGCTAAACAACAGCAGCAGCACGTTTAAGCTTGATCAGCTGCTGTTAGAATTTATTTAATATTAATTTCTAGTATCAGCTGAGGTTTGCTGGAGCCACAGCTGTAAAAGCTGCTGGTCATGATGTCGGTTTGTATATCTGGTGAGAGGGAAACATGAAGATGAAACCAGGAGATGTCCTTACTGAATCATCAGAGCTGAACAGGTGATGGAGAAACAGGTTTACCTTTTAGGTGACATGAATGAGTTGAAGGGAAGTTATGAACTGTTTCTGAGAAACAAATAACACCAGGATACTTTTCTATGTAGCTGACAGCTGGTAACTGTGCAGGGGCGGGTCTAGCAAAGTTTTGCCAGGAGGCCAGGTGGGGCATTAACAGGGAGAGGGGGGCACAAAGAAATACTTTCTTATTCTCATTTAAAATGTCTGGCTGTTATTAAATAATTATCTGAAGCTTACAACCAAAGTTTTCATCTGATGTAAAATGTATAGAAATCATACATATACCCACAAGACTGTACATCACTGTCACAACAGCATTTGTTTTCATTCAAAGGCTTTATGGCTTTAATACCTGGTGGGCCGGTCTTTAGTCAAAATGCCCGGGCTGTTATTTTGTCCCAGTCCAGCCCTGGGCACGACACGCAGTGATTTAATCTGAGAAGGTGCATCAAAACATAAATGGCCGCCAGCGGTGCACATCGCAAATTGGGACTTTCAGGTGTATGGACCAATGTTTTATTTTCTGATCAAACCAGAAATCTTTAATGAGCAGCTAGATTTGTCTCGCATTAACTGGCTGAGTTAATGCCAGTTAATGCGACATCGAAGCAGCTGGAATCTATAGCTGTGCGCGTTCATGGAGCATTTTCACCTGCTGAGAAGTTTAACTGTCTTCAGAACATTGCAGAGGCCTTATTGACAGTATTTGGCTCTACATATCTGTGTGAGCATATTTTCTCTCACATGTGTCCTCAGATAGCCGTCTGAATGCTGGACACTCTGAGACCTGTGTCTCTGAGTGGGAGACCAGAGATCATATTAACATGTGTGTGTCTGTATTAACCAATATGCCATATTGGCTTAGTTTATTTTTCTTATCATTGTTGAGAGGAGACCATAAATAGCATTTGTATTTTCTGTTGTACAGTTCATTTGCTGTTATGGAGTTCTTGTTATGGATAAAAGGTGTCTTTTTTTGTTTCAAAATAGCTGATAACTATTCGCTGACAGCTGCCAACATCTGCAAACAAATATAATTCTATAAAGTGGTTCTATATAGTGTGTAACTGTTAATATAGAGCGTTATTAAATTTATTGCTAATGCAATCATATGGCACACTGACCTCTGAGGAAACTTTAAATGGCACTCGCCATCAGAAAGGTTGCCTACCCCTGCTATAGATCAACTTGTCAGGGTAGGTGTAGAAAAGAGGACTCGTATGCAGGACTCCTTTCCCCACATCCCCACGGTCTGCCAACACAGACCGTGACAGAATGATCCTGCCAAGCATGGACCCAGCGGTCTCTGACGAGAGGCTAAGGAGGGAGGTAATGGACAAAGTTTATAAACTGTGTGAATTATGGTGGGAGAAGTCCGGGGAAGTGTTGCGTCGCGCCGTGGAGAGGCGGCTGCAGGAGATGCTTTTTAAGTTTCCCTGGTTGGTAGACTCCCTCAATTCAGTTGTCCTGGACTTCCTGCTTTCCACCCTCCACCTCCACTCTCCTCCTCAGGCTGCTCACCGACTCGGACAGTTGGTGGATTCTCAGCCTGACACGCCGGCCCCGACATCTACACGGAAACGACGTTCGCGCCACTGGCGTTCCTCACCGCAGCCTAATCCACGGACATCTCAAGAGCCGGCTGTGGTGAGTAATACGGACAATTTTTCATTTCCCTCACCATCAGTTTGTGTGTCTGCAGTGGATTATGACGCTGCCGTAAGCCATCCGACAGCGCAAGTAACATCACCTCGGTCAGAGGTCTCCACACCACTCGCTGCTTCACCATCTGCAGTTGTAGCGCCGCCGTCATCTCATCCGCCTGCAGTCACCCTTCTGCCATCTTCTTCACCGGCTGCTACGTCGCCACCCGGACCTGCCCTGCCCGAGCAGAAGCTCGGCGAGCCGGAGGAGCTCGCGCTGCCCGAGCAATGGTGACACGCGCTAACAGTTTTATTACCAGCTATCCCATTCTAGTCTAAACAGCAGTGATTCACAGGCATTCAGTAGTCACGCTGTACAGCGTACCCATAGAATATCGTCTATTAGCTGCAACACATCTTTTCTCAGCTCCGGCGAGGCTGCGACCTTGCCCTACTTCTCCTCTGGCCGTTTCCTGTTATCTCTACTTTTTGCAGCCAAGCATGGGCGAGAGTCTCCTGCAAACCTACTTCTAAGGGAGTGACACTATTTAATTGGTCAACTGTTTGAATCAAAGTTACATACAGCATTTCTTATACAGCTCAGAAGATATGGAAGGATCAATTATACGAGCCACCTCCAGAAAGATAATATAACAATGAAGGCAACAGTACAGCAATGTGAAGCAACTGCTATACAAATACTGCAAGCCTCAGGTTTGTGAACTATTATAGCAGAAAGAAAGCACTTGTATATCAATATATCCTAAGTCCATCCCTAACTTGACAATATTTCTAATAGTGTTTGAGACAGAGAACATTGTGAAAAACCACCAATTCAATCACCAAATGGGTAAGACAATTTATAATTGAGGGATTTATTGTAGAAAGTCTATTTTGTATAATTGCTTTTTTTTATTTTATTATTATTTATATTGATGTAGGTGGGCAAGAGGGTAAATTCACCCTTAGCCTTCATGTCATTTGTTTTTGCTTGTTGTGTTTTTGCTTTTGAATATTTGAGGAACACATTATGCAACACCTATTAATAGCAGATTAATCAATATAGTCATCTGAAATGAAGTGATGAAATAATTTGTTGTGTTTTCTGTTGTTTTTTTGAACACCCACAGATCCAGTGTGACAGCTGTTCCAGGTGGTTTCACACACAGTGCCTCCAGATGAATACAGGGCAGTTTGGGAAAGTGGCGGCTGGAGAATGGGACTGCTCTCTGTGTGGAAAAGAAATACTTGTTTGAAATGAAGACGAATGTATGTTGTCAAGGCAAAAAAACATTTCTATTAACATTTTCTTTATTGTTTTTGAAGTCTTTGTGTCCTTATGAATAATGTGTATAATGTTGAATAATGTCATGTGTTTCTGTCAGAATGTGAGAAAAGGATGTAATTTTTTATACACTTTTTGGTACTTGGACATGGTGAATTAATAGATAGTCATTTATACATTTTCATTATTTTGCATTTCAAACTGTAAATTAAGCTTTTTTTGGTTATATTTTTTATTACGTTCTTAGTACGTTTGATAAATTTTTGATAAGATAAAACTAAATTCTGAAAGAATTCGGTATTTTTCAATACAGAATGTGCAAATATTTCTTATAATGATTTGGAAGGCAGCATTACATTAGTAAAGTCAAATATATCACATTAGAAAACCAAAAATGACAAACAATATCTTTCTGATGACTATTTTAATTGGACTTTTGATATAGAAGCAGAACAAAAGAATGTTAAAAGAAATTACTTTTAGCCGCTCTGAGCTGGGCATTGGGTTTTCGAAGCCATGGAACTCTAAGTTCCTGGTTGGGTTATGTACTTTTTAGTTATTATATTTTGTGATCCCTTCCTGTCTCCACAGTTATGTCTCCATGTGTAACTGCTGTGTTGTGTAAAGTTGATATGTTTTAGTACTAGAATATGTTTGTTACTTTGTTACTTTGTTTTATTTATGTTATCAATTATATTATTTTGATAGTGTCTCATCTCGTGGATGTTGTTTATTTTTCCTTTTCTCGTTGATAAGATTCTGTTAAGATGTTTTCCTTGGTGTTTCCCATCTCCCTAACCTGGCGTATATATGTGTCACGGTCCCGTGCCTCGCCGGCTGACTCCGTTTTGTTTTTGTTCTCTCTAGCCTCATTAAAAGGACATTGTGGTCCACTAAATTAAACGCTGAGGACAAATCCAGTAAAACTAAAACCGCTGAGCACCCTGAATCAGCGATTAAAAGGAGGTCATTGAAGACTCTCAGCAATGCATTTCCGTACTATGGCGTGATTTGAACCCAGACTGGAATTTATCAGTGATGCTATTCGCACCTAGATAGGCCTGTGTAACGGGTGTATTAAAAAATAATTTATATTTCACCAAAGATCCATCCTGCAGTGTTATCTTGCTTTGTCAGTATTGGTTATGTATATGTGTTTATTTATATATGTTTATTTTCTGTATTTATATTTTGGGAGCTTTTATTTTGTTTATGTGACCTTTGACTTCCCACGAAGTCACTTCCTGTAGCTGCGTGCTATTTTCCTCAGTCGCCTAGAGGCCCCGCTGAGGAGAGGTGATCATGCAGAAGTCCAGTAAAGTGAAGTTGCTGTACTGTTTTGTTTTTATTTTAAACAGTTCTGGGAGAATAAATCCACCCAGCTGGCAAAGTGAGAGCTGACTCTTCTGGTCATTCGCACAACACAACGCAGAGAACTAACGGCAATAAGAGTTTAAGGCCAGACCGGCTACACCTGCAGTTACAAAAGACCTCTTTTCTCTAGCATTTTAGCCAAGAAAGGAAGTTTGGAAATCGGCCTGTAGTTTGCAGGGTCATTTTGGTCAAGGCTACTTTTTTTTTTCAATTCAATTCAATTTTATTTATATAGCGCCAAATCACAACAAAAGTCGCCTCAAGGCACTTCATAGATACAGAGAAAGATCAGGTCTTTTTTAAGATCAGGTTGCACTACTGCATGTTTAAAAGTGGTCAGGACACAACCCGAAAGTAATGATAAGTTCATTAAGGATAGAATACTAGGCCCAATTACATTAAAACCCTCCTTGATGATGCAAGATGGGAGGATGTCATGTACAGAGTTGGAATTTTTCAGATGCTCAATTATCCCTTTCAGAGTAGAGAGTGACACAGTGGCTCAAACTGCTGGAAGGACGAGGTGCATCCCGAAGCAGAAATTTGATTAAACACAGGAGAAAGCGGAACTCTAAGGGAACAAATTTTTTTCTGTAAAGTGAACTAAAAAGTGTTCGCAGAGAGCCGGGGAAGTCACTCTCAGAACATCAGGGCGAGGATTAACCACTGAGTTAAAGGTTTTAAATAACATACGAGGATTATGACTATTAGCTGTAATAATAGCCGACATAAAAGCTGCTTTAGCCATCTTAACAGATTCCTGATAGCTCAAACGGCTCATACGTAGGATGTCAAAGGACACTTGAAGCTTATCTTTCTTCCACTTCCTCTCGGCTTGGCGACAGGCGCGTCGTAGGGCTCGTGTAGAGTCCTTTAGCCAGGGTTGTGAGCAGGTTCTAGGACGTTTCACCTTAACTGGAGCCACAGTGTCCAGTATGGAGGAGCATGTGGAGAGAAAAGAGTTAGCAAGTTCCACAGCAGTAAAATGTAGCAAAGAGCAAATACAAATACAGAAGAGCAAATATTTGTGACAGGATTTAATCAGCTCATGGTTTTGACAATAAACTGGACTGGGCTAAAAACACCACAGCACTTTACAGGGAGGGCCAGAGTCGTCTCTATTTTTTGAGGCGACTGAGGTCCTTCAACATCTGCCAGAAAATGCCCAGGATTTTCTATGAGTCTGTTGTGGCCAGTGCGATCCTCTATGCTGTTGCATGCTGGGGGAGCAGGCTGAGGGTCGCAGATGCCAACAGACTTAATAAACTAATCCGTAAGGCCAGTAATGTTGTGGGGATGGAGCTGGACTCCCTCAAGGTGGTGTCGGAGAGGCGGATGCTGTCCAAGATAAAGACAATGTTGGATAACACCTCCCACCCACTCCATGACATGCTGGTCAGTCACAGGAGCTCGTTCAGTGAGAGACTGAGATTACCGAAAAGCACCACTGAACGACACAGGAAATCTTTCCTGCCTGTGGCCATCTCCCTGCACAACGCATCCACTTAACACACTGGTTACAGCTACAACTACACGTTTCTTTTCCAGCTATTTATTTATGAGTGACTTATGTATGTATATATATGTATATATTGTACTATTCTTAGTTAGCGTATTGTCTGTCTTGTCTTAATGTTGGTTTATAATGGAGCACTGTAACAAAAAATAATTTCCCCCAGGGATTAATAAAGTATTCTGATTCTGATTCTGATTTTAGTTTAGACACAGCTGAACACTTTCAGGTGAGTGTTACAGTAAGTAAAGTTTATTTCTGTTGCGCTTATTAAGACCAAGAACAGTCATTAAGCTTCACAGTAATTTTTTTTAAAAAAAGCCAGCAGCACAAAGCAAAATGAACACATGACACAAACAAGACCATAAAGATAAGAACCAAGACGTTAAGTCTGAAGCTGACAGGGAGCCAAAGAAGAAGCTTTGAAAGCTTCATGAGAATGAGTTAAAAACCTTGCAGCAGCATTTTGGACAGAATTGTTTTAGTCAAACAAGAAAACCGTTAAAAATCAATAAGAGAGCACATGAAAGCACAGACGAGCATCTTCTGAGACACAGCAGCTTCAAATTGTTCTCATTTGATGCTGCCGATGTAGTTTAGCCTGAGTTTCCTGCCCGTGTGTTTGCTGTCACTGTTATGAATCCTGCTGTAATCAGTCTTCTACAAGCAAACAGAAGCAAAGGCTGTCTGTTCAGTCAGTGAAACACCAAACACAGATCAAAGCTTCCTCCATGAGCCACACAGAGGAAACAGTGAAGCAAACACAGACATGGAGGCACAGAAACATTAAGAAAACCAAAGGATCACCACTGAGAGAAGAAAATAATAGAATCAAAATGAAACTGGAAACATTCAGAAAAACAATGAGATCAAAGTGTTCCTCACACTTTGTGTTTTAGGGATCTAAATGTTTTAATTGTTATATTAAAAAAAAAAAACGATCTTAAAACCTGCTCAGAACTAAGTCTGGATTTTGGTCTTCCACATAAGTCCAGGACACTCAGACGCAGGTCAGGCTTCACTGTACCTGAAAGGAGGTAATCGAGGTGTTTAGAGATTCAACCAGCTCTGATTGCAAAATCCCTGAAATGTCTCTGTCAGTGCATTTCAGGCAGTTTGTCCAAAGTTTGTCCATTCTGCGCTCCAAATGGGTTGATTGCATTAACAAATGTAATCACATTAATTGTGATGACAGCGTTAAGGCGTTAACGTTGACAGCCCAACAACAAACACAAAAACAGAAGACATTGTGATATAGACTTATAATTTGTACCAATGTTTTTTCTCAATTCCATCACACACATATACGTGAAAAGTGAGCGCGAGGGCCCTCGGTGCACCTGACTGCTGCTGCTGCTGTGCTAAAGTCTCACATGCAAGTTGTCGAGAGGGGAGGGGGCAGGCTGCTTCCAAATAGTGCACATTTCATCCATAATGTTGTCAATCCAAGCCCATTATGTATTAATGATTTTTCCTGGGTTGTGTGAAATAACATTCATTAGTAGGGCCAGGACTCCACAGTCTATTTACACCTACAGGCCAGTGGACACTCTTTCAGTGATGAGGATGTACACATCCTGGACAGGGAGGAACGCTGCAGAGGGAGTGTTCGCCCAGTGCACAAAACAGGACCGCCCCTATTTCCGAGGTTATTAAATGCACGACAAACCGCAGAGTCGAGTGAGCCGCTGAAAGTCAGATCTGTTCTTCAAAGCAGACTTTCAGCTTTATTTCAAGCTTAAATGTAATCTGATGTAGTCAGTATTTAAAGTCGGGCTCTGTTATTGACTGAAAACTCCGACAGACTCAGACATTTAGAACAAAGTAAGAGTTGGATCAGCACAAATACTGACACAGAGATGACTGCTGGCACTGCGCTGCTCTGCTCCACTTTGCTGTTTGTCCTTGTCTTCGTCTCTGCAGGTGAGACTGAACTAAACTGAGTTTCTCTCTGAGATAACAAGAAGTACAGGAGGATTATTTTCATCTGGATTCAGTTTGTCTGTGTGTGTGAAGGAGACAGGAGGCTGGGTGGACACTTAACATCTGTAATCCAGCTGTGACAGAGACAAAGAAGTGTAATGTGTGTGACAGTGTGATTCATTGATTGATGCATTGAGTTTTTCCTTTCCAGTCACCTTTCTCACTCACTATGTATTAATAGACCTCTCTGCATTGAATCATATCTGTTACTAATCTCTGTCTCTCTTCCACAGCATGTCTCTATCCTGTTTTCCTTCTTTCACCCCAACCGGTTGCAGCAGATGGCCCCGCCCCTCCCTGAGCCTGGTTCTGCCGGAGGTTTCTTCCTGTTAAAAGGGAGTTTTTCCTTCCCACTGTCACCAAAGTGCTTGCTCATAGGGGGACATATGATTGTTGGGTTTTCTCTGTATCTATTATTGTACGATCTACTGTGCAATATAAAGCGCCTTGAGGCGACTGTGGTTGTGTAATATTTTTCAATGGTTGTACAAAATTAAAAAAAAACAGCAGGTGTATTGTATATGTTTACAAAATGTGTGCACAAGTTTTCAAAATCTACAATTTATATTTGCATTTCAAGTTATAAAAATATAAACTACTAGGCTTTTAAGTTTTTTGTGTGATTTTAGATCAGTAATATTAATACAGTATGTCAATGAAAAAACAGCCAAATTCAGACACGTGAGGTTGAGCTGAAAAAGAAAAGAATGATACCAGACAAGGCAAGTGGAAAAAAATAAAATGAAACAATTTGAAGGTGACATCCAAATGTAAACTCAAAGGGAGTCAAAAATGGCCGGTTATATTTTGGACCTCTGAGGGTTAATCCAAGAAATCATAAAAAATTAGGTTTAAATTTTTGTTCATGACAGTGCAGATTTCTGACATTTTGTGTAATTTAAGCCTGTAACAATTTTATTATTTTTATTTTTATTATTATTTTTTTAACAAAAACAGTGTGAAACTTTAGTTAAAGTTGTGTTTGTAGATGAACCACCCCTGGGTGTAGCTTTCTGGATTTTGTTCTTTTTGGGCTACATATTTATTTATTATACAGGCTATACAGTACATAAGATCAAAATTTGCATGTTTTATGTAACTAAAGTTTTTAATTATGTGACCTACAGAAAATAATTAAGTTATAGACTGTATTTATATCAAAAAGGTGTATACTTACTGCATTTGAATAATTTTAAACATATGTAACCACCTGCGTGTGTGTTTGGAAAAAAAGGCTTTGATTTTGCCACCCAATTTGAATTCTTTGCCACCCTAAGAAAATTTCTCTAGATCCGCACTTGGTGTCCACTCCCCTCCCTGGACTTAATTGCTAATTATTTTTTTTGGCTCATGTGCAATATCTTTGATAGGTGCAATATTTTGGTCTCTGTGAAATTACCATCTCCACCCTAAATGACCATAGCCCCTCCACCCTTATTTATTATATTTTATAATTGCCCTCGTATACAGACCCACAATGTTTCTGTTTCAGTGTTTCTTACGCATACACAGTCTATATAGTTTCACTCACATATATGTATACATATATATTGCTTTTTATTTTATTTTATCCCCCCCCCCATTGTATATTGTCTTCCCTTCTTGCTTTTGCACCTTTGTGGCCAGCTACCCAATTTCACTGTGCAAGAAATTGCACAATGACAATAAAAAGCTCTAAGTCTGTAGTCGCGTCCAAATTCATGGGCTGCATCCTTCTGAGGACGCATTTGTAGGCCGATTATGTCACAGCAACGTGACAAAGGCTGTCCAAATTCGTAGACTCCTCCGAATGCAGCCGACAAATGTGTCCTCCTTTTCCCCGAATTTGAAGGATGGGTCGGGTGTGTCCTTCGTGGCCTACCATAGCCCAGAATTCATAGCGCAACCCAGCCAATTCCAGCTTTCAACAATGGCGGCCGCTACCAAATTTTTAATATTACTCTTATTACTCTTTCTGGGTCACAAAATAAACTTTTAACATATTTTCAGACGAGAATGTAGCTGTGTAAACTTCAAATATCTGCTCGGTTTATCAAGATATCACATATTTGCTAAAGTGCTCTGATGTTTTCGGAGATGTCTGTTACCCACCAGACCGATAGCTAGCCAGGAGCTCGAGGGTCACTAAAGCCCCCGAGAACTGCGAAAGACCACAGATCACCGCGGTCTTTCGCTACTCAGGTTAAACGTAACATATAAATCACTTAGACAACCTAAAAATGTTATTGTTGGGCTTTTTTCAGTGTTTTATTTGTTCGTGAGTAAATCGGTTTGGTTGAGTTTAAAGTTATTAGATTAGATTAGATAAAATAAAACGTTATTAATCCCCTGGGTGGTTTTCACACAGCTGAATAAACGTCAAACAGAAAACTGATTAAACAGAAGAGTGAGATGGTCGAGAATTTACACCAGTGTCCTGTTATATTTTAGATAGCAAGGTGCAGACGGCCGACTTTATTAAACTCCACCGAGACATCGGTGACGCTAATCAGAAGGCTAGACCGTCCAATTTCACAGCCATTTACTTCCGGCCTGCCCGACCTTCTGAGGACCCGGCCCATGTAGGCCGCGAAGGCCGGGTCCTCAGGAGGATGCAGCCCATGAATTTGGACATGACCTCTAAGTGTAAGTCTCACTTACTGCTCTTGCACTTCTGGTTAGTTGTATTTCATTACCCTGTATTTATACATGTGTAATGACAATAAAGTTAAATCCTAATCCTACAAGGACACAGGAAGTACTGTGGTAAACACTGCCACCTATTGGTGAGAAATGTAGTTCAATTTTCACTTTCTGATCACAAACTGTGAACTTCTTTAAAGTCTTCCTCCTCCATCTCGGCCTGCCCACTCAAGCGATCAGTAACATTAATTATGATCAAACACACACAAACTCTACACCATTTCTGTCCACGGGCAGGAATGATAACTTTTGCTTTATGAAACAGTCTAAATCTGTGAACTTTATCGAACACAGAGTGCAGCTTCAGTTTTGACGTGATGAATGTGAACGATGACTCGCTGACACATGAAAACATGTTGAAAAGCATCGTGAATGCGCTGGACTTCTTCTTGAATGTCCTGGCAGGCTGATTGTGGAAACGTGACGCAGCTCAAACTGACTCTCAGAGTCTCCTCTGTGACTCTGGGTGGCTGGGCAATGAGGGGCGAGGCTTAACAGAGTCCTGATCGGTGACTCCATCGTGTTTCAGAGACTCAGTCTGCCCCCCCCCCTTCCCCCTGCTATCATCATGAAGGTCAAACAAACACCTTGACCTGCTTCCTAAACTATGATTGTCATTTATTACCTCTCAGCATTTATCTGCAGTACCAAAAACGGCCACAGGGGAGCGGCGCTTCACCGGATGTGAGTCGCATCATCTTGCAGGCGTCTGTTAGACTGAGCCAGTGCCAGCGAGTCATTAAAAACAAAGTTTTTAACAAACACAGATCCACTCACTGAGTCACAGACACACACGAAGCTCCGGCACACAAACTTTTATTTATGTTTTATTCATGCTCAGCACATGATCAGCTGAGAGGTGCCTCTCAGGTAAAGGGGGCGGGTCCTCACAGATTGTTGTCTGTCCACTCCTTCATAGCCTGGGTGCAGGCGTTGGCCTGGTGACCGTTCGCTCCACTGCTGCGTTTGACCCATTGATTGAAGCTCTGCGGGTTTTGGTTATGTACCAGGTACTGACCGAGGAGGCCAGAGGCCTGAAAACACGAGAAACACACCATCCAATCAGACAGCTTTAAAAAGGAAGCTGAGCTGTAATGGCCACTTACAATCACTGTGACAAACAGGGGCTGGAGACTGAGGGAGTCAAGAAGATTGGTTTACAGGACAGGACAAGACAAAACTGAAGACATGAGAGAGAAATAAGTGCAAACAGCAGCAGGATATGACCGATGTGAGGCACAAAGGAGGCATTTCAGAGGAAAGTGAAACCTATGACAAAGTTCACAAAGCAGGAAAACAAAACCTAAAGTCTGACACACAGAAAATACCACACATGAACAAACACATCAGCTCCTCTGACAGCTTCAGGAGAGAGTTCAGAAATTCACATGATTATATATTTACAACAGGGATAAAAACAAAGAATAGCAAAAATCAAGTTAAAAACAGTAAAAGTCAGACTGACGTTGTGTGAGAGAGAGGTTCAAACTGCATTTATAAATAATATGTACGCTATAAATGTAAGAAAAACACAGCATGAAGGTGAAATGCAGAAATCTGTTTGGGATCAGGTCACAGGCGTTTATAGTTCGTTAAAGTCGTTCATGTCCAAAAACCAAATTCTGCTTTTTGTGTGTGTGGGTGTTTTGCGCACCTTGCTGATGCCCTCCCTGTTCAGTTCCCTCCCCAGAGTAGGTCCGATTCCTGGCACCGCCGTCACCGGTTTCCCTGCCATGGGCTCGCTGACAAAGGTTCGGTGCTTCTGAGTGCTGCTTGACATCCTGAGAAGAACACAGTTTCATTAACGGCTGTCTGAGAATCGCTGCTGCAGATTTATAACATGAGACAGCTCAGCTCCATCCATCCACATCATCATCATTATTATTATCATTATTATTATCATCATCATCATCATCATCACTATCATTTTTATTATTACTATTATTACAATTATTATTATGGAACTCTGAGTCCTGTTCCTGCATTTCATGATGCAGATTTCACTGAGCTCTTCACACCCGAGAATCCACGGCTTTGATTATTTAATTAATGAAACAATCAAAAGCTGTTTTAAGGAGGTCAGAGATGAGGAGTTTAAATATCTCAGGGTCAGGTTCACGAGTGAGGGGAGTGAGATTTACAGACTGATTGGGGCAATCCCCACCCTCAGCTATGGTCCCTGAAGTGTGGCTGGGCTCGGCCTTAGAGATGAGGTCAGGACTTGACAGAGCCTCCCTGAGGGAGACAGCCTGGCGGGTTCAGCTTGTTGTTATAGCTGGAGGAAAAGCCCAGGTATGAGAGTGCTAACCTGGTTTGATCCAGCATCCAAAAATGGATTTTGGACCTCATCTTTGGCCCTTTGCCCTCACTCCAAAATGGACACAGCAGATGGCCACCTCTCCAAATCACAGATACTCCATGAAATATACTTCAAAGTACATAAAGTGCTACCTTGACTTAAGAGTTTTTGAGCTGAGAGCTAAAGTTCAGATATCCCACCGCTAACCGGTCCAGCGAACGCGGCTCACAGGTCTTTTGCGGGACAGAGCAAAGAGGCGGTGATGACGTGCACTGAACGATCGATATACACGAACAAAGTGTGCTCGACTTGGTGAAGCACTCGAAGCGAGGCACCTCCGCCTGCATCTACATGTAGCAAAGCAATTACGGTGTTTTGAGTCCGAGACAGTTTTTACTCGGGAACATTAATGTGACACACGGGTAGTTTGATTTAGGAGCTCCGTCAGGGGACGGATGAAAGTCGTAGGTCAAAGCATGGCTGAAGATACACGAGACGAGAAACGAGCATCAACAATATTTAAACTACGAAAGGAAAAAGAAGTCAAGAGTTAAAATGCTTCAAAATGAATGTTCAACTTATCATGTTCTATTTCAGGTGCAAACGAACCTGTTTCAAAGTGATTGCAGATATTGTCCTCGTGAAATTCACCTGCTGTCACAGATATCCGTGCGCTCACCCCAAAATAGGAAGCGACAAGAAAATGAGGATGAATTGAAGAACTTTAACAACAGCCTCCCCTCTGTGGGAGGAGCTAAAAGAGGCGGTGTGTGCAGCTCATCGCAGCTGCGTGTCACTGTTTCCAGAAAGCGTCAGACCTCTGAGCAGGGGCGGTCCTGGCCTGCTTGGTGCCCAGGGCGAACACTCCCTCGCCCCCCACAACAAACATAACATAATATACATTAATATATGTTATTGTGAAAACTGTTGTCGGAACCATACTGAATTTAACCAGATAAATATTTAAGATAAGATAAGATTTATTGATCCCCCGGTGGGAAAATTTGTGCATTACCTCAGATAGCAGAAGAAGAATACAAAAAATACAAATACATCAAATACAAAATAAGTATGATAAGTGTAATGGTCCTGGGTCATTTGACCAAGCGTTTTGTGTTTAGTATTAGTATTATTATTATTATCTTATGTTCTTAGGGTTTTGGTTCTCTGTGCCTTCCTTGTGTTATGTCTAGTGTTTTTGGTTCTATGTTCATGTTTTCAGGTTTGCTTCCTCCCAGTCTAATTAGATTCAGCTGTGTCTTCCTCCTGTGTGCCATTCCTTTTCCCCCTCTGTGGCTGTGTCCCAATCCAGCGACCGCACGCTTCGTAGTACGCGTAGTTCACGGACTACATACAGCAGGTACTACGAAGTATGAGAAGTGCGGAAGTGAGAGGCTTGTGAAATGGGACGGTCTGGCCTTCGTTGTGCTGCTCAGGTTGCCTAGAAACAATAATACTAGCCGCGAGAAACGTTTCATACAGCATTGTCTGACAAAAAGGAGGGAGAAAAAAATGTTTTTTTTGTTCATTAATTTTTTTATGAGATCACTTTGATTTGTTGAGTATCTGAGGCTGAGACCACAGGACTGTAAAACATGATTGTTGGGCTTCATTTCTGTACTGAAAAGTCATTTCAAAATTAGTTAGTAAATAACAATTAGCTCATGTTGTTCGTGAGACTAAAGTCATCTCACTGTGGTAATGTAAATATAATATGGCCAAAATTATAGTTATTGTCAGATTATTATGATATATTACAGCAGTGAGCTTGAACTCTGTGTCATTCACTGAACTTCAGTAAAGATTCAAGTTGCATTTATTCAAATTTCCTATCACCTTAAATCTTCACTCAAAGACATCTTTGACAGTGTATATATAGATGTGTTATATATAAGGGACAAATATTGTTCGTTTAATATGTTGGCATTACTAAATGTGGCTCAATGCTTACATATATGTGAAAAAGAAAATATACGAGCTGTGATAACTGTTTCTGATAGAATGAAGAGTAGACTGATATATTAAATATTCCTTTATTGGGTGAGAAAATCACACCATGTCATAACTGCTTTAAGTCATACAGAATAGATATCAGAGCCTTAAACAGGCTGACTAAATGGTCCAAACTGGGCAGAAAGTATACAAACACATAACATCCTCATAGAATATGATGTAACACTATAGATCAGGGCACGCGTGCCTAGGGTTAACTGATGGCACGACCATAGCTGGTTTTTAACTATTATTTTTTGTAACGGTATAAACAATGAAAGGTGGTGGATTGGCCAGATGCTGGTCGATGTGTAAAAATAACTCAGGATATACAGGAGGAGGAGAGGCCCGAGTGTCAGGTGAACTGAACTTCAGGTAAGAAGTTATGACCTGCAGTCTATCTGGGTCTGCAGGTGTAGTTTATTTTTGTTGTGCTGACTTTTTACAGTCAGTTACAATAACTTGTACTGCGTACTAGCTAGCATGACGGAGTTTCTATACAGCTGGGTGGGTGCTATGATGTTACTGATAGTGAACTTTATTTTATTCATAAGGTTAGTTAGTAGAGTTGCCAACCGTCCCGTAAAAAGACGGAATCGTCCCGCATTCACAGAAATTATTACCCGTTTCGTGTTGAGCTGAGAAGGGACGCAGTTTGTCTAGGATGGAAAAAGACACAAAGATGGATTTATTCTGTCGTTACACTGCACAGCTGCCTCTTCTTCTCCTCTCATTCTCTTCCCTCTCCCTCCTGTTGCTAATTTAATCATGAAACTGATCAATAATCAGCTCATCGGCTTTTCTCTCGTGCTTGTTTATCGCCCTCTTTGCGCCAGAAAGAGGAAACCGCCGGAGGTCGCGCTAAACAACAGCAGCAGCACGTTTAAGCTTGATCAGCTGCTGTTAGAATTTATTTAATATTAATTTCTAGTATCAGCTGAGGTTTGCTGGAGCCACAGCTGTAAAAGCTGCTGGTCATGATGTCGGTTTGTATATCTGGTGAGAGGGAAACATGAAGATGAAACCAGGAGATGTCCTTACTGAATCATCAGAGCTGAACAGGTGATGGAGAAACAGGTTTACCTTTTAGGTGACATGAATGAGTTGAAGGGAAGTTATGAACTGTTTCTGAGAAACAAATAACACCAGGATACTTTTCTATGTAGCTGACAGCTGGTAACTGTGCAGGGGCGGGTCTAGCAAAGTTTTGCCAGGAGGCCAGGTGGGGCATTAACAGGGAGAGGGGGGCACAAAGAAATACTTTCTTATTCTCATTTAAAATGTCTGGCTGTTATTAAATAATTATCTGAAGCTTACAACCAAAGTTTTCATCTGATGTAAAATGTATAGAAATCATACATATACCCACAAGACTGTACATCACTGTCACAACAGCATTTGTTTTCATTCAAAGGCTTTATGGCTTTAATACCTGGTGGGCCGGTCTTTAGTCAAAATGCCCGGGCTGTTATTTTGTCCCAGTCCAGCCCTGGGCACGACACGCAGTGATTTAATCTGAGAAGGTGCATCAAAACATAAATGGCCGCCAGCGGTGCACATCGCAAATTGGGACTTTCAGGTGTATGGACCAATGTTTTATTTTCTGATCAAACCAGAAATCTTTAATGAGCAGCTAGATTTGTCTCGCATTAACTGGCTGAGTTAATGCCAGTTAATGCGACATCGAAGCAGCTGGAATCTATAGCTGTGCGCGTTCATGGAGCATTTTCACCTGCTGAGAAGTTTAACTGTCTTCAGAACATTGCAGAGGCCTTATTGACAGTATTTGGCTCTACATATCTGTGTGAGCATATTTTCTCTCACATGTGTCCTCAGATAGCCGTCTGAATGCTGGACACTCTGAGACCTGTGTCTCTGAGTGGGAGACCAGAGATCATATTAACATGTGTGTGTCTGTATTAACCAATATGCCATATTGGCTTAGTTTATTTTTCTTATCATTGTTGAGAGGAGACCATAAATAGCATTTGTATTTTCTGTTGTACAGTTCATTTGCTGTTATGGAGTTCTTGTTATGGATAAAAGGTGTCTTTTTTTGTTTCAAAATAGCTGATAACTATTCGCTGACAGCTGCCAACATCTGCAAACAAATATAATTCTATAAAGTGGTTCTATATAGTGTGTAACTGTTAATATAGAGCGTTATTAAATTTATTGCTAATGCAATCATATGGCACACTGACCTCTGAGGAAACTTTAAATGGCACTCGCCATCAGAAAGGTTGCCTACCCCTGCTATAGATCAACTTGTCAGGGTAGGTGTAGAAAAGAGGACTCGTATGCAGGACTCCTTTCCCCACATCCCCACGGTCTGCCAACACAGACCGTGACAGAATGATCCTGCCAAGCATGGACCCAGCGGTCTCTGACGAGAGGCTAAGGAGGGAGGTAATGGACAAAGTTTATAAACTGTGTGAATTATGGTGGGAGAAGTCCGGGGAAGTGTTGCGTCGCGCCGTGGAGAGGCGGCTGCAGGAGATGCTTTTTAAGTTTCCCTGGTTGGTAGACTCCCTCAATTCAGTTGTCCTGGACTTCCTGCTTTCCACCCTCCACCTCCACTCTCCTCCTCAGGCTGCTCACCGGCTCGGACAGCTGGTGGATTCTCAGCCTGACACGCCGGCCCCGACATCTACACGGAAACGACGTTCGCGCCACTGGCGTTCCTCACCGCAGCCTGATCCACGGACATCTCAAGAGCCGGCTGTGGTGAGTAATACGGACAATTTTTCATTTCCCTCACCATCAGTTTGTGTGTCTGCAGTGGATTATGACGCTGCCATCCGACAGCGCAAGTAACATCACCTCGGTCAGAGGTCTCCACACCACTCGCTGCTTCACCATCTGCAGTTGTAGCGCCGCCGTCATCTCATCCGCCTGCAGTCACCCTTCTGCCATCTTCTTCACCGGCTGCTACGTCGCCACCCGGACCTGCCCTGCCCGAGCAGAAGCTCGGCGAGCCGGAGGAGCTCGCGCTGCCCGAGCAGGAGCCGGAGCTGGAGCTCAGCGGGAGGAGCCCGCGCCGCCAGGTGCGCAGCTCAGCGAGCCGGGGCAGGAGCAGCTCAGCGAGCCGGAGCAGGAGCAGCTCAGCGAGCTGGAACAGGAGCGTGTGCTGCCAGCGGAAGACCTCAGCAAGCCGGAGGGACCTGCTCAGCCGAGGCTGGAGGTCAGAGAGTCAGAGGGAACTCCATGTCTAGCGCACCCTCCACGCCGACCACGTTTAGCGCGTCCACGTCAGCGGCCAGCGCTTCATAGGGCTGCCATGTGCCACTCCTCGCTGTTGCTCACTGGAGCAGCGCCGTTGCCGTCGGACCCGGGGCAAGCCGCCGGAGGAGCAGTGCTGCCGCCACCGGACCTGTGGCAGGCCGTCGGAGCTACAGCGCCGCCACCATCAGACGTGTGGCAAGCCACCAGAGGAGCAGCGCCGCCGCCACTGGATCAGTGGCAGGCCCCCAGAACCGTTTCTCCGCTGCTACTGGACCCGTGGCCGCCCGCCGGAGCTGCAGCGCTTTCACCAAAGGGTTAGAGGTAGGCTGCCTGAACTGTTTTTCCGCCACTGCCCGACCCACAGCAGGTCCCGCTGGCCTTGCCGTCCTCCGGGTCGACCTCCAGAACTGTTTGCGGCCACTGGACCGGGGGTTGGGCTATTGAACAGGGTTTTTCTTTTGTTTTGTGGTGGCTTTGAGGGTTTTGAGGCCCTCCGTCCTGGACTTCATTCCTACCTGATTGACATGTTTAGGAATTATGAGTGATTGGCTCACTGTAGTTGTAAAAGTTGCTACCAATCAAATTATGATATGTTAAAGTTAAAACAAAACACAACTGTTTTAGATATTATCTAATATACATTTTGTAATTATCCTTATAATTACAAAATGTTTTATGTAAGATTTTGTAATTTAAATCTGACATCACAAAAGTATTTTGGAATTTGAATAATGTATTTTGTAACTGCAGTACACATAATACTAATTTTGAACAATTTTGTCCAGGTTCCTTGCCACCGGGGACTCCTTCACGACCAAGCGTTCAGTTACAGAGTCGGTGTGTCCACGGTGAGCCAGATCACCCCCCAGGTAGCGACGGCCATCTGGGACTGTCTAGTGGACGACTTCATGGCTGTGCCTTCACCTGGAGACTGGTGGTCCATCACAGAGGGATTCCAGGAGCGCTGGAACTTTCCTCTCTGCTGTGGAGCTCTGGATGGGAAGCACGTCCAGACGAAGGCACTCCGTATATCATATAGGAGACACACACATTGATGTACACTAAATATTTATTCCATTTCTTTTTTTGTGGTGCCCAAATTTATGCACCTGCTTGATTTTGTTTAAACAATTATTGCACACTTTCTGTAAATCCAGTAAACTTCTTTTCACTTTTCACTCAAATATCACTGTGTGTGTCTCCTGTATGATATATTTAACTGACATTTTTTATTGTAACAACCAACGATTTATACAGGAAAATGATGGCTATTAACAATGTTGCCCAAACTTTTGCATCCCACTGTATTAGTATATTTTGTCATTAGTATAATATGAAATAAATTCTACATGTGTCAAGTCGTGTGCCAACATTTGCTGTGTAGCAGAGCTGAGACATTAGTCATTATAAAAATTTATTTGAAATAATATAAACATTCTCAAACAGAAAAACATTAAACATAAATATATAAAATATAAGTATTTACAGAGAGACAGGAATAAAAAGGACCCAGCTGCTCTCCAGAGCAGGAACAAGGCTGAGGAGGAAATGCTCCATTGGAGACTGGTGTGGACTCTTCAGGGACTCCAGGATGGCCAGCTCCACCGCCGATGGACCGTCCTGGGACCCGTCCCTCATCTGCCTCGGAGCCGTCCTCCTCTGTGGGCCTGTAAAACAGCACAAAACACAAAGAAATGAGAAGGCTGCTACTAGATTTTAATTTCAACATTGAAAAAAACAAAAACAGGATATAATCAGATTGGTTGTAGATATTTAGTAAAGGTGATCACAAGGGAATCCAAGTGAGTAAAAAGCTATCAGTGCTTGCTGTACATCTGATGCTACAATTACATACCTGTGGGTGCAGCAGCAGGAGCTCAGGGACTGGGGAGCCAGGAGAAGCAAGAGGGGATGCTCTGCTGCAGAATCAGTTGGCTCTATCAATACAGTATTAAATGTTAACATGTTGAATATAATCAGAGAAAGTATATACAGTGGTCCCTCATTTATTGCAGCAGGGGTTCTCAGAATAACTAGCCCCTGGCCACGCACTTTATACACTGTTTTCCCCACACACATGAACATTGGTCACAGTTCTCACAATTGATTCTCAAAGTGCAAGCCTTTGTAGATTGCAAAACGTAAAAGTCGCGGTTTGTCTTCATCTGCCCGCCACTTTCGTGCGCCCTTTTCCCTCGCGGTGCAGGTGTCTATTTCCGAATGAGGCTCATAGTTATGGGTATTTTTGTGCTGTTTTTTCTATTGGACGTGATGGTTATCAAAACCAAACATGATAAATTTGGCAAGCGCAGGAGACACAACACGGAGATTTGTCAATCAGGCTGCAGAATGCAATGCTGTATGGTGCAAAAAAAAGAAAAGAAAAAGAAAATCAGCGAAAAAGCGAAGCAGTGGCGGATGAGCGGGACCACTGTGTGCTGTTTATTAATAAACAAAATATATTCCTATATGACAACAAGTATAAAAGCAGAACGGTATTTGTACATCAGTGGGAAAATAGCGGTGGCTTGCTAGCTTTTGTGCGGCTTCCCCGGGTCAGCGAAAACTTTCAAAAGAGAAATGAATGAACTTACCAGGTTGCCCGATCTCTTTACATATCTTCCTCCAAGCTCGGTCCTTTATATTCCTGTCTCGGTACAGAAAGCAGCTGGTGTCGTACGGCTCCGTGTTGTTTGCTACAGCGTTGATTAGACTTCCCCCCATTGAAGAATGAAGGGCTTTGGCTGGATCTGCCCCTTTGACCTAGGTCACAGCCACGTCACCAGGCTCCTGATTGGTTGTCGCGGCGCGATTTGACGCTGGAGTTCAGATTTTTCCAACTCGAGCGGTAGACGCGAAATGCGCGTATGCACAAAATGCAACACAAAAACTCACGCGCGTGGTTTTTTTCGCGAGTCAAACGCTCCAAACGCGCTAGACTGACGCGAGTTTCAGGCGTTTTGGCGTTTTCGCAACGCAAATCTGCTTCCGAATTTTCGCGGGAGCCGCAATCGCGGGTCATCGCGCCTTTCCATTGACTTTACATGTAAACCTGACGCTCTGGCCGCCTCTATCGCGTTCGGTGTGAACACACCGTTAGGGACTAAGTAAAGCGTTATACAAATACAGGCCATTTACCATTTATCCTTGGATTTAGAAGGAAGAATGCGGTTTTCATCCTGGTTGCAGGACACAGGACACAGCTCTTTGCCCTCTGAAGGATACTTTAGGATGTATGGAAGTTTGGCCAACCACATCTATATGTGTTTTGTGGACTTGGAGAAGACGTTTGATCATGTCCCTTTGGGTGTTCTATGGGAGGCGCTTCGGGAGTATGAGGTGTCTGGCTCATTGCTAAGGGCCGTTCGATCCTTATACAACAAGCTATACAAGAGCTAGGGCTCTTGTATAGCAGACTCTAGGGCAGACTCATTCCCTAAGGGCTGTTCTTTTCACCAGTTCTGTTCATTATTTTTATGGACAGAATTTCTAGGCATAGCCAAGTGGCAGAAGGCTTCCACTCGGATGGTCTTAGAATTTGTTCTCAGCTTGTTACAGATGATGGGGTTCTGTTGGCTTCATAAGATGTTGGTCTCCAGCTCACTCCACCAAATGTGTGAATTGGCCATGGTCCTCAGCCAGAAAAGGGTGAAGAGCCCACTTCAGGTCAGGGATGAGTTACTCACCCAAGTCTTGTTCACAAGAGAGGGTAGAAGTGAGCAGGAGACAGATTGGTGCTGTGGTTACAGTGATGTGGACGCTGTACGGGTGGTTTGAGCATCTGACAAGGATGTCTCCTGGGTGAGGTGTCTCCTGGAAACACCTTACTGGTCCCAGGCTGTTCCCTCCACGACCCAGCCCCAGATAAGCAAAATAAAGTGGATGGATGGATTGATGGACAAATAAATAAAAAACCTTCTCTTTTATCTAGTGACAAGTGTATATTTTTATTTCTTTTGTGATTTTTTGGATTTTACTTTTCTTTTCTTGGACTAAATTCGATTTTTGGATTTGGACGTTTTTGACTCCTGTTTTTTTAAACCTCTACTGTCCTGCGTCTGAGTCCTATGTTTCACAAATCAATGCAACACATCTTTCCTCATGCAAAACATCAATGGTTTTGACAAAGTTATTTGAGGTTTGACTGGAGATTTGTCATTTCCGCTTTTTTTATTCAATAACACTTTTTATTCACTACTACAACCATTGGTTTACTCGCCTATACTTACTACTGAGTGCTTATGTGTTTATGAATAAGAAGAATAAGTATGGATACATGTAGTCTGTAGTTATTCAGTTTTAGTCAACTTGCCTGTTTGATGGATTGCTCTGTCACACTATGTTTTAATTCACCACAAAGTCCTACCAAAAGATTTATGAAGAGTATCCTACTGAGGATTACTGACATTTTGTTCTCTGGCCACAAAAGCACTGCACTATCTTTTTCTCTTTAGCTCTTAGTTTTTTACCTTGTGCGCAGTATAGGAGAAACTCTACTTTTTCTTGTGGCTTCAATCAAAAATAGACCCTGAACTATTGTATAGGGAACAAAACATAGGTGTTACGATGGCTGGAAACATCGTCAGCAGCTAGCTTGGCTCTGTCCAAAAATAAAGAGCAGCTGTACCTGGCCCCCCTTGTTCTGTTTGCCCATAACTGACATCGTCATCGCTCACTGCTGGGTATACCACAGCTGTATCAGTTTCTGCAAGATAAACCACATAAAATTACCAAAACTACAGCCAGTGTTGGGGAGTAACGGAATACATGTACCGCCGTTACGTATTTAAAATACAAAATATGAGTAACTGTATTCCGTTACAGTTACCGTTTAAAAAGGTGGTATTCAGAATACAGTTACTTTGTTGAAATAAATGGATTACACTGCGGTACTTTCCTGTTTCATTTTGTCGCGGGTCAGGACTGTTTGGGTTTTGTTTGACAGCTACGTTCTGTTGTTCCAGGCGGCAGCGTTACGGTTGCCATGGTTACAGGGCAACGCTCTCTCTCTCTGCGACTGTGTGTTTCCTGGGTGAGAGAGCGCCTTTTCGTTGTTGTTGTTGTTGTGCTAAGCTAACAGGCAGAATGCTACAAGCATAGCTCTAAAGAATGTAGCATCATGGGCAGTGTAGTCCGTGTTGCAGGGAGAATGGACTGCCATACACGTTATGGGTCTGTGAGCGCGAGGAGGGAGAAAAAGGGGAGTGGAAAGGTACGAGTTGTCATCGAGCAAAAACGGGAGCTGGAAGCATGTAAATATAATAATAACCACTGTAGCCAAGAAGAGAGCCTGACGAGCCCAGCTGTAAGTAAGCTATTAAGACTCAACTGTACACTGTGTTCGTGTTTTCCTCCGAAAACAATAAGTTCCGTTGCAGCAGTCTTTCAACGCCTCTCTCTGTCTCTCGCAAGAAAAGTTGACCCACACAACAAAGTAAAGCTATTTTTCGGCTACGAGCCGACAGGGACCCCGCCGTATTAGTCAGAGGTCCCTTTACTACAGTTCGGAGTCGCGGACCTTCAGTAATAGTAATAAATCACACAGCAATAGTACATTCACGTTGTTGTAAAAAGCATGATAATATATTAAGTATTCCAAAGTATTCAGAATACGTTACTGTCATTGAGTAACGTAATGGAATACGTTACAGAATACATTTTGGGGCATGTATTCTGTATTCTGTAATGGAATACATTTTAAAAGTAACCTTCCCAACACTGACTACAGCAAATGCACAGCAACAGCATTGTTATATTATTACACAACAGCTGTGGAGTCTGTGAAGTGAATAAAGAGATTAAGTGATGCTTTTTAAAATCATAGATTTGTTTAATCTTCACACCTCTGCTGTGAAACACAGAAAGATCAGAAATAACTGAGAGCTCATTCTGTGACAAAAATGTGGACTGACACAGTGGTGCTGTTTGCTATTAATATAAACTCACACACTGTACCACTAAGCAAACATGTTCTCACATCTTGATCACTATCATTAGCCAAACCATAACACACTGTGGTGAGAAGTCTCACCTGGTTCATACTAACTGGACTCAGCAACAGGAAGTAGCTGCTGTGGTTTTTTAATGCAAGTTTAAAAATGGTTCAAATCTTTGAGAGGCTGGAAAAAGGTAGCAATGATCTTTGGTTTGTTCAGTCTGTCTTTGTATACATCTTACACTAAACAACTAAACAACAAATGCATTATCTCAAAACCTTGTGTGTGAACCAAACACAGAAAACAGGCACATCTGGACCACATCTGGGCTCTTTTTTGCATTCAAGGTTCAATTACAGCACTGCTAAATAACCTGTGGGATTATTTAGCAGTGTTTCTTCCACGTTTCTTTCTGTTCTTAAATTAAACAGCTCTGTGTTGAAACACCTGCAGCTGAATTGTTTTGTCTCTGTCAGAAACAGGATGCTGGACGACTGCAGAGCTGTTAGCTTCAGTTAACCACAGAACACAAACACACAGTCCAGCTCACAGATGGATACATCTGATGAGATTTTACATAAAGGAAACAAATTCAGAACAAAAGTATGAGCATGTATGTTGTGATATTATTAATATTAACATTTATGTTGGGATTTCAGATTTTGATCACATCATATCAGAAAAATGTTTTTTTTTTAAATTTTACAACAGTTCGTACTTTTGCAGTTCTGATCATCCTTCACATGCTCTAAATCTGATTGTACCTTCATACCAGAGTCAAAGACATCTGAAGAGAAAAATATCACAGAAAATATTTTCATAATCCAAACTATGATCAGAACTATTGTTTTCATATAAACTTAGCACAGAAGTAAGGAAATCTATGTTTGGTTGTTTATTTATGTTATGTTATTAAGAATGCTTCTTGGCCTCTTTATTTACCCAAATGTTGCCAAATCTTCAAACAGCTTATTTTGCTGTTGATACTTGTCTTGAACTGCTGGTAGACCGGGTGCTGACAATCAGCTGCATGATTAGCAGCATCTGTGAGCTTGGACCCTGCTACAGCGGTCAGTTGGGCTGTATCCCAATTCAGGGTCTGCAGCCTTTATGGCCGCATTTTAAGGCCAATTACGTCACAGCGACGCGACGAAGGCTGTCCCAATTCGAAGGCTGCTCGAAATGCGGCCCTCAAATTGCCGAAAAAAAACGGCGGATGAGGGGCGCCCGAAGAGTAAACTTTAAGTAAGTACTGAATATTATGTCATTTATTTATGTGCAAATGTTTAATAACGAAGAACATTAAAACATTACTGTTGGCCACATGTCGACCAAGTTATGTGACATTAGTGACGTTTGTACTAACTTGGTTTTAAAGCCTTTACTTTAAAATATACGCCCTTCAATAGTTGACCTTAATCTTGCAGAGAATGATCAAAGCTCATGTAGAAACAAACAAACAAATGAACAAAAGATTTTCTCCTTCATTTCTGTCAAACAAAGCTGTAGGAAACGTTTCCAGCTGTTAGTATCATGGTTGCTAGGCAACCTGGGCAGCGCGACAGAGGCTAGACCGTCCCATTTCACAAGCCTTGCACTTCCGGCCTTAGCGGTCTTTGAGTACGCGGCCCTTGTGGACCGTTAAGGCTGCGTACTTTAAGGCTGCAGACCCTAAATTGGGATACAGCCATTGTGTCTGCTCCGAGTGTGTCATGTCTGACTGATCTGCATAGGCCCACGCCATAGGGTAACTTCAACCTGGTGTTCAGCAAAGCCAAAGCCAAGTTGCAGCATTATTGGGAGTGAGCCCTACTAGCTACAAATTGAAGGCCAAGCTCAATATGACGGGGGATGTCAGAGACAGGCCGTGAAGTGGATGTCCCAAGAAGATGACACCACAAGAAGACAGCATCCTCACTATTTCAGCACTGAGGAACCGTAAGCAGTCTTCTACAGATTTGAAGGGCAATATGACGACAGCTGTCTACTTGGAAAATCTAGAACAGATTCCTTACAGCCAGTCTCTGGTTGGATAGGGCTGCTGCCAGGAAGAAAACAATACTGCTTGTCACCATTATGCCCTTTTGTGCTAGTGTTGGCAACATGTGTGCTGAAACATGAACATGTGGAGGAACGTTATGTTCAGAGATGAGTCTTGATTCTGCTTATGGCAGGTGGATTTTAGGGTCAAAACAGGGACGATGCAGAGAACATTATGCAGATTGCTGCAACAATAGGATAACAGCTTTTGGTGGAGGCAGTGGGATGGTGTCGGGTGGCATCTCATTCTCTGGACAAACAAAGTTCATCAACCATTGGAGGCAATCTCGTTGGAGAGGTATATCAAGATAAGATTCTCCAGCAGGCCCATATCTCCACAGTCTTGAACCGGACTGACAATGCTCGCCTCCACAGAGTAGGGTTCATCAGAGACTAACTCCAGAATTTGGCAGTGGAGAGGATTTAACGGCCTGTTTGCAGTTCTGACCTCAACCCCATTGAGTTTGCTGTTTGTCCCACAGTGACCAACACAACCACATTTAACCTGCATACTCATCTCTGATGTTTAACCCACACACTGATTTTGCTTACACATATACACCATTCAAGAGAAATAAAGAGGCTTTCCAACGTTATAGGATTTATTGCCAAGCAGCATTCGTGCTACAGCTGAAAAATACTCAACCAAACCGAAAGTTATTTACTTTTTGTTTATGTCCTATTTCTGAAATATCCTCGTGATCCTACAATTTAAAGTTGCACAAAATTTGCTTTAGAAACAAATCTAACCACTCAGCAGCCATTTGATGCACCTCTAGGCAGATAGTTAAATATCAACTTCAACCCCTTTGAAGGAAACACAGTGCTACCTTTGCTTTGTCTGACTGGATGTTGTTGATGATCTGATCTCAAAATGTACATGACATGAGTGATGATGCCATCTTCACCAGCTTTTTCTTGAACTGCTGAAATGATACAAAATTAAAAATAATATAAATTAAATATCTGAACAGAGTCTGCATTTAGGAAAGTTATTACTGTAACCATAAAGAGTTTGAACTTTATTCTACTAAAGAAACTCAGACATGAAAGATCAGGAAGTCTGAGTCTCACCTTCAGGATTCCTGTGAAGACATCGTTTCCCCAGCAGAAACAAAACACAGGATGATCCAACAGAAGACACCAACAACACAGAGAGAACAGGAGGAGAGGGTGATGGAGAAAGAGTGGTATGGGTGGAACCAGGAGGAGAGGTGGCGGTATGTGGAGGTGTGGAGGTGGTGGGTGAAGGCATGGTGGCAGTTGGAGGTGTGAATGTAGGTGTTGGTGTGATGGGGTGTTTCTCTAAAAAAAAAAAAAAAGCAAACACAGTCATTAAGTTGTCGTCACATCATGAATGTTGAAACCTGCAGAAACACAGACAGGTGAGTGTGTCACCTGTGACAGTGATCCAGCTGTTAGTGAGGGGAGGGGTTGTGTGTCTGTGAAGTTGTGTCTCAGCTGGAGGAGTCAAAGATGACATGATGGTATCCACATTTTTGCAAATGAGGATCTGATCATATATTTATTTCAGTGACTAACAGAGAACCTGAGTTTAAATGTGATCAGATGAAGTGTGAGGTTGTGAGAAAGTCTCTGACTGCATTCATAGATGTGTCCTTTCAGCTGCTTGCTCTGATCCAACCTTTAGGCTTCAGGGAGATGTTTGCTACGTTGGACTGTAGGACCATCAGAAATGTGTGCAGTAACAAAACAGGCAGCACTGAAAGCAGCTCTAAGTGTTTGTGTTGTTCAATGATTTGTGCACAACAACAAAAATGGGACCTCTCTCATCCATCAGTCACCATGTGGACATTTTTCTAACACACTTTGAAGCTGATGGACGTTTTGTGTCTGCACTAAGTACGTTTTCACCAGCTATGGCACCGGCAGGATTCACTTTCACAGACTCACAACCACCAGCTTCACCCCTCCCCTCCCCCTCCAGCTGTAGGCTTTAACATTGAGTTTCCCCACACATGTTTACAGACGAGTTAGAGAGCAAGAGAAGAAGAGACGGATTCATAAATGTCTTTGTTTCTGCTCTAACCTTACCCAAACAATGCTGCTCTACAACTCTAGACTACCAGCCACAAAGACAACAGCTGGAGAAACATCTGTCTACCTGTGACATCCACCAGCTCATCCATACAACAAACAAACATCAACAACCAGGAAGCAGCTTCACCTCTGATCACACACACACTCAACTCTACTCACTCACCTGGAGGAACAACTCTGAGGTAGATGATGCGGTGATCCCATGAGCGTGTTTCTTCAATGAAAAGACCGCACTCGTAAGTTCCATAATCAGTAGTAGTTACATTCTTCAGAATCAAAGACACGTCTCCATCCTTCATCTGTCTGTCCTGCAGATCCACCCGGTTCTTAAAAGATGGATGCTGGTTGGCTGAAATTAAGTGACCATCCTGGTACAAAAGCACATATTCTGGCACCAGGTCAGCTCTGCTCCACTTAACAATTCTTATGTTGTTGTTTGGAGCTCGACATGTCAAAGTGACGTCCTGTCCAGACTCAGCTGGGATGATCTTTGGGTCTGAATGAGACAAAGAAAGAACCTCTGAACATCCAGCAGGTCACCAGTGACCCACTGAGGGAGAATTTTAGCCTCATGCTAAACATGCAAAGTGTCAGAAACTACAAGATGTTAGCTTCCACAGAACAACAACATGTGCTGATAATAAGTGAACAGAATGTGTGAGAGAAAGCAGCCTCTCATTATAAGACACTGTGAGTCTCTGCATGCTGCCTTTATGGAGCTACAGCTGTTTGTATACACTGAACAAGAAGTTTTGTTGCTGTATACTGACTCCTGAAACTACAACACATCACACTGACACACACATTACACTTCTTTGTCTCTGTCACAGCTGGATTACAGATGTTAAGTGTCCACCCAGCCTCCTGTCTCCTTCACACACACAGACAAACTGAATCCAGATGAAAATAATCCTCCTGTACTTCTTGTTATCTCAGAGAGAAACTCAGTTTAGTTCAATCTCACCTGCAGAGACGAAGACAAGGACAAACAGCAAAGTGCAGCAGAGCAGCGCAGTGCCAACAGCCATCTCTGTGTCAGTATTTGTGCTGATCCGACTCTTAGTTTGTTCTAAATGTCTGAGTCTGTCGGAGTTTTCAGTCAATAACAGAGCCTGACTTTAAATACTGACTACATCATATTACATTTAAGCTTGAAATAAAGCTGAAAGTCTACTTTGAAGAACAGATCTGACTTTCAGCGGCTCACTCGACTCTGCGCCGTTTGTGGTGCATTCAAAGACCTCGGAAATCTCACCAGTTATGTAAAGCAACAGGCCCACGTGACCTGGTGACTGTCACAGTGTAACAGCTGCCTGCTCAGTGTAACCAAACATCGTGGTGTTATTTGTGTCTGATCTGTGATGAAGCTTCTGCTGTGAATATGTGATAAACATCACGAGGCAGGTTCACTATAACCAAACTGTAATGTTCGAACTCTTGTTTTGAAAATCACCGGAAGTAGATAGGTACGCCGGTTGTGTGTTCATGTGCTAGCTTAGCAGTTTACAGTGTGTGGATACGTTCTTCTATATCTACGGAATAAAAAGAACTTGTATGACGGCTCCGAGGCGATTTCTTCATAAGCAGTGAAGACACAACATGGTGTCAGAGTGAGTAACTCCTCAGCGGACCCATATGGAACTCCAAAGTGTTCAAAATTAAATAAATAAATAGGTCAAGATGAAATAAATAACTATGTGAATAAATAAGACACAGATATGTAATGTGAGAATGATATTGTGAAATAATGGAACACATTTTGAAAAAAAATGCTCATTATTGTGAAATATATTACATTCTGCTATATAAATTTACTTATTATTGTGAAATATTATTTCATGGTCATTATTTTTCACAATAACAGAGATTATTCCTGAGGCATTTTATTTATTTCCAGCCGTTTATATTCCAAAATGTCCTTTTTTCAAAGTCAGTCTTTATTTCAAAATCCCGTTTTTCCCGATGTTCTATTTATTTCATAATGCGACTTTTCAGCAGAATGACTTTGTCTGTCAATCAAGAGAGACAGGGCGGAGCCAGTTGTGTGATTGGTTGCTCCTTTACTCAGACATAAGTAATAGCACATGAATTGTCGATTTAGGTTTAATGGTGCAATGCGTCTCCTATGCAGCTGGCGGCAGTATGCAGCTCAAAATAAACTTAAGGCACCGACAAATGCAAAACACTGGGCGCGAATAACGTTACAGGTGTATCAATTCTTGTGAAGGCCATGGCTGCAGGAAACAAGTCCGTTTCTGAGTTACTCAGAGAACTTGCTAACCGCTTAGATTGAACGTCTTCACCTCAGTCTGAGTATTGCAGCAGTGTACTGGAGATGAAGTGGTCCCTGGTCCAAGTTCTCATCACAACCGCACAGTGTTAACGTTAGCAAATGCTAACGCTATCACAGCTAGCTCCACTCCACGAAACGCTGTTCAGGGTAAGTAACGATATGTTATTATTGCTTGGTTAGTCTGTCTGTCTGCCAACAATGAGCTTTTTAATCAGTTTAGTCACAGATTTTTTTTAATACTGTTTTTTATCATAGCAAAGAATTCTATAAATTAGGTAAGAGAAAATAATTGTCTTCTGGGTTAATGTCTGTATTACTATTTACATTGTTGTAGGTAATAGTTATTCATGACTGTTTTAAAGTGGCTTATCTTCTGTGCTAATATGGAAGACAATTAATCTATGTGAAAGAAAAAAGCAATTTTAGTTCAACGTAGTGATTTTGTAAGTGGGTATAATTTGAAAATGCTTTTACTAGTACAGTGGATGTTCTTTAAATATTTAACATTTAAAGTGTGTGTCACTTTACAGACTCCAACTTCAGTTTTGGTTTGGTCTCACCGTTGTAGGTCATAACACAAACAAGTCGTCAAGTCAAGCAGCTGAGGAAAGGGCTTAAGGAAACCATGGTATGGCCGCTTCTGACAGAAAGATCAGACATCGTTCCTCTTTTCTTACCAAGGGAATCAGAGACTGCTCCCTGTTGTGAGGTAAGGTCAGGTCACATCTTTTAACATCTGAATAGTAAAGGGTATTTGGTTAATTTATGAAGGATGAACATTAATTGTTGACACAAAACACCAATACACTATTTTGTATGCTTGGGTTAGTTGAACAGCTGGGTTACATTTAATAAAAATACACCTAATGTTGCTGATGCTCTTAAGACTACAAGATAAGTAAAGCTATAAAATGACTGTGGCCTGCCACAGAAGATGAAGATGAGGAAGAAGAGGAATGCTCTCGAGGATAAATGCAGAGTGGTAGGTTACCTTCGGTCCTTCATTGAAAATGGTAAGTCTGCTGCGATAGGTATTTTGCCATTGTTTTTCTCTGATTATACTTTGGTCAATTACATACAGTCCAGTGATCTTGGGTCATTAACAAAGTACACTATAGTATAATTTTGTTTTGTTATTTGCTCCATGCAATACATAAAAAAACAGAGTGGTGGCATTATCAGTTGCACTAGAATTGTATGTAGACTACTTTTAGCTTTGTTAACATAAAAATATCTATAACAGCTACAACAGCAATTTGAGTGGGGCAAAAATGTCTGGTGCCCTGTATGTAAGTGGTCATCTTTTATGGTATTTCTCCATAAAAGATTCAAAATAATGAATATAGGATGTCATTATAGTTTAAAACAATTTTCTGTTGCAGCATCTTGTGCACAACAAAAAGCCCTCATCAAGTTTTGGACAGGATGGGAAGTCTTGCCGAGAAATGACTGTGGAAGTGGTCAACAGCAGTCTTCCAGCGGTTTTGAAGTACTACGTCTTCCTGCACACTACTGTACCTATGAGTCATCTCTAATGGACATTCAGGTGTGTCTCCACTCTACTGACTCAGGTTTTGGTCTGGTTTACGATTGATTCCATAACCACATGGTAAGATTAGACCATTTCTTCTTTCTTGCATCACATTACTGTATTCAGTGTTCAAAGAAACGGACAATCTAGTGAGTTCTAGTTCTTTTTAATACACTTGACAGTGAAAAATACACAGTACAGGTGAGCATTTATGGCTTTTTTAATATAAACTGATGAAGAGTTCAGATATCAAAATCAGTTGTTCACTGTACATTATAAATTACACAGTATGTTTTGTTTATACTCGCTACTGGTACAAAAATAAATTCTAGAAAAAATTATTTGAATTAAGATGTTACACTACTGTACTGTGTTCATTGTATTAAATCTGCTCAGAGTTGACATGTACTGTATATCCAACCAAGAAATGAATATCATTAAAGTGACAGCTGTATAAAACAAATCCTGTTTTATAGCCACTCACTGTGTTTTTGAAAATGAAATTGGTTATGCTGTTTTGAGTCAGTATTAGCTACAAAGCCATAGATGTAGAAATTAAAAAAAAAAAATCCTCCTGACATAGAAACTGATTAAATGTGATAGTGTCTTTCTACAAGTGATTTTGAAGTATTGGTAGCACAGCAGGGTCTTGTTCATTCAGTGCATCTGGGAGCTGAATCTCAGGAATGGTGATCTCATTTGATGGGCGGCGATTATGTTGTCCTGTCCAGTCCACACCATAATCCTCATCAACCTGAAAGAGCATGCACATGTTTTAAATCTAAACTGAAGAGGTGTTTCCTGCAGCTGTTCCTAGATGGACTAGGAACAGCTGCCAGGGCCTATGTGAGTTGCTTAGGCATTGGCTACCAACTAATTATTCATTCACCCATTCTAGGTCAGGATTGGTTCTCTTCAGGTATAACAAATTTAACTTTGTTTAAAGTATTGCCATCTATACCTGACAGATGGGATAGAAGGAGAGAATGGGTTGGGAGACATTTCCACTTACATGAGAAATATTTGGTACACCAACTTGCACAGTAGAAATAAACTCATCTCAACTACAGATAGCAGAGTTTTACATACAAGAACAAATATGGATCAAATAGTCATGTACCTGTGACAAATCTTGTCCCTCCTTTCTGTGCAGCAACCAGAGGTGCAGGGGTGAATGGTTGTTTGCTTTTCTGAGTCCATGCTGATTCCATGCTTCCTGGAATGACTGAAGATGATGTTGAATGGGATGCAAAAAGCATCTGTGCAGAGCAAACAAGTGAATTTTTTCACCAGGGTTGAGCAGTCCTTGAATCTCCAGCTGGCTGAAGATGTTTTCATATACATCCCTCCACAGGCGCTCAATGCTGATTTCCATCTATATGCCAAAGGTGATTTGTTGCTGATACACTGTACTGAAAACGCCTTGCAGTCTTAATAGATAACCGTCGCATCTTGACCCCTTCTGGATTGACTCGTCTCATTGAATCCATCAGTCGAAATCCTGATTAACAAACAGATCATGTCTTAGTACTAACAACTACAAAAAGACTATTGTAAACACTAATGCATATGGGACAGATCATCATTGTGTCAGGTAAGTATCCAGGTGCTGTACAGATTTAGTGAGGAGAGAGAATCGTGTACAGACTGGTTCAAACAGGAACATAACTGCATAACAGTTATAAGAACATGCTAGTCATTTTTGATGGCTACATTAAAATATCACATCAAGGCCACACTGACACGTGCTTTCCAGGCCGGAAACTGGTGTTTGGATATTTTAACAATATCAGCTTACTTTGAATGTATATGCCTCTGAATGTCCAGCACTTTTGAATCCAAATCCACATCTCCAATAGAAGAATTCCTATCATATTTTCTGCACATAAAACATTTTTTCATATAACAGCAAATCTCAACAAAGTTTTCCAATTAATGCTGAAAGAACCAAGGATGTAAATGTATTCTTGTTTTAGCTTTACTGAAGACACCAGAGAAAGTATGATATCTATAATGCTGCTGAAATAGACAAAACCATTTCAATAAACTCGCTATTTAACATCAACTTTGTTATGCGTTATCAGAGAACAATCAACTGCAAACAGCAATGAAACATTCAACTATGTACTATTTAAAGCACTAATGACCCTGTTGTCTAACAAGATGTGATAAGTAAGTAGACTCTGGAAAGCTGGTGGGTCTACTCTCTGTGTTAAAGGTTCCTACAGGCTCCACTGCCCCCAGTCTCCGAGTTAACACACTAACAGCTAACACTGCTAAACGTGTCTCAACGCCGAGATGGCGCCGATAGCTTTAGCCGTAGCTGCCCCACTTAGTTTAGACAGTAACAAAAAAAAGTAAGCGATAATAATTCATTGTCAAACGTCATAATTAAGGTCAACATCTAAACAATGCTGTGTACAGAATCACACAGGTGCTTAATTACAGCATAAACTTACCTTAGACCTTCCTCCGTCATTTTCCTCCTAATTGTGCTCGGAGACACAGAAAACATATCGGCAATTACCCCGATGGTTATCCCGGACAGCACTAAAGTCCTGAGTGCTGCACTGGGATTTCAAGACGTGGACGACCAACATTTGAAGACTGTTCTTCCTCGGCGTATTCCAAACGAACACGGTGCTGAATTGATCTTAAACCTTCGACAATGCTGTCATCGATGCTAACATCTTGAAGAGCAATTATCATCCAGGCATTTCAGAAACATCATCTAAACGACTCAAAACAGTATCTACAGGTAAATGATCCCTCTCTATCTGATTTGCTTAAATGAGCAGAACTGACTGAAGTTCACACCTGTCCGCCATCCTCCGTGACTTTTGACCTAGCACGCTGTTGCTAGCTGTATTAGCCGTCCGCGGAGCAGGTATCCAGGAAAACTAGTCGATAGTAAACGATAAGCCAATAGGTGCAAAGGTCCAGCCCACTTACATTGATTGACAGACAAAGTCATTCTGCTGAAAAGTCGCATTATGAAATAAATAGGCCACTGGGAAAAACGGGATTTTGAAATAAAGACTGACTTTGAAAAAAGGTCATTTTGGAATAAAAACGGCTGGAAATAAATAAAATGCCTCAGGAATAATCTCTGTTATTGTGAAAAATAATGACCATGAAATAATATTTCACAATAATAAGTAAATTTATATAGCAGAATGCAATATATTTCACAATAATGAGCATTTTTTTCAAAATGTGTTCCATTATTTCACAATATCATTCTCACATTACATATCTGTGTCTTATTTATTCACATAGTTATTTATTTCATCTTGACCTATTTATTTATTTAATTTTGAACACTTTGGAGTTCCATAGACCCACTCGAAAAAACAAATATATAAATAAAAAAAAAAAAAGGAAGAAAATGGAAGCCTATGGTGTACCAGCCCCGAGAATGGACTGGGACTCGTCCAACCTACCCGACGCCTGGCGCCGCTTCAAACAGCATGTGGAGCTAATGTTTTCTGGACCACTCAAAGACAAGTCAGAGGAACAAAAGTGCAGCTTCCTACTTTTGTGGATCGGAGACAAAGGACGAGATATAAGTAATACGTGGAACCTAACAGAAGACGAAGCTAAGGTGCTACAAACGTATTACAACGGCTTCACAACGTACCTCACGCCGAAAGCTAACCCTATATTCGCCAGATACAAATTCCACGAAAAAACACAAGACAGCGGTGAGTCTTTTGAGCACTTCGTCACAGAGCTAAAACTCCTTGTTAAAGACTGTGATTATGAAAAAAGTGAAGAAATGGTCAGAGACAGAATAGTTTTTGGAACCAACTCTCCTCACGTCAGAGAGAAGCTACTTAGCCAAGGACGGACTCTTACGCTAGAGAAAGCTATAGACATAGCCCGTTCCTATGAGCTAGCACAGTCACAGCTAAAAACTATGACTAACGACAACCATGAAGTGCATGCCATACGTCGCAAAGGCGCAAAACCACAAAACTTACCACGAACCAGCAAACCAAGTGAAAGTTTCAGACACCAAAACAAAGCCTGCATGGCATGTGGGAGGAATCACGACAAACGAACTGATTGCCCAGCCAAAGGAAAGCAGTGTCTGAAATGCAATAAATTCAACCACTTTGCAAAAGTATGCAGATCTAAGAGCAACGTGGAAAGAAAAACAGGACACAGAGCGGTGCACACTGTACTAGAGGCTAACGATTCAGAGCCAGAGCTGTTCATAGACACCATAGCTGCAGAGGATAATGGAGACAGTCCGTTTGCAGACATACTACTGGGACCAAATAAGATAAAACTCACCTTCAAGTTGGACACTGGAGCACAAGCGAACATCATACCAGCCAACACTTTCCAAATGCTACAAACTCCACTCAGGGAGGACAAGGACAAACTGTTTGGCTATGGGGGCCACCCACTCAAAGTCAACGGACACTGTGAGTTGATTAGCAGATACAAATACCGAAAATCAGAACAGACATTTCATGTTGTTGACTGCACCGGCCCACCAATATTAGGCTTCAGAGCATGCAAAGCCCTCGGACTCATTAAGGTTGTGTACGCAATAACGGAGAGCATGGAAGCAGGGCAGCCCACCAAAGCACCAGACATCATGAGCGAATATTCTGATGTTTTCAAAGGCATTGGGGAATTCCAAGGTGAGTGCAGTTTCACCGTGGACCCGACTGTCGCACCAGTCGTGTGCCCACCAAGAAGAGTGCCTTTTGCCCTCAGAGATCAGGTCAAATCAGAGCTGGACAATATGGAAAGAGACAAGATTATCCAAAAAGTCACAGAGCCCACCAAATGGGTCAATGCTCTGGTAATCTGTGAGAACCCGAAAAGACCCAAACTCCGGCTGTGCCTGGACCCAAGACCTCTAAATAAAGCCATAATGAGACCACACTATCCACTCCCCACTCTTGAGGATGTGACACACAAGCTTACAGGTGCAAACTTTCTCAGCATCCTTGACGCACGTTCCGGCTATTGGGCCATCAAGCTAAGTGAAGAGTCATCCTTTTGGACTACTTTCAACACAATCTTCGGCAGATACCGTTTCCTCAGACTCCCCTTTGGCATTGTGTCTGCTCAAGATGAGTTCCAGAGGAGGATTGACGAGACATATGAAGGCCTGGAAGGTGTGGCAGGCATCGTTGACGACATCATCGTGTTCGGAAAAACAAAAGAGGAACACGACAAGAACCTCAAAGCCATGCTCAACCGCACAAGAGAGAAAGGTTTAAAACTCAATCCAGAAAAGTGCCGCATCTGTGTTACAGAGTTGAGTTTTTTCGGACATAAGCTCACAACCAACGGGCCAGACCCACTCAAGGTAAAAGCTATCAAAAACATGAAACCTCCAGAAAATGCTGCAGAGCTGGAAACAATCCTTGGCATGGTGAATTATCTCGCCAGATTCGCCCCAAACCTGGCAGAAATGAGCGCACCACTCAGACTGCTGCTGCGCCAAGACATGCCGTTCAAATGGGAAGAAGAACACGCGCGTGCTTTCCAGCAAATCAAAGACACCCTTACTGCCGAACCAGGGCCAGTGCTTGCATATTTCAACCCTCAAAAGGAAGTAACTCTACAAGTAGACGCATCTAAAAATGGACTAGGTGCAACAGTCATGCAAGAAGGAAGGCCGGTCACATACGCTTCAAAACTGCTTAACAAAACAGAGCAAAACTATGCTCAAATAGAGAAAGAACTCTACGCCGTCCTCTATGGCTGTAAAAGATTTCATGACTACATCTACGGACGTCATATTACAGTTGAGTCGGATCACAAGCCACTGGAAAGTATACTACGCAAACCGCTAGCCTTGGCACCGCCTCGACTACAACGTATGCTGCTTGCTCTTCAGAAGTACAGCATAACACTTGTACACAGGCCTGGAAAAGAGATCCCAGTAGCAGACACGCTATCAAGAAAGTCAATAGACGACAGTGACAGCTCACTAAGTGAGGAAATGGAAACACAAGTGCACACAATCATCCGGACAGCACCAGTGAGCACAGAGAAACTGGAATGCATCAAAACTGCCACAGCCCAAGACGAACAACTCTCCACCCACGAACGCATCATCCGGTCAGGCTGGCCAGAGACACACAAAAAGTGCCCAGAACTTGTCAGTGAGTACTGGAACCATCGTGATGAAATCACTGAGGCATAGGGATGGGTATTGATAAGATTTTCATGATTCCGATTCCATTTTCGATTCTGTTTAACGATTCGATTCTTTATCAATTCTCTTATCGATTCGTTTTAAAAAAGGAGAACACTAAGGTCGATTAGCTTAGAACTTTGTTTTATATCTTCTCTTTGAAGAAGGTAGAAATTTAGGAGTAACATGGCCTTACAAACCCAGCAGTGAGATCTTAAGAGATCCAGCCTACGGCTCTTCAATGGGGTGTCACAGGGTCCCCAGGAAAAAAAATTGTAAATGTAAAATAATAAAATAAATATTCGTCTGTAGCAATAACAAAGTATAACATAAATTGTTCTGTGGCAATTACACAAGAATATCCAGTAATGTCCCTGCCTACAATTAAACACATTCACTTACCGAAAATCGGGGGCATCTGCTGCGGCAGCCTTTTACCACAAACTTAGCCACTGCTCGGTGACATTCGTCTATCCTGGCCTGAAAGGAGACGCTACCGGTAGACTGCAGCGAGAACTGCCAGCATCTGAGCCAGCCAGACTCTGTCTGTCTCTCTCATCATGGTCACCTAAATGCACAGTAATGGCAGGTTTTGTAATAAGGCAGATCGCGCTAACATAATATGCACTGTTAGTTGATTATTTACCTGCCGCATTAACGGGAGAGGACGTGCAAACGTTACCGCTGCTGCTGGGTTGAGATTCACGAGTCCGGAGCGGAATTAAAAACACGACATTCATTTAAGGTCATCGCGTGTTTTGTGAGCAAATGCTTTTGCATATTCGTAGTGTTTCCTCCCTTAAATGAAATATCTACTTTGCAAGTATTGCAAGTTGCCCTGTTGTCATCCGTTCTCATAAAGTATAATCAAACTTTTGAGCGTTTGAGACGCTAAGGCGCCGTGTTTCCTGCTGGGTAAATGACGCTCCGCAACGTGGTGACGTCATTCGGGGCGACTGGAATCGATAAGGGAATCGTTTGCAAAAATGGCAAACGATTCCAAGGAATTGAAACAGTGGGAACCGGTTCTCAACAAGAACCGGTTTTCGATACCCATCCCTACTGAGGCAGATGGACTTCTCCTGAAAGGTGAAAGAATAATAATTCTGCACTCACTGAGAAAAGACATGCTGCAACGAATACACACTGGACATTTTGGAGTCGAAAAGAGCAAACACAGGGCACGAGACATAATGTTCTGGCCAGGCATGAGCAAACAGATTGAACAGACAGTTATGAAATGTGACATCTGCCAAACGCATCGCAGCTCGAACCAAAAAGAGCCCATGCTGTCCCAAGAAATCCCAGAGAACCCATGGCAAACTGTGAGGACCGATTTGTTCTCATGGAACTCTGAAAACTACATTGTCATTTGTGACTACTTAAGCAGATACTTTGAACTCGAGCACCTGCCAAACATCACCACAGCAGCTGTGATTCACAAGATGAAAGCCACATTCTCCAGACATGGCATTCCGAAGAAAGTCATAAGCGACAACGGACCATGTTACAGCTCACAAGAGTTCAGACGTTTTGCAGAGTACTGGGGATTCCAGCATATTACATCAAGCCCACGTTACCCCCAGAGCAACGGCTTAGCTGAAAAGACTGTCCAAACTGCAAAACGTATTCTGACAAAAGCAAAACAGGACAAGATGGATCCCTACTTGAGCTTGCTGGAGTACAGGAACACACCTGTTGATGGCCTTAAATCCCCAGCCCAAATCCTCATGAGCCGTAGATTGCGCTCCATTTTGCCCTCAACAACTACACAGCTCCGCCCTCAGGTCACCCCACAAAGCCTTGTGCAAGAAAGACGGGAGGAATGTCAACTCTGTCAGAAAAGACATTATGACACATCCGCCCGACCCCTGCCGACACCGCAGGCTGGCGCACTAATACGCTACCAACAAGAAGATGGGACATGGCAGCCAGCCACTATTGTCAAACCAGCAGAGACCCCACGCAGCTATCACATCAAAACAGGTGATGGTCAACTCCTGAGACGCAATCGCCGACACTTCATCAGCGCCCAGGACACCTCGCCATGCACTCCCACACAAACTGGCGGTTGTGATGACACGCAAACCACTCAAGACATTGTTCCAGAGACCAGGTCTCCCCACCACACTCCAACTACAATGACTGAACCCTGCCCTCGCACCAGATTCGGCCGTGCCATCAAGCCAAGGCAGGTCCTTGATTTGTAAGCCCCCCCCCCCAAAGAAAAAAAAAAAAGGACAAAGGAAAAAGAGACACTTATGCAGCAGAAACTAAAAAGAGTGTTGAAATGTTTGAAAAAATAAATAAATAAAATGTTTAGAATACACATACAGCAGAATAGCATATTGAAACTTAGAAGTATATTGTTTACATCTTATTATAGTCTCACTACCAGGGAAGCGTTTTTGTTTGTTAAAGGGAGATGTAATGTTCGAACTCTTATTTTGAAAATCACCGGAAGTAGATAGGTACGCCGGTTGTGTGTTCATGTGCTAGCTTAGCAGTTTACAGTGTGTGGATACGTTCCTCTATATCTACGGAATAAAAAGAACCTGTATGACGGCTCCGAGGCGATTTCTTCATAAGCAGTGAAGACACAACACAAACCTCCATGCTCACAGTAAACATCATGGCAGTGTTATAAGATACAGCATCCACAGTGTAGAACAAACCTGATGACACCAACTAAAAAACTGAAAAACCAACCAGACTGCAACAAACATGCAAACTGTTGGCTGTCATCAGGGTGACGTCAGATTGATGTCATAAACACATCATAAAACATCAGTTTTAGTACTTAAACTCACTAGTAGGTGCCGTTGGTCTAAAATAACTGCAGATGAAAACATCTGGAATATGTCAACAGTATGTCAGTCTCTCTTCTGTCCTGTAGTCTGAGTGTAGCCATTGTATCAGTGGGACAGCACTGCCACCATGAGGTCAAACTGGAGCATTGCAGGTAATAATTCTCAGCCTGAACACTGTTGGAACTAGGGCTGCCACAAACGATTATTTTGATAGTCGACTAGTCACCGATTATTTTTGCGATTAGTCGACTAATCAGATCATGCATCCATTGGACGTACAGCGTACAGCTTATTGCACCAGCAGCATCTGCTCTTATATAACTATCATTAGCTTACAGCTTTAAGTGTTTAAGGTATGTGCTAACTAAAAATAAAGACAAGATGATAGTTTATTAAATTTTAATGAAATTTGCAGATTGTTTCAGTGAAGTTTAATAAACTCCTTGCTATCTAAAATATAACGGGACACCGGAGTATATTCTCGAGCATCTCACACTTCTGATAATCAGTTGTCTGCTTGACGTTTATTCAGCTGTGTAAAAACTATAACTTTAATCTCAGCCAAACTGATTTACTCAGGAACAAATAAAATACTAAAAAAAAGCCAAACAATAACATTTTGAAGTTATCTAAGTGACTTATATATATTTAACCTGAGAAAGACGGCAGTGGGTTTGAAAACGATTTGCCGGGAGTCACGGTGTTCTCACAGGCTCTGGTGAGCCGTGCCCCCGGCTAGCTATCGAGCTAGTGGGTAACAGACGTCTCCGAAAACGTCGGAGCGCTTTTGAAAATATGTGGTGTCTTGATAAACTGAGCAGATATTTGAGGTTTACACAGCTACATTCTCGCCTAAAAATATGTTAAACGTTTATTTTGTGACCCAGAAAGAATAATAAGAGTAATATTAAAACTAACTAGCTGCCGCCATTGTTGTAAACTGAGCTGGGCTGCGCTATGAATTCTGGGACACAGCTTCTTCTTCTTCGGGGTTTAACGGCAGCTGGCATCCTTGTATATGCAGTGCTGCCATCTTCTGTTTCAGTCCGTTATTACACTCTTAAATCTACTACTTATTCCTGCGTCTTTTGTGATCTTACAAAGCTTCAAACGACGCGTCGACTATTAAATCAATCGTCGACGATTTTGATAGTCGACGTAATCGTGACTAGTCGACTAATCGTGGCAGCCCTAGTTGGAACATCAGATCTCCTCACACTTTGAACTCATTGTTATTCTCAATGTTTCTAGTTTTCTTTTCTTTTTTTAACTCAATTTTTGTTATAATTTACAACCTTGCAACTTATACTTGTCAATGTTCACAAGTTGAACAAATACAGGAACAGGGACAGCCATGTAGAAGTAGGGATGGGTACCGGTATCCGGTGCCATTATGGCACAATAAACTATACCAACAACTATTCCTACATGACCTCATAGAGCTAAACCTTGCTGAGCTAATTATTTGATGGAACCTACAATCTTCAATAATCCATTCCTTGCTTCCTCCTGTTGTCTGGCAAAGGCTAAAGAAAGCTGTGAAGCTACAGTGTTTTCTTTTTGAGCACAGATGTTCATGGCATGGATGTGTACCTGATTTTCTGCATGTCCCTAGAACCTGAAGAGAGCCTTTTTCCAATTTCTAAAGCCTGCACTCACAAAGGCAGGCTCACACTTGCTTACAAATGTTGACTGATTTGAATAAATTTGGACCAGTGAAAACACAGAACCCCTTGTAGTGGCACTGTAATGCAACCAAGGAAAAGTTGTGAACCCTTTTTGTTTAAAAGATAACACACATTTAGCTCGCTTCTGCACTGCCATAAACTCAGGATCAGGTTGTGCAGGCTTTGTGCAGGTAACGATGTCTGAAACATCAAATCTTTCTCTGTCCCTGTCATCCTGTTCCTGACATGGGGCTCAAGTCCCTGTGGTAAACATGGCAAGAAAACGTGTCACTCTCTGAAATGACTATATATTATATGATTGTATTGCACATATTGACCCACTCCCTACATACACACAGCACAGTACAACACACTGCCAACCCCCCTTCACGCAACTGCATCATCAGTAAGCCCCTTCCCCACATAAACGACACATTGTTAACGTCAAAGTTTGCAGTGATTTATGGTGACAGACATGAACAAATAGGGAAAAAAATTATTTTCCTTACATTGCAATTATTTTACATTTACATTTTTTGCAGATAAGCTAAAGAACAGCTAACCAGATGTTTCTGTCCTCAACTCACCGTTTCCTTCATAGACTACATCTTTTTGTAACTAACAAGCCTACAAACAGTGTTGGACAGTAACGGAATACATGTACCAGCGTTAAGTATTTAAAATACAAAATATGAGTAACTGTTTGTTAGGTCTGCACTTCAGAGGCCTCGCTGATTTAGAGACTTATTCCCGTGAACAAAGTAAGACAGAGCTCGATCCATTTTAACTTGCAAGGGGAGCCGATTGGACCGGGGTCTTGGAGCTGCAAGCTCCTCACCTGATCCCAGACAACTCCAAAGAGCCAGCCTCCCCTGCAGCCTTTTATTAAATCTGTGGTCACACAAACATCTCATTAATCATGCAACAGATAAAACACTCACATGTGAACATGTGTCATGTGTGTCTGCAACAGAGAACATCTGATGTGTGCGTCTCTGTGAGCATGTGATGTGATCAGTGATATGTGTATGTGTGTCTGTGTAGGAAACAGAAGTCAGCATTCATCCTAAAGATGTAATCACTCTGCTAAAGATCTAATCATCTTGCACAATGACAATCATATTGAGCCACAATTCTCCAACACTGTTACAGTTACCGTTTAAATAGGTGGTAATCAGAATACAGTTACTTTGATTCTGATTGCTGGAAACCCAAACAAAACATGCAATAAGAGGCTCTAATGCAGGAGTTGGCAACCTTTCTGATGAGTGCCATCTAAAGTTTCCTCAGGAGTCAATGTGCCATATGATTGCATTAGCAATACATTTAATAACGCTCTATATGAACAGTTACACACTATGAAGAACAAATTTCTAGAATTATATTTGTTCGCAGATGTTGGCAGCTATCAGCGAATAGTTATCAGCTATTTTGAAACAAAAAAAAAGACACAAGAACTCCATAACAGCAAATGAACAGTACAACAGAAAATGCAAATGATATTTATGATCTCCTCACAACAATGATATGAAAAATAAGCTGTGCCAACATGGCATGTTTGTTAATACAGAGATACACATGTTAATGTGATCTCTGGTCTCCCACTCAGAGATACAGGTCTCCGAGTGTCCAGCATTCAGACGGCTACCTGAGAGAAAATCTGCTCACACAGACATGTAGAGCCAAATACTGTCAATAAGGCCTCTGCAATGCTCTGAAGACAGTTAAACTTGTCAGGTAGTGATGTCCAGCAGGTGAAAATGCAAGCTCCATGAACACGCACATCTATGGATTCCAGCTGCATTCGTAGTTCTGCAAACTTTGACCCCCACAGAGTCGAGCTTTTCAGTTCAATCAGCTGCATTTCGATGCCCACTGTGTCCAGCCAGTTAATGCGAGACAAATCTAGCTGCTCATCAGCTTTCTGGTTTGATCAGAAAAGAAAACATTGGTCCATACACCTGAAAGTCCCAAAAACATTGTGAATTCTGTCTCGAGTCTACAGATGTATCCGTGTATTTCTGGGGTGCTAATGCTGCGCTGAGCTGAGCTGACAGCTCCTGAAGCTTTTGAAGTAAGATAAGATAAGATAAGATAAAACTTTATTAATCCCTCGGGTGGGTTCCTCTGGGAAATTCGGTTCCAAATAAGCACAGCACCGACAGAAGTTATAGAGTTACAGAATATTATATATATATATATATATATATATATATATATATATATATATATATATATATATATATATACACACACATATATAAATACAAAGACATATATAGATAAAAATATACAAAGGGGATAAATAGAATAAATAGGAATAAAATAAAAATAAAAATACAAGTGGATTGCACATTTCAAGTATGGAGTCTATTGCACCGTTGACTATTAACAAAAAGTATTGCACAAAGGTAATTGCACAGTGAGGTGAAGAGGCACTACAGCTTAGTTGTTCCCCCCTCCTTTGTCCTCCTGTTTCCCCTCCCTCTCCCCTCCAGAGAGGAGTTAAACAGTCTGATGGCGTGTGGGACAAAGGAGTTTTTAAGTCTGTTGGTTCTTGTCTTGGGGAGAAGCAACCTGTCACTGAACAGGCTCTTCTGGTTGTTTATGGCCGTGTGCAGAGGATGCCCAGCATTGTCCATAATGTCCAGCAGTTTCTTTAGTGTCCTTTTCTCTGCCACTGTCACCAGAGTGTCCAGCTTCATGCCGACCACAGAGCCAGCCTTCCTGATCAGTTTTTCCAGCCTGGATGAGTGTCGGAATGTGGAAATTTCAACATCGGTTGAAAAAACTGCCAGCTAGCAACATCCCTCTCACAGGTAGGCTAAGTTATTTTTAGCCAATTACAAGTTGAATCTGGTAGTTGGGGTTGTTAGTGTCCTGAATTTGACAAGTGGCACAAAAACAAACCAATGGAGGCCCCAGTAGAGTGCAATCAGATGAAGAGTTTATTAAGAACACACGTGCGGGAAGAAGTACACAGCATCACATCTGCGGACTTCTTCTGCCAAAAATACATAGAGAATGGTTTATATATCATCAGGGTTTGACGCCCCCTCTTGCGTTCTATAACATATTTTTGTATTTCTAAGAACATCATTTGCATCTTGTACAGACAATGAGACAATTTTTAGAGCTAAGGTCAGACACAGAAGTTCCTCTTTCTAACATCTTTTCCCAAATATGGCGATGATTTCAGGCCCTGGAGATACCCGTGGACTTGTCCTCCTGTTGACCCATCTTTTGTCACCTGTTACTAAGCAAATTCAAATGCCACAGGTTGCAACAAGAAGCTGAATACATTCAGGCCTTCACTCAAGCCTGTTTCTAGATTATATGTACTATATGTCGTTGGAGCAACCGTGGCTGTTGGGGCGACCGTGGCTCAGGGGGTTGGGAAGCGCATCTGTAACCGGAAGGTCGCCGGTTCGATCCCCGGTATGTCCAAGACACTTTACCCAACTGCCTACTGGTGTTGGCCAGAGGGGCCGATGGCGCGATATGGCAGCCTCGCTTCTGTCAGTCTGCCCCAGGGTAGCTGTGACTACAACCGCAGCTGCCTCTACCAGTGTGTGCATGTGAGAGTGAATGAATAGTGGAATTGTAAAGCGCTTTGAGTGCCTTGAAAAGCGCTATAAAAATCCAATCCATTATTATTATATGTGTTTTGTAAGCGTGTATGCAGTTTTAACCTTCTTTAACTGAGCACAAAATGCAATGTGTATAAAATGGTCTTAGCTGTACCTGTAATAAAAAGGTTAATGTAAAGTCAGCAGGTAACATCTTAATGCAGTATCAATACTATAGATTATATCATTAATGATGCAGAATATTTTGTAGCCATAAAATAATTTCTTTAATTCCACATTAGCTAAAATAATGTTGGTGGCGTCAGTTACACAATGGACCCAAGTAGTAATATACCTGTACTTTTTTCAGTCAGTGAGTTCTGTTATTTAGACATAGATGATTTAATTTAACTACTTTAGGAGTATTTTAACTAGTTAAGAGCCTTTTGCATTTTCTTCAGTGCTATTTAGGAGCAAACAGAGGGCCGCAAATATTGTATTTGTTTTAAATGTTATATACCTATGTGGTATGTGACTTTTGTTGCCATGATGCCAGGTCTCTCTTGGAAATGAGATTTTTAATCTCAATGAGATTTTTTACCTGGATAAATAAAGGATTAATAAAAAAAATAAAAAAATAACAGGTATCCCTTTAGAAATAAACAGTGATACTTCTAAAAACCGTGTATTCCCACACAGCATTTAATTTAGCTAGTTTAGGAAGATCAAATAACAGGTATCCCTTTAGAAATAAATTGTGATACTTCTAAAAGCAGTGTATCCCCACACAGCATTTAATTTAGTTAGTTTAGGAAGATCAAATAACAGGTATCCCCTTAGAAATAAACTGTGATACTTCTAAAAAACACATATTCACACCTAGTCACACTCTGTAACAGTTAGACAGAGGGGGTGCAGTTAGGCTCCCAACAGTCTGTAAAAAAGGTATGACCCAAGAAAAGAAGCTCCCTTATCAAGAGCATCCGAGCCCAAAGGTGTTTCTTCACAAACAGTTAATTCCCACACTCTGTAACAGTTAGACAGAGGGGGTTGCAGTTAGCCCCCATCAGTCAGTGAGTTCTGTTATTTAGACATAGATGATTTAATTGAACTACTTTAGGAGTATTTTAACTAGTTAAGAGCCTTTTGCATTTTCTTCAGTGCTATTTAGGAGCAAACAGAGGGCCGCAAATAACAGGTATCCCTTTAGAAATAAACAGTGATACTTCTAAAAACCGTGTATTCCCACACAGCATTTAATTTAGCTAGTTTAGGAAGATTTCACTTTTCTAATAGTTTCACAGGCTACTAGTTTTTAAATAGAGCACCAGAAACAACATGTATTCTTTTAGAAATAAACTGTGATACTTCTAAAAGCAGTGTATTCCCACACTCTGTAACAGTTAGACAGAGGGGGTGCAGTTAGGCTCCCAACAGTCTGTAAAAAAGGTATGACCCAAGAAAAGAAGCTCCCTTATCAAGAGCATCCCAGCCCAAAGGTGTTTCTTCACAAACAGTTAATTCCCACACTCTGTAACAGTTAGACAGAGGGGGTTGCAGTTAGCCCCCATCAGTCAGTGAGTTCTGTTACTTAGACATAGATGATTTAATTTAACTACTTTAGGAGTATTTTAACTAGTTAAGAGCCTTTTGCATTTTCTTCAGTGCTATTTAGGAGCAAACAGAGGGCCGCAAATAACAGGTATCCCTTTAGAAATAAACAGTGATACTTCTAAAAGCAGTGTATTCCCACACAGCATTTAATTTAGCTAGGTTAGGAAGATCAAATAACAGGTATCGCTTTAGAAATAAACTGTGATACTTCTAAAAGCAGTGTATTCCCACACAGCATTTAATTTAGATAGTTTAGGAAGATTTCACTTTTCTAAAAGTTTCACAGGCTAATAGTTTTTAAATAGAGCACCACAAACAACATGTATCCCTTTAGAAATAAACTGTGATACTTCTAAAAGTACATATTCACACTAGCGCTGTATCAACCCCAATGCGGCTTTAATGCAACTAGTCTTATAATTATCTACTAGTCTGCAACAGTTAGACTCGATGATTACACATAGATGATTTAACTACTTTAGGGGCATTTCACTTTTCTAAAAGTTTCACATGCCAATAGTTTTAAATAGAGCACCACAAACAACATGTATTCTTTTAGAAATAAACTGTGATACTTCTAAAAAACACATATTCACACATAGTCACACTCTGTAACAGTTAGACAGAGGGGGTGCAGTTAGGCTCCCAACAGTCTGTAAAAAAGGTATGACCCAACAAAGAAGCTCCCTTATCAAGAGTATCCCATCCCAAAGGTGTTTCTTCACAAACAGTTAATTCCCAACACTCCGTAACAGTTAGCCAGAGGTGGTTTACGCGCCCAACAGTCTGCAAAAGAAGTCATGAAGCAAACAAAAGAGGCACCCTTATCAAGAGTATCCCAGCACCCATCCCAACTGTAGTTCCATACATTCCACATTTTTAATTACAAACAGTTAATTACATTATCTTATCTTATCATGTCCGAGGACAACAGAAACCATGTCCAACAGAGTCTCCAAAGGCTTTCCACCTTTCTTCCTTACATCGTGCTCTTTTATCTCTACATCTCAGAAGCCAACTGAAAGTAGCCCCACCTATATAAAAACACCCTAATCAGACACCTTGTATTCTTCCACACTACTTCACAACTGCCGCAAGGTATATCGTTTTAACTTTTTATTTTTTCACCTGAATGTGCGTTGGAGCCGACTATGCTACCCGCACAGAGCGTTTCTGACAGTCGGGGCTCTGCTTATACAATAGAGAAAAGCAACAATACAGAGTGTTTCTCTGCTCCAAGAAATCCGAGGGCCTTTCACAAGGTAAGCATGTCTGTTATACCCAGGGCATAAATGTCTGTATGTTGGTGCTGATTATTCAAACCCTGTTTAAAATGTGACACATATGTTGTCCGAAAACAATTCCTCTAAATTTGCAAAGTTACTGATTTAAAAAATATATATTTTCGAATTTTTAGTTGCATGTCAAACATATGATAGACTCTTGAGCATATTTATATAGCTAAATTCACAATGGTATAACCGTGCTAAATAAAAGAGGCCCAAGCACCAATGCACTCTAATCCACTCCGCTAAACTGTATGTTGATAAGTACATGAAGCGTACCTCTACAGCTGAAAACAGTTTGTATCCACACTCTGAGGGTCTGCTGAATTGTTTTTAATACGGCACTTTTTGACAAACAGCAGATGATGAAATCCTCTTTATTGTAGAAACTGTCCCTAAGCTATTGTTGCTCATACTTACTGAGGTCCCTAGCTACTTCCTTACTATGTCAGTAAACGTTTTTGAAAAGGAAGCTGGTGTAGATTTAAAGAAACATCTTAATTGAAGCAAAGGCAAAAAAAACTGGAATGAATTTTATGTGACCGTTCATATTAAAGCCAACAACAAGTGAAAATCCAAAAACGGCTCCAATCCTTTGTATTAATGATCTCCCCCCTCTCTCTCTCTCTCTCTCTCTCTCTCTGTGTGTGTGTGAGTGTGAGTGTGAGTGTGTGTGTGTGTGTGTGTGAGTGCCCTCACAGAAGGAAGGTCACAGCAGGAGCTTTTCTCAAACGCATTACCAATCAGTTTTTTACAAGAAGTGTAGCTCATACAATGGTATAAATGTATTCTTTGCGATACTTTATAAATATGAAACTAAAGATTTTGAGTTCGTGCACATTGTGAAGCAAGAATCTAAATATTTGTGTCACAATGATTTCTATAAAAGCATGTTGTTTATGGGGATAATGCAACAAATCTTTTGCGCGTCCTATTAATGATCAATGATAATTGAAGAGGAACCCTGGCTCAGGACATTTTCATGACCAGTGACAGCGCAGACAACTACTAATGAGAGAACCTGTTTTATCATCATAAAGACTGTGATATGAAGCATCGTTAAAGTGTCACTTCAGTAATGTTGACTCATGTTTTTAATAACGACTTTAAAACACTAAACTCAAATTTCTGTGGTTATTTTAAGTTTACAGAATATAACATGTGGTAAGACGACGAGTTTTACTTCTCACTGTCCGTGTTATGTGTATCTATTCATCATGTATGCTACTTTGCTCTGTGGACTGTAAAATGTTTCATTGTGTTCATGAAATAAACCAGACTTTCACTGTCTGCATCTTTTACTGTTTTTCTGCTTTTGTTCACTCCAAGTTTGACAAAACCTACAGATATCCAGAGTTAACTCACTAACAATGTGGAGCAGTCACAGTGTATTTAGCTGCTTTTTCCCTGAACACAACCAACTGAGAGAAACGCCTGTAGTCCTCACTTTGGTCATTTGAACGCTGAAGGAGAGTTGTTCCATAGACACCTTATACTAGTGTTTCCTGCACTACTATGTTCTATTTAAATCCAGATTCCTTTTATAGTTTGCAGTGAAATTTGTTAAACCATTGCTTAATGGGACAGAAGTACAAGTCACTCTTTACTAACACATTTGTAGATGAGTTTATTGCTGAACAACACAGCTAGCAGTCTCACACACTCTTTAGGTTTTTCAAGTTATGTGTGTAAGGGTTTAGTCTATCAAACCTTACCCTTTTCTCCCCAGTATCACAAGAGTATGACTCCCAAACTACGGCTCAGTAAACAACCAACGATTCTAAAGCCAGAACAGAAAGATACAGTTGGAAGATGAATGATTGCGTTTTTATGATGCATAGTAAAACTACACCCTCTTCTTCTTCTCTGTGTTGTTGTTGTTGTTGTTGTTCGTGTGTGTGTGTGTGTGTGTGTGCCTTAGAAGTCAAATAATACATTAGCCATACTTAAAAAAAAAACATCTGAATTTCATTTAGAACTGAGATTCTAAGTTGTAAGCAGAAATCGTATGCACAGCCAGAAACATGTTTCCCCACTTTCACAATGCTGAGGTGACAAATCCACAACCCCCCAACAAATGGTTTGTTACACGCGGGTGTGAAGGGCAAGCTTTACTTACACAGCCTCACACACAGTAGATTTTTAAAGTTTTTGGGTACAGTGGTTTAGCCACAGATGCAACTTCTACTTTTGATAAAGATCACTCCACCTGTTTATTTCTTAAGAAATTAAGCATCTTTATTAAGCTCTTATTTATAAATGTCTACACAATAATAGACAACGTGTGCTCTGTGACATTATAGTCTTCTACTTCTGCTTCCATTGGTTTGCATTTTAAACTCCCAGCCTTTCAGTTTGTTATGAACGACTTATATTTCTAACATTTTGTGATATAAAAGTGAACCATGCGACTTTTTTTTATTTTCTGTTTGATGGAAGGACTTAAGACACGAGTTATTTAAACAATTCTAAATGACAGTGTGATGGCCATAGTACTTTATGTGGGCCAAATGTGTTAAGGATAATGTTTATCAATGTAAAATTGCAAAGAACTTGTGGATAGAATATAACATTTTGTAAACGGGTACCTCAGAAGCTGTACTGGCAGATCTATGTATGTAAGGTAAAACTTTCCACAGTACTTCCACTTAAGTAACTAAACACATAAAGTCACCCTTACCAATAATCCACTGCTCCTTGAAAAAGTAGCACAAACAGACAACTGACTGAGCGATGATAAGTAGAACTACCCGAGGCCGATACTCAAGCAGAAGAAAATAAAAGTTGTTGTTTTTGTGGCTCGAAAAATTAAAGAAAGTATGTTTAATAATTCAACAAGACCCGCACCTTCAACACATGTACATTCAAATTTTGGAACAGGCTCAACATTGCTGTTGTTCAATAGTTTTTACCCGTTCGAAAAAGTCATTTTACGGCTTTAATGTTTCCAGCTGATAAGGAGAATGAGTGCATTTCAAGTGAGCGTCCAAAGGCTTTAAACATCTGCTTTGTCTGTAACAACAGTATCAAACTACAGAGCATTGTTTTTACTAAAATTCAACATTTTCAGATGAAAATTTGGCTGCTTTTTGTTTTTTTTCACTGTAACACCCCCCTCAATGCCATTTTAGGATATTCTTGGTGATCCCACCTTTTTCATATTTATGCTTTTGGCACTGAGGGTATCTAATACGCATGTTGTCACTGTGTTTTTGTACTACCAGCTGTGAGGGCTCTGCTTTTGCTTTGAGCAGTCTGTTTTTATTTTGTCTCGTGACTGTGTGTTTTTTTTCAAACGAGATCCTCGTGAGTTTGATTTTGTTACCACAAACTTTGTGTGAAGTTCACAACAGAGGTAAAGAGATTTAAACACCCCAGTTTAAGGAGGCTGGCAGGGGTTGGACCACCTGCACAGGACAGGTGAAGCAGAGAGTGTCCGGGGAGATGTGCAACAGAAGCAGAGGGAACATTTTACAAGATGATAAATGGCAGATTTAGGTGATTAAGGATTTGTTGACAAGATTAAAAGACACGTCCGTCAGAGTTCAACAACATTACAGTTTGATTAAATAAAAAGTTTTTAAACTACACAAGGGTCATTTTCTCCTCTGATAGTAAGCATATTAAACATGTCAAGAAAGAAAGAGTATAAAGAAAAATAGTAAATGTGTGTCTAATTAAACTCTTCCTGTGAACCTTATATCATCCTTTAATATGTTTGGTGTTACAAACTTGAAGAAGCACAGAAAAGATCATCAGACATTAATCTAATCAGTTTTCAGCCTTCATTCATATTGAAAAGTTGAAATCTTCCCTGTTAGACCCAAGTGCAGCGTTTAACACCGTTGGCTATAACATTTTATTACAGCTATTATTAATTGGAGAGTCCTCTTCACACACTGAGGTTAATTATGAAGCTCCACAGGCTTCTGTGCAAAGACCAGTTTTGTTTACATTATACGTGCTTTAGAAGGCATAGCATAGTATACATTTTCACTGCTATGCATATGATACCCACCTTTATTGGTTAAACTGCCGGGATGTCTTAGACACATAATGAGCTTTAATTTTCTGCTTCTAAGTTCAGATAGAACTGAGGTTATTGTAACGGGGCGTAAAAATCTTAGAAACACTGTGGCTAACAAGATCCTTACTCTGGATGGCATCGTCTTGAGCCGCCTGTTGTAGTGATTTGGTACATTATAAGTAAAATTGAAACATACAAACCCATAGCACAACATCAACATTTATTTATATACAAAAATAAAAATGCTTTTTCAGAAAAGAATTGTAACTTCACAATTCATCACCGATTACGTGGGTACATAGGGTAAGTCCTCATCATTAACCCATAGCGGTTCCGGTAATCTCTCAGGGCCTTGGAAGGGTGGCGATGCCCGGTCTACCTCATCAATGTCGGGAGAGTCGCCGAAATACAAAAAATCTTCCTCGTTGTCAGTGTCCATAGTCCACAGTTGTGGTGATGAGGGGGGTGTGCTCCACTCTGACACTGGTGAATACGGTGCGTCTTCACTCCAATCTTCAAATGTAGGGTTCGTGGCTGGATCTTCAGAGACTAAAGATTGCTCAGTATCCCTGGTACCAAGTACCAAATATGTACCAAGTTCTGTCACTCTGATGGTTGATTGAGCAGAAGGGCTGGAAGACGCCATTTTCATGGAGAATTTCAAGCCCAACAGATGGGAATTACCGTTCTTTTCCAAAGTTGCAGCTGCTAGAGACACAGTGGCCAACTCTACGGTTTTTGAAAATTGCTGCCACTCCTACCCGCACCCTTTAAGATCAACCCACTTCCAGATCATGCCCCCTTCTGTTATTTTAAAAAGAAGACCGCCGTCTCATTCCTTCAAACCTTTTTTTTTTTAGCTCAAAAACAGAGAGAAGTATGGCCTCTACAGCCCTGCGCCACCCTGCGGAGGAGGAGGAAAGTTCTGCGGACGAGGGCACAATATTACCTGACACGCCCGGTTACTATCGCCCCTTGGAAAAGCAGCAGCAAGCGGACGAGCTTGACGGTTGGGCATCTTCTTTGTTCATCGATACCGTGAAAACCGCGGTGTATCATCTTGTCAACCTAGTAATCAACAAGTACCTCACTGACAAATGCAACGGTTGTATGTCCGATCAACCCCGCCAGAAACAGCACGAGTGTGCACGAGTGTTGGAGGATGACTTTTACGCTGAAAATTATTACGGCATCAGAAAAAGACTCCTCACCCCTCGTTTCATTCCATCCATTCAACGGCTGCTGATTGCTCGCCACATCAAAATGGACGACATCAAAGTCTGCATAGTGGCGGAAACTCTCTTGCACGAACTGAAATCGGAAAGGAAAGTCTTTGACGCCATCGCCGAGGCATACACCAAACTGGTAGGGTTGGACATGGTGAAAATCAGACAGCTACGGTTGGTCGCAGAGTGTTACAAAGGTGGCTGCTAATTCTTTCTCTGAAAGACTGATTTTTTCATTCTTAGAACGTGTAACCAGCATTTTACCAAACCATGTATTCTACATTTAGTGCATTAAAAAAAAAAATGTACCCACGTAATCGGTGATGAATTGTGAAGTTACAATTCTTTTCTGAAAAAGCATTTTTATTTTTGTATATAAATAAATGTTGATGTTGTGCTATGGGTTTGTATGTTTCAATTTTACTTATAATGTACCAAATCACTACAACAGGCGGCTCAAGACGATGCCATCCAGAGTAAGGATCTTGTTAGCCACAGTGTTTCTAAGATTTTTACGCCCCGTTACAATAACCTCAGTTCTATCTGAACTTAGAAGCAGAAAATTAAAGCTCATTATGTGTCTAAGACATCCCGGCAGTTTAACCAATAAAGGTGGGTATCATATGCATAGCAGTGAAAATGTATGCTATGCTATGCCTTCTAAAGCACGTATAATGTGAACAAAACTGGTCTTTGCACAGAAGCCTGTGGAGCTTCATAATTAACCTCAGTGTGTGAAGAGGACTCTCCAATTAATAATAGCTGTAATAAAATGTTATGGCCAACGGTGTTAAACGCTGCACTGGGGTCTAACAGGGAAGATTTCAACTTTTCAATATGAATGAAGGCTGAAAACTGATTAGATTAATGTCTGATGATCTTTTCTGTGCTTCTTCAAGTTTGTAACACCAAACATATTAAAGGATGATATAAGGTTCACAGGAAGAGTTTAATTAGACACACATTTACTATTTTTCTTTATACTCTTTCTTTCTTGACATGTTTAATATGCTTACTATCAGAGGAGAAAATGACCCTTGTGTAGTTTAAAAACTTTTTATTTAATCAAACTGTAATGTTGTTGAACTCTGACGGACGTGTCTTTTAATCTTGTCAACAAATCCTTAATCACCTAAATCTGCCATTTATCATCTTGTAAAATGTTCCCTCTGCTTCTGTTGCACATCTCCCCGGACACTCTCTGCTTCACCTGTCCTGTGCAGGTGGTCCAACCCCTGCCAGCCTCCTTAAACTGGGGTGTTTAAATCTCTTTACCTCTGTTGTGAACTTCACACAAAGTTTGTGGTAACAAAATCAAACTCACGAGGATCTCGTTTGAAAAAAAACACACAGTCACGAGACAAAATAAAAACAGACTGCTCAAAGCAAAAGCAGAGCCCTCACAGCTGGTAGTACAAAAACACAGTGACAACATGCGTATTAGATACCCTCAGTGCCAAAAGCATAAATATGAAAAAGGTGGGATCACCAAGAATATCCTAAAATGGCATTGAGGGGGGTGTTACAGTGAAAAAAAACAAAAAGCAGCCAAATTTTCATCTGAAAATGTTGAATTTTAGTAAAAACAATGCTCTGTAGTTTGATACTGTTGTTACAGACAAAGCAGATGTTTAAAGCCTTTGGACGCTCACTTGAAATGCACTCATTCTCCTTATCAGCTGGAAACATTAAAGCCGTAAAATGACTTTTTCGAACGGGTAAAAACTATTGAACAACAGCAATGTTGAGCCTGTTCCAAAATTTGAATGTACATGTGTTGAAGGTGCGGGTCTTGTTGAATTATTAAACATACTTTCTTTAATTTTTCGAGCCACAAAAACAACAACTTTTATTTTCTTCTGCTTGAGTATCGGCCTCGGGTAGTTCTACTTATCATCGCTCAGTCAGTTGTCTGTTTGTGCTACTTTTTCAAGGAGCAGTGGATTATTGGTAAGGGTGACTTTATGTGTTTAGTTACTTAAGTGGAAGTACTGTGGAAAGTTTTACCTTACATACATAGATCTGCCAGTACAGCTTCTGAGGTACCCGTTTACAAAATGTTATATTCTATCCACAAGTTCTTTGCAATTTTACATTGATAAACATTATCCTTAACACATTTGGCCCACATAAAGTACTATGGCCATCACACTGTCATTTAGAATTGTTTAAATAACTCGTGTCTTAAGTCCTTCCATCAAACAGAAAATAAAAAAAAGTCGCATGGTTCACTTTTATATCACAAAATGTTAGAAATATAAGTCGTTCATAACAAACTGAAAGGCTGGGAGTTTAAAATGCAAACCAATGGAAGCAGAAGTAGAAGACTATAATGTCACAGAGCACACGTTGTCTATTATTGTGTAGACATTTATAAATAAGAGCTTAATAAAGATGCTTAATTTCTTAAGAAATAAACAGGTGGAGTGATCTTTATCAAAAGTAGAAGTTGCATCTGTGGCTAAACCACTGTACCCAAAAACTTTAAAAATCTACTGTGTGTGAGGCTGTGTAAGTAAAGCTTGCCCTTCACACCCGCGTGTAACAAACCATTTGTTGGGGGGTTGTGGATTTGTCACCTCAGCATTGTGAAAGTGGGGAAACATGTTTCTGGCTGTGCATACGATTTCTGCTTACAACTTAGAATCTCAGTTCTAAATGAAATTCAGATGTTTTTTTTTTAAGTATGGCTAATGTATTATTTGACTTCTAAGGCACACACACACACACACACACACACACACACACACACACACACACACACACACGAACAACAACAACAACAACAACACAGAGAAGAAGAAGAGGGTGTAGTTTTACTATGCATCATAAAAACGCAATCATTCATCTTCCAACTGTATCTTTCTGTTCTGGCTTTAGAATCGTTGGTTGTTTACTGAGCCGTAGTTTGGGAGTCATACTCTTGTGATACTGGGGAGAAAAGGGTAAGGTTTGATAGACTAAACCCTTACACACATAACTTGAAAAACCTAAAGAGTGTGTGAGACTGCTAGCTGTGTTGTTCAGCAATAAACTCATCTACAAATGTGTTAGTAAAGAGTGACTTGTACTTCTGTCCCATTAAGCAATGGTTTAACAAATTTCACTGCAAACTATAAAAGGAATCTGGATTTAAATAGAACATAGTAGTGCAGGAAACACTAGTATAAGGTGTCTATGGAACAACTCTCCTTCAGCGTTCAAATGACCAAAGTGAGGACTACAGGCGTTTCTCTCAGTTGGTTGTGTTCAGGGAAAAAGCAGCTAAATACACTGTGACTGCTCCACATTGTTAGTGAGTTAACTCTGGATATCTGTAGGTTTTGTCAAACTTGGAGTGAACAAAAGCAGAAAAACAGTAAAAGATGCAGACAGTGAAAGTCTGGTTTATTTCATGAACACAATGAAACATTTTACAGTCCACAGAGCAAAGTAGCATACATGATAAATAGATACACATAACACGGACAGTGAGAAGTAAAACTCGTCGTCTTACCACATGTTATATTCTGTAAACTTAAAATAACCACAGAAATTTGAGTTTAGTGTTTTAAAGTCGTTATTAAAAACATGAGTCAACATTACTGAAGTGACACTTTAACGATGCTTCATATCACAGTCTTTATGATGATAAAACAGGTTCTCTCATTAGTAGTTGTCTGCGCTGTCACTGGTCATGAAAATGTCCTGAGCCAGGGTTCCTCTTCAATTATCATTGATCATTAATAGGACGCGCAAAAGATTTGTTGCATTATCCCCATAAACAACATGCTTTTATAGAAATCATTGTGACACAAATATTTAGATTCTTGCTTCACAATGTGCACGAACTCAAAATCTTTAGTTTCATATTTATAAAGTATCGCAAAGAATACATTTATACCATTGTATGAGCTACACTTCTTGTAAAAAACTGATTGGTAATGCGTTTGAGAAAAGCTCCTGCTGTGACCTTCCTTCTGTGAGGGCACTCACACACACACACACACACACACTCACACTCACACTCACACTCACACACACACAGAGAGAGAGAGAGAGAGAGAGAGAGAGGGGGGAGATCATTAATACAAAGGATTGGAGCCGTTTTTGGATTTTCACTTGTTGTTGGCTTTAATATGAACGGTCACATAAAATTCATTCCAGTTTTTTTTGCCTTTGCTTCAATTAAGATGTTTCTTTAAATCTACACCAGCTTCCTTTTCAAAAACGTTTACTGACATAGTAAGGAAGTAGCTAGGGACCTCAGTAAGTATGAGCAACAATAGCTTAGGGACAGTTTCTACAATAAAGAGGATTTCATCATCTGCTGTTTGTCAAAAAGTGCCGTATTAAAAACAATTCAGCAGACCCTCAGAGTGTGGATACAAACTGTTTTCAGCTGTAGAGGTACGCTTCATGTACTTATCAACATACAGTTTAGCGGAGTGGATTAGAGTGCATTGGTGCTTGGGCCTCTTTTATTTAGCACGGTTATACCATTGTGAATTTAGCTATATAAATATGCTCAAGAGTCTATCATATGTTTGACATGCAACTAAAAATTCGAAAATATATATTTTTTAAATCAGTAACTTTGCAAATTTAGAGGAATTGTTTTCGGACAACATATGTGTCACATTTTAAACAGGGTTTGAATAATCAGCACCAACATACAGACATTTATGCCCTGGGTATAACAGACATGCTTACCTTGTGAAAGGCCCTCGGATTTCTTGGAGCAGAGAAACACTCTGTATTGTTGCTTTTCTCTATTGTATAAGCAGAGCCCCGACTGTCAGAAACGCTCTGTGCGGGTAGCATAGTCGGCTCCAACGCACATTCAGGTGAAAAAATAAAAAGTTAAAACGATATACCTTGCGGCAGTTGTGAAGTAGTGTGGAAGAATACAAGGTGTCTGATTAGGGTGTTTTTATATAGGTGGGGCTACTTTCAGTTGGCTTCTGAGATGTAGAGATAAAAGAGCACGATGTAAGGAAGAAAGGTGGAAAGCCTTTGGAGACTCTGTTGGACATGGTTTCTGTTGTCCTCGGACATGATAAGATAAGATAATGTAATTAACTGTTTGTAATTAAAAATGTGGAATGTATGGAACTACAGTTGGGATGGGTGCTGGGATACTCTTGATAAGGGTGCCTCTTTTGTTTGCTTCATGACTTCTTTTGCAGACTGTTGGGCGCGTAAACCACCTCTGGCTAACTGTTACGGAGTGTTGGGAATTAACTGTTTGTGAAGAAACACCTTTGGGATGGGATACTCTTGATAAGGGAGCTTCTTTGTTGGGTCATACCTTTTTTACAGACTGTTGGGAGCCTAACTGCACCCCCTCTGTCTAACTGTTACAGAGTGTGACTATGTGTGAATATGTGTTTTTTAGAAGTATCACAGTTTATTTCTAAAAGAATACATGTTGTTTGTGGTGCTCTATTTAAAACTATTGGCATGTGAAACTTTTAGAAAAGTGAAATGCCCCTAAAGTAGTTAAATCATCTATGTGTAATCATCGAGTCTAACTGTTGCAGACTAGTAGATAATTATAAGACTAGTTGCATTAAAGCCGCATTGGGGTTGATACAGCGCTAGTGTGAATATGTACTTTTAGAAGTATCACAGTTTATTTCTAAAGGGATACATGTTGTTTGTGGTGCTCTATTTAAAAACTATTAGCCTGTGAAACTTTTAGAAAAGTGAAATCTTCCTAAACTATCTAAATTAAATGCTGTGTGGGAATACACTGCTTTTAGAAGTATCACAGTTTATTTCTAAAGCGATACCTGTTATTTGATCTTCCTAACCTAGCTAAATTAAATGCTGTGTGGGAATACACTGCTTTTAGAAGTATCACTGTTTATTTCTAAAGGGATACCTGTTATTTGCGGCCCTCTGTTTGCTCCTAAATAGCACTGAAGAAAATGCAAAAGGCTCTTAACTAGTTAAAATACTCCTAAAGTAGTTAAATTAAATCATCTATGTCTAAGTAACAGAACTCACTGACTGATGGGGGCTAACTGCAACCCCCTCTGTCTAACTGTTACAGAGTGTGGGAATTAACTGTTTGTGAAGAAACACCTTTGGGCTGGGATGCTCTTGATAAGGGAGCTTCTTTTCTTGGGTCATACCTTTTTTACAGACTGTTGGGAGCCTAACTGCACCCCCTCTGTCTAACTGTTACAGAGTGTGGGAATACACTGCTTTTAGAAGTATCACAGTTTATTTCTAAAAGAATACATGTTGTTTCTGGTGCTCTATTTAAAAACTAGTAGCCTGTGAAACTATTAGAAAAGTGAAATCTTCCTAAACTAGCTAAATTAAATGCTGTGTGGGAATACACGGTTTTTAGAAGTATCACTGTTTATTTCTAAAGGGATACCTGTTATTTGCGGCCCTCTGTTTGCTCCTAAATAGCACTGAAGAAAATGCAAAAGGCTCTTAACTAGTTAAAATACTCCTAAAGTAGTTCAATTAAATCATCTATGTCTAAATAACAGAACTCACTGACTGATGGGGGCTAACTGCAACCCCCTCTGTCTAACTGTTACAGAGTGTGGGAATTAACTGTTTGTGAAGAAACACCTTTGGGCTCGGATGCTCTTGATAAGGGAGCTTCTTTTCTTGGGTCATACCTTTTTTACACACTGTTGGGAGCCTAACTGCACCCCCTCTGTCTAACTGTTACAGAGTGTGACTAGGTGTGAATATGTGTTTTTTAGAAGTATCACAAAAAAAGTACAGGTATATTACTACTGACCCAGAGCCAGCACAACAGAGCCAGCAGTGCATGGGGAGGAATGCATTTCTTGGCAAATCCAACACCACTTCATAAGAACAATGGGATGGACGAAACTTCAGTAACGTCGATGTACCATATTGCTGTTTTGTCGGCCATCAAAAGGTTCAACAGTAGTGCAACTTCAGCAGCTGCAGCCTCCACTTCACGATCACCGCAGCACATGTCCAGCTAAATTGCTGGACATGCTGGTAGCCAAGAAGTGAAGCAGCTCATAGCGGTGAGAAGTGACTGTCAGGGGAAAGCAGTTTACATTAATAGATGATTAAACATGCAACTACTTTGCTGGCAGTAATTGAAATGATTAAAGACAATCAACAAGCTATTTATGCAACATAATTTATAATTTTATTGGGGGGGTTATATTGGCTGGGTCTGATTTTTGGTGGGGTCATAAAACCCCTAACACACCTGGGCATACTGTTAAGCAGCTAGGTAAGCTAAGCCCTCTGCTGGTGAATAGCAGAGAACATCAAGCTACTAGAATGTCTACAACACATACGGTTCTACTGCTCTTTGCTTTTCAAGACAAGGCATGAACAAGAAAGACTGCAGCAGATAATTACACCAAACTAGTTGAAAAGAGAGTTTTTAGTATTACTTTTTTTATCAGGAGAATGATCCCAGACACAGACCTGAGGAACCTTTTGTCTCGGCTGTGAACTAGACCCTGAGATACATAAACCCCTCCACTCGTGGCAGGAACTCGTCCCTGAACTGGAGTGGGTACTTCATTTTCCAGCTGAGGACCATGGCCTCAGATTTGGAGGTGCTGATATTTATTCCCACCAACTTCACACTCTGCTGCAAACCATTCCAGTGTGAGCTGGAGGCCATCACCTGATGAAGCCAACAAAACCACATCATCTGCAAAGAGCAGAGATAGCTATGCCACTTGCCTATGCCCAGAAATTCTGTCCATAAAAATTTGAACAGAATCAGTGAAAAAAAGTAGCTCTGGAGTCCATCATCCACCGACTTATGGCTGGCAATACAGACCAAGCTCTTGCAATGGGTTAGACACTGCATACTCCCAAAGAACACCCATGGGACCCCCAAGGTGGGACATGGTCAAATACCTTCTCCACAAAAGACGGACTCTCATCTCAGGACGTAGGCATAGACTTTCCTGGTGGAGACTGAGGAGTGTGATCCCTCTCTAGTTTGAACACACCCTCTGATCCCCCTTCTTGGAGATGAAAAGCACCACCCTGGTCTGCCAGTCGAGAGGTACCCCTCCTTAATTTTTCCTTATTTTTGTCAGGAAAAAGTAAAGAAAAAAGGGAACACATAAAATGAGCATCTTGCTGCATTTCATTGGTATTAGAGACTGCACAGCTAAGTGCAGAATTTATAAAAGTAGGAACCTGGCTAAAGTTATACCTGTTTTGATTTCCTGCAATTGTGAAGAACAAAAGGTTATAATTAGAATTTATAGTTAGGAGTTATAAATCTTAACTTGTTTGATGTGTTCCTCATTACAAACAAGCACAAGCAGAAATGTGGGACTTTTAACTGTATTTATAAGTTTTACAGCTTTTCCTATTTAAAAAAAAACCCTCCACAAAGTAAATAAGCAATAAACTGTTAATCTCTTTAATCCCCCCCCCCCCCCCCCCCCCCACACACACACACACACACACACAAACACACATACACTCTCCATCCAAATGCCTTCGACACTTATTCCCTTCCAATGCTGACGGTGGATCAAGGAGACCAGCGTTTTGTTCAAGAAATAAACAAAGTGCTTGACACAAACACTTGGTCAGTAATTGTATGTTGAAGGCAAACGTGTTCGTAAGATTTGAAGAGCATGCTAATATCTTAGCATGTTAGTATTAGCATGTAGCTTAAAGTAAAGCCTGAGTGAACCATGAGAGAGACAGAAGAAGAGCAGCTGTACCTCTCAGATTTGATTTCTTTTTCTTGTCTTTGATGATGATTGTAAACAAGCCATCTAAGAAAGGCCCGAGTCAGAAACTTTACGTCCTGCAGAAGCGACAAAGAAGGACTGAAGATTGCTGCTACACATGTAGTGGACGTCCCCTCAGTGAGAGAGGCAGATATGAGCTGAAACACAGGAATCAAACCAGGGACGCTGCTGTTATGGAGCTGAACTGGAACCATTCAGACACTGAGGCCCTCTGAACACATTTTAATTACAGCTGTGCAGAGACACACTGATGACTGACTGGAACACTATGATTCGCATTTTACATTAACACCATCCTCACACATGGTTCATATATGGCCACTAGAGGGAGATGTTGGACTTTAAACACTAACATGGATACAAGCAGATCATCAGTGATGCTTCATCAGTGTGATGACCAGTGTTGGTCAAGTTACTTGAAAAAGTAATCAGTAACTAATTACTGATTACTTCCCCAAAAAAGTAATCCCGTTACTTTACTGATTACTTATTTTCAAAAGTAATTAATTACTTAGTTACTTAGTTACTTAGTTACTTTTAAAAACACGATTTACAACCTGAATAGGTGATAAAGCGATAGATCTTTCAGCCCAATTCTACTTTTTCTACATAATCCATCATACAAAATGTAATCAAAAGGAAAAGTCTCTTTTTTTTTAACTTGTTTTATCAGTTTTAATCTTTTAACTTTATGCATCAAGCAAAAATTTAATTATATGCAACATTCTCTGACTTGAAGAAATTAGTTTAACATTTAAACCTATTTTCTGCACATTCCAGCACATAAAATAAAATATTTTTTTGTGTTTACACTCAGTCTTTCAAATAGATGCAAGTAAAACACAGCAGAAAATAAATAAAATCAAAGACTCAGCGGTCCTGTTGCTCTATTTTCACCTGTAAAGCAGGAGTAGGGTAGACAGAGGTGTGCTCTGGTGCAGGTGTGCCGCAGCGGTCAGTGGAAGGATACGGCAGCTTCTCTGTGAGTTTCCCATTACGTCGTAGCGCACTCGGTGCTTGTTTAGGGATTTTTTTTCCGCTGTAAAAAGAAGTTTTCTTCCCACGCACAACGGATGTTAATGTTTTTGTCACTTTTTATGGAATCAAACTCAAAATAAGGTCAGTACTTCCACGCTTTAAACGCTGCACGCACACACCCTCTCTCCCGCACTCGATATATTATCCATTGTTGATCTGCACACAGCTGTTGTCACGAACGTCGCACTCGCTTACGTCACTGTCATGAGACATTCTCACAAAAAAATCACGGTTTTAGTAACGCAGTAACGCAGCGTTCCTACGGCAAAGTAACGGTAATCTAATTACCGTTTTTGCAATAGTAATCCCTTACTTTACTCGTTACTTGAAAAAAGTAATCAGATTACAGTAACGCGTTACAAGTAACGCGTTACAAGTAACGCGTTACTGCCCATCTCTGGTGATGACTCCTCCTATCTGCTTGTTTCTTCCTTTCCTCTTTCTCAATTCCCATCTTGCATCCTCTATTCTTCTCTTTGTGTTTTTCAGGATTTTCTCATTTCTCTAATTTGTCCCTGTGAAATGAATGGACCCCATGCAGCCTCAGGTGGCAGTTTTGTTGTTTTATTAGGACAATACATCCTTTCTTTAAGTTGGGAGGTCAGCTTTTCAGCTGCTTCTCCACTCCTCACTCAGCTGCTCTCTCGTTTTTGAAGTTTTGTTAAAGTTTTGTTAAAGTCCACAAACAGCAGCATCTTATGATGTCAGGTATAACAGACATAATGACATGTTTCATATTTAGAGACACTTTTTAAATACATTCACAGCATAAATTAGTGTCAGAGATATCAGAGCTCACTCACAGGAGTCCTCCCTCCGTGGTCTGTATATTCCAGCTGTGGCCACGCCCTTTCTACCTGAAGGTAAAAGGACTCCTAAAGGATCCACCTTTGCATGATTCCAGCTCCTCCTGCAGCCTCCTCTCTCCTTCTGCCAGGAAGTCTGAGCTCCAGTTTTGGTGAGACTCTATGACTGTATCTAGATGTTACTGATTAGCAGGTATCTGTGTGATGATGATGATGAAAGACATCAATACAATCAATACAACACAAACTCTCATAGAGGACATAAAGTCAGAGAGATATATGTTTTGAAACAATAAGGAGCAGCAGGCACATCTAGTACACGTAGTGTGGCAGCAAAAAAATAACATACAAGCAGAGCACAGCGGCCAGCACAACACAACTTTTGGATCCTTTGCTCTAGTTAGCAGTGAGCGCATCATGGTGCATCCAATGTGAAAGGGCCTTGACTCACACTGCACTGAAGCAGTACTGTCGCCAACCTCCATCTTTAAAATGTATCACCCTTCCAGGACCTGAAGCTTGGTAAAGCGAAACCACTTAACCACTGCATAAGCCAAATCCATCTGTACTCTGATTGGCATGACACTGAGCAATCAGTTGAAAGGAAGGAAAATCAGGTCAAAATTCGTACTCGTACGTCTAAACTCACACACAAGCAGGGAACTTGGTACAGTTTACACGAAGTAGTCAAAGGAGCTTGCAAAGAAAAGCGTCTGGATTTCTATAAGTTGCTTGAAGACGTTTAACCTGTCATCCGAGAAGCTTCTTCAGTTTCTTTGCAAGCTCCTTGGACTACGATGACCTGGATGACTGAGAACCTTCACAGACAGTTTACACAAAGTTTTTTGCTTCGTATCTGTCTCTCAAACTGTCTGTAACTTTGTATCTGTATCTCAAACTTTAACAATAAAATGTGTAACTTGTGTAAATCTTTTTTTTACACATAAACAAATTCTCATCTATAGATGCACACACACAAAATTATCAAATATTTTGGTTTACATGGTTACAAAACTTCACAACTACACAGTCTGATTTACAAGTACAAAATATTTATGACCACAATCGGAGCCCCATGAGCTGCTCTGGATGTTTACATGTACTGGTTCAGTTTTTCATGTTCACTGTTTAATAACTAAATGTCACAAATATTTGAGTTATTTTTCACTTTCTGTAAAATTAACAGTGTGTTAGCTGTTAGCATGATTTTCGACACATACAGACAAAATTCATCAATATTATCCAACATTTAATCCACACTATCAAGTTAACGTCTCTTACACAGACAGAAACACTTCACTAAGTCCAGAAATGTTTCAAACCTCAGTATATGAGAAAAATCCACAGTGTTAATAACAAACACACAGAGATATCAAACCTACATTTAAATCTGTGGTGACATGTGACATGATGAACTTCACATGATTTATCTTCTCTGCCAATGACACAAATTAAAAAAGGAATAATTTAAAGTGAAGAATCGAGCACAGCATCCCAGGCTGAAAAGATGGTCTCCAAACTGATGGTTCACAATCCTTTTATTGAACAGCCGTAAATGGCTTCTTTCACTCCTCTTTCAAACCATCTGTCCTCTCTGTCCAAAATGTGAACATTGGCATCCTCGAAAGAGTGTCCTTTATCCTTAATATGCAGATGGACTGCTGAGTCTTGTCCTGTGGAGGTGGCTCTTCTATGTTGTGCCATACGCTTGTGAAGTGGATGTTTGGTCTCTCCAATGTAGAGGTCTGGGCATCCTCGCTGCACTGCACAGCATACACCACATCATCAGGGGGTCCTTTGTCCCTCTTTGGGGGGAAACTCCCACCAGGTTTAAATCTGGGACTCTCCACCATTTGACCCTTAGAACTAGGGATGGGTACCGGTATCCGGTGCCATGATGGCACCGGTTCTGTCAAAAACGGTAGTAACCAGACCGAAAAGGAGCGCACATTTCGGTGCTTTTTTTTTCCTGAGCTGTGATACACTTTAGATTCTAGCCAATCAGTTTACGTTTCTGAGGATAGTAGGCGGGTCCAGGTATGTGCATTCTTTTAGAGCAGAGCTACAGATTAAAAATGCCCAAGGCGAAGCGGTCTAAAGTCTGGCTGTACTTCATGGCCTGCATTTGTATAGCGCTTTTCTAGTCATTAAGGACCCCAAAGCGCTTTACACTACATTCAGTCATTCACCCATTCACACACAAGCTACATTGTAGCCACAGCTGCCCTGGGGCGCACTGACAGAGGCACACAGGCACCACCGGGCCCTCTGACCACCACCAGTAGGCAAACATGGGGTTAGTATCTTGCCCAAGGATATTTGGCATGCAGCCAGGAGGCAGCCTGGGATCGAACCACCGACCTTCTGATTAGTGGCTGACCTGCTCTGCCACCTGAGCTACAGCCACCTTCAGCAAAATATGCAAACTCAGCAGGCTGCAACAAGTGCTTTAAGCTGATACTGTGATACTGTCAAAGGAGGTAACACCTCAAATCCGATGAAACACCTGGCGACGCATAGCATTTTGTTAAAAGCAGAGAAATGCGCCGTATTTGATAGCTTGCTGCGAGACCTCACACCGTGCACATCTACTGCGGGTGTGGTGCCTGTTATCAGACCCGGAGTTTGCAACATCCCCCAAAAACCCGAAGAGGAGAGTTCTGGCCCGTAGCCCTGCCAGTGTAGCAGAAATGATGACGGATGATGATGGCAGCAGCAGCCGTTCTTCTCTGCGTGAGTAGCTTAATGTTGTTCGTGTGTAATTTACGTCGAGTAGGCTAACCACGTTATTACATTAATGCATGTAAGGTGAACTAGCAAACACCATCATAGCTACATGCGGCTGTCTTCTTGTTTGATGGCAGATACTCCCTTCACCCTGGCCAAAAAGGCTAAAATGACCAAAGAAAAAGTGGAAAACAGTTAAACATGAGAGGTTTTTGGACAAAGTTTGTGTTTTTTCCATTGTTTAAGCACTGCTTCCAGCCAAGAGTGATACCATATATGCCCTATAGCTGCAGAAAAGGCTAACATTGTTATCTTTTTACAAAAAAACAGCTGAACATGAGAGGTTTTTGGACCAATTTTGTGTTCTCCATTCTTTAAGCACCGGTTTGAGCACCGTTTAAGCACCGGCACCGTTTCAAAAGTACTGGTTTGGCACCGGTATTGGATAAAACCTAAATGATACCCATCCCTACTTAGAACTGAAGAAGCTTCTCGGATGAGAGGTGAAACGTCTCTAAGCAACTTAAACAAGTCCAGACACTTTTTTTTCCAAGCTCCTTAGATTTACTTTTAATGATCACACCGTTAAGGCCCCTGAATCTTTGCATTGAGTACTTTTGCCGTGTATATTTATTCAACCCTTCTAACATTTAGCCTCTTACCTTTTCTATACCATGAGATAAAATACACCATATTACGATTGTCTTTGACCTTAAAAAGCATATAACAGTGAATCTTGTCAGCCTTTGCATCGCTGAGTAAACATGACAAATTGACCGAGGTGCGTGATCGCCCTCTAGTGGGTGAAAACTTAACTGTTACACTCAGTAGCAGTCAGCAGCTTTATGCTCCGTGAACAGTGTTGGTCAAGTTACTTGAAAAAAGTAATCAGTAGCTAATTACTGACTACCTTCCCAAAAAAGTAATCCTGTTACTTTACTGATTACTTATTTTCAAAAGTAATTAATTACTTAGTTACTTTTTAAAAACACGATTTACAACCTGAATAGGTGATAGAGCAATAGATCTTTCAGCCCAATTCTACTTTTTCTGCATAATCCATCATACAAAATATAATCAAATGGAAAAGTCTCTTTTTAAAACTTTAAATCTTTTAACTTTATGCATCAAGCAAAAATTTAATTATATGCAACATTCTCTGACTGGAAGAAATTTGTTTAATATTTAAACCTATTTTCTGCACATTCCAGCACATAAAATAAAATATTTTTTGTGTTTACATTCAGTCTTTCAAATAAATGCAAGTAAAACACAGCAGAAAATAAATAAAGTCAAAGACTAGCGGTCCTGTTGCTCTATTTCCACCTGTAAAGCAGGAGTGGCGTAGGCGGAGGTTTACCCTGGTGCAGGTGTGCCACGGCGGTCAGTTGAAGAATCCACGAGTTTCTCTGTGAGTTTTCCATTACGTGGCAGCGCACTCGGTGCTTGCTCGGAAGTTTAGGGGTTTTTTTCGCTGTAAAAAGAAGTTTTCTTCCCACGCACAACGGACACTAATGTTTTTGTCACTTTTTATGGAATCAAACTCACATTTAGGTCAGTACTTCCACGCTTTAAAGGCTGCACGCTCATACTCTCTCCTGCACTCGATATAATATCCATTGTATATCTGCACACAGCTGTTTTCACAAACGTCGCACTCGCTTACGTCACTGTCATGAGACATTCTCGCAAAAACATCACAGTTTTAGTAATGCAGTAACGCAGCGTGCTTACGGGAAAGTAACGGTAATCTAATTACCGTTTTTGCAATAGTAATCCCTTACATTACTCGTTACTTGAAAAAAGTAATCAGATTACAGTAACGTGTTACTCTTTCCATGAAATAACAAAGTCAACAACAAACTTTGAAACCAAACTTGTTCCCTCATCAACCAGGTGCTAGGGAACTATTTGCAACTTAGAATTACACCTTAACATCCGCCTTTATCACATTTCTTAACCTTTGAGCAAACCTTCCCTGTATGTTGGAGCTCGTGCTGCTGTATCGTTTACGTCGACTGATGTTTGACACCTGGTCGTTCTACACCTTTCCAAATAAAACATTAGCTGTGTCCAAGCTATAACAGAATAATATGCATGTATGAACCAGTTTACAAAGGAAAATGTTAATGAGGCCATTTACAATGAGTGACTGAGACTCATTCGTGAAATAACAGAGGATGATAACAGGATCAGACTACTCCAGTAGTTTATTATTTAATACACAGAGACACTCTTCACACTGACCTTTGTTCTCTGTCCTACATACAAACATTTGGAGCTCACAGACTCTGTGAACTCTGAGTTTTCAGGCTTTTCTAATGCTGTGTTTGAGCAGCAGGAAACACAAACACACATACAAGACCAAATACACAAAACAAGCAGCTACACTATTTAAACACAAATAATAATGTTAAAAATACCTGAATGAAGGAAAACAATCAACATTTGTAACATTTACATTATTAATGATCAAACAAATAAACTCTGAGCACATCATTCAGTTGAACCTGATCACTGGATCCTGAGTCAGACTGATTATCCTTAATCTACAGCACTTTATAGAAACTCAGATTTAAAGTTCTAGTGACGGAGCTGAAGAGGTATGCAACCATCCACGACTTTGTTCATGCAAATATTGACATGTGTGGTCTCCACAGAAACCTTACAATCTAAGCTAAATGTCCATATAAACCATTTCTACAACCACCAAATAACAGCTAAAACAAACATGATTGAAAGAGCAGTTATGTAATTACGCAAAAGTCTGCTAACAAGCCATAAAAATATAAAACTTTACAATATTTACAAAATATACATTTTTTTAATTCTTCCTGCAGCAGGAGTTATGTAGACGACGCTGGAAAATGTCAGAGAGGATCAGACTGAGAGAGATGTTTCAGTGTATGTTGGATCAACCTCAGGCTGATGAAGCTGCTGGTTCATTTTCTCTGACTCATTATTTACAGCTCGACATGTCAGAGTGACGTCCTGTCCAGACTCAGCTGTGATGGTTTGTCATGACATGAAAAGTAGGGGAGAAAAAATGAACTGCAAAAAATACACTTTTTTTCAATAATAGTTGGTATTTATTATAATTGCACCAAAGTAATTAAGCTTTTAAAAGATTTCAAAAAACTTTGCAACTGTTGATCAACTGTCAATCAAGGTGCATACTAGTCCCAACATCTCCCTCTAGTGGTCATACGAAGGCCAAACATACAAAACGTGCAGTCGGTCTCTTCACTCAAGTTACAATATATCTCAATTTAAATCCTGAAGATGCTTTATATTGTAAGGTAAAGAAAAACCTACAATAAAACAGAGAAAACCTCAAAATTTAGATGACCCCCTATGAACAAGCACTTTATCAAGAGTGGGAAGGAAAAGCTGCCTTTTAGGTATAGTAACAACAACAGAGTCATAAAGATACTTCCAGAACAGGTGATTATTTATATATGCTGCCTTCATAACTCTTGTGTCTGTTTGATGGCTTCTGGCAACTTTTTGAGAAGATGATGTGTTTCTGTTGGATCAATCAGGTTGAGTTTTGAAGTGAAGGTTGCTGTTCTGCACACATATAAATGGGCGGAGGGCACATGGCCAACCTCAGTAATGCTGAAGTGATTACATCTCTTGGAAAACTGTCCAGGAACTGGACACCATCAGTGCCAGAGATGCCAGCAGGAACAATGCACTGATTAACAAGGCTGGAAGCAACATGGACCAGAATGATGGGTTTTCTTTAGTATCACATTCAAATACCTCTGGCTCTATTCCTGTTTTCCTTAATTTTTTTCTATCATTTTTTTTGTCCTGTAATTAAATATAATAAAATGGAGGATAAGCTTAGTAGTTACACTTTCACTTTTAGACAAGATGGAGGATGAGCTCAGTAGTCTTATTGGTTTCACTTTTACTTTTACACAAGATGGAGGAGTGTTTGAAGAGTGCAGTTGTAAAATCAAGAAAAGTAGATTTGAGCTCCGACTCAATTCCAGTGTCAGTCACAGCTTTGAGGTGTGTTCGTGATCAGTCTGCTGTCAGATCTAACGGCTTTCTTACAGTCAAGGGCGGATATAGAGAAATTTTCTTAGGATATCAAATGGGGTGGCAAAATCAAAGCCATTTTTTTTACACATATGCAGGTTATTGCATTCTGTAATATGCACTATGTATGGTTAAAATACATCAAATATAGTGAATATACACAATATAAACAAATTTCATATAAATATAGTCTATAGCTAAGTAAAACTTGCTTAAGATAACTAGGTGAGAACAACGTATTCATTGAAAGTACACAGTACTAAGAATAACCAGATTTTTCTGATTGTGCAATACTAATTTTTTCAGTTTACAAAATTCACGTTTCATGTAACTGAAATCTTTAATCTGGTCTAAAGCAAATAATGCTATGTTAAGGCAATGAGTTTGCATAATTTCCTGACTCTCTGTGACCTCTTTTGGTCTTTGAATGCAGTACATCACTAGCAGTGAGAAATATTTCGATATAATATTTATTTCTAATAATGTAAAGTCCTCCTTTACTGCATCATTGAATCTTCTCTGTGGTTTACTTTTTTCCCCATCTTACCCAGTATCACATAATTTATTTGTAATTTCTAGTTTTATATCTCTTGGAGATATATCTTTTACATACTTGTAAATGCACCATGTGGGTGATGGAATGTGATGTAACCCTGCAGTCCTTCCAACTCACACTTCTAATCCCTGCCATGAATTTATCATATTTAATAATAAGTCTAATCTTTAACATGTAGACATTTTTGGAACTCAACAGCTCAGTTCTGTCACCACACACACACACACACACACACACACACACAGTTTGGATTGCATAAAGCAGGAACAGAGTTTAGAAAACAAGAGGGAGATTACATTCAATGATTAAGGCTGCTGAGCATGTGATTTTTGATAAAGTAGAAATTTAATCAAGGGTCTGTGCGTAATGGACATTTTTCCAGTTTTATTTTGTGAAATGATTTGTTGTTGCTCATGATGAACTTTACCAAAACATTCAATATGTATACACGGAAATGAAAAAGCATGGAAAAACAACCATGATGAAGAACATTACAATACCAATAACAATATTAATATTCACAGCAACAAATATGTAATAAGCTTTGTGATGCAGAATTAGAGAAATGAATATCTGACTCTGAAACTACAGAAAGTAGTGAGTTTACTGCCCAGAATACTTAATCTAAATCAGAATCAGAATACTTTTTTAATCCCGAAGGAAATTAGGTGAATAATATGAAGGACAGCCCTGGCCTGGCTGAGTCTGGAGACTTCTTCTTGTGCCTTATCCTCTTTACCAGCCCTGATTTATGCCCAAAAGCAGCCTCCGAGTGCAGGTTTTTATAATAACGCCATTGTCAAATATGGCATCAATTTCGTCGTTATTTTAAGTTTACCTTTTTTTCCCTTCAGTCACCCATTTTGAAAAATCCCTCTTTTCAGCCTTCGTTAGTTGATGGTGCTTTTTATTTGTGGGCCTCCTTAGGTATCAGGTCTTTTTCTGATCTGTATATTCAGAATACATTTGCCTCCTTTGAACAGCTCTCATTGAAATTTGGCCTTCCAAAAAGTCACTTTTTTCGCTACTTACAAATCCGGAGTTTTGTTAAGGAGAAATCCTCCCAGTTCCCATCTAGACCTCCTTGTCATGACTTTGATAACCTTCTATCGCCTCCCCCTTCATCACAGGGCCTGATCTCTTGTCTGTATGGGAGAATATGTTCTTTTGGCAACTCCTCAACCTCGGCTATTAAAATGGCATGGGAAGCAGAATTTGGGGTGTGTGATTCAGGATGACTTTTGGGATAAAATTCTTTACCGGGTCCATGGCTCCTCATTATGTGCCAAACATGGGTTGATTCAATGTAAGATTTTGCACCGCGTACACTGGACTAAAGCCAGACTAGCTCAAATATACCCCAACCTTAGCCCTGATTGTGACCGTTGTCATCAAACACCTGCCTCTCTAATACATATGTTTTGGTCATGTCCATCCCTCAAACAATACTGGATTAATATTTTTCTGACTTTATCAAAGATCATCCAGCTGCCCCTCCAACCTGTGCCCTTAACTGCTTTGTTTGGGGTTCTTCCTGATACAGTTGTTTTGCCGACGCCCCAAGCGGATTTGGTAGCATTTCTCACCTTATTGGCAAGACGCAGAATATTGTTATGTTGGAAGTCCCCTTCTCCCGCATCCTGGGAAATCTGGATAAGAGATGCTTTGCATTTTAGCAAACTCGAAAAGATTAAATTCACCCTGCGTGGGTCTATGGCCAAATTTTTTAAGACCTGGCAACCCTTTTTTGACCATGTTCAGACTTTGCGGTCCCGCAACGCTCCCAATTAGCCAGCTCAGACTTTATTCTATTTTATTTTATCTTATGTTTAAGTATGCAGACTCTATTGCGCCTGCGCTTTATGATGGCATTTACTTACTTACCTACTTTATACATATTTCTTTTCTCTTACAGATTTGACTTATCTCTACAACTAAACTGACCACTCATTATGTTTGGGTTTTTTTTTTTTTTTTTTTTCTTGGTTTGTTTGTTTTGTTTTTCCTGTGTCTGTGTGGGGGTGTGGGTTCTGAAACTCTCCACATCTCTCTTGTACACTCAGGAACTGCTATCTTGTACTCCAGGGTTTACTATTCGTATTATTAGATTGGATCCTTTCTTTTTTCTTTTTGTACACCCACTGGTACTCCTATAATTATGAGGTGGGAGTGTATGTTTCATATACAAAAGACCAAGGATAAAGGAGGATTAGAACTACCTAACTTTCAGCACTACTTCTTAGCCAACAGGCTTCAGTTTATCTCAGGATGGCTAAAACATACCCTCTTAGATGAACCTTGGCTAGATGTAGAACAAGCACTTTGCAATAATCTAGAGATTTCAGATGTACCATTTATCAGCTCAAACATCCAACGACATGAATGCTTCAAAAGCGTCAACATCAGTTCTTCTCTGACAGCATGGTGGGAGTTTCTGAAGTTGACAGAGTCTTCATTAATCCCATGCAAACGTACACCTATCTGGAACAACCCTGACATATTACAAAACAATAATATGATAAACTTTCCAGATTGGAGTGGTAAAGGAATCAAATATTTAGAACATATACTAGAAGGAACAGAATTTATTTCATTTGACAGACTAGTTACACAATATGGGATCAACAAGAAAAGATTTTTAGAATATCAACAAATTAAATCCATAGTAAAAAAGAAATTTAAACCGGGTCAAGTTGAACTACAAACACCACCAAGTGTGGTTCAATTCGTTACTCTTAAAACCCCCAAATTACTTTCCAAAATTTACAGAATGCTTTCTAAAACAGATGAATCAATATCACTTCCTATTGCAAAATGGGAAGCGGATTTATCAGTTAACTTAGACCAAAACTTCTGGTCTCAGATTTGTTTAAAAACCTTTCATCTAATTAGAAACCCCAGTCTTCAATTAATTCAATACAAAATATTACATAGAGTGCACTATACAGGTCATCGGATGTTCAAGATGGGCTTTACGTCTACCAACAACTGCTCACACTGCCAAACCAATTCACCGGACAATTATATCCACGCTCTTTGGTTCTGTCCACCAGTTCAGAAGTTTTGGCGCGAGATATGTGAAGACTTATCAAAGTGTCTGAAATGTAAAATTCCAACTTCCCCCTTAGTGTGTTTGTTGGGCAGCTTAGATAATGTCACTTCAGAAAAGAATATAGCCCATATGGTTTTCACTGCCCTATGCATAGCCAAGAAAACAGTCCTCATGAACTGGAAAAATAAAATAATCTTAATTCTAACCAATATAGAAATTATCTATTAGATTACATTAGTCTTGATACAGCCTCTGCCACCACATCAGATCAATTGCTCTGGGCTCCTTTGATCAGCTGCATCACCTAGTGGGGGTGGGGGGGTCATAGTTTGGTCCCACCTTCACTGTTGTGATTGGTGTGGGGGTAGGGACAGGCTTAGGGCGTCGGGGGGGGTTCCCCAGGAGCATCTTCCTTGGGGGGCTCAACCCGGGGTAGCGGTCATGGCCAATTAGGGGCTCTGTTGGCTCTTAGGTGACGGTTTCCTCGTGGCTGCGTGCAGCGGGGCTAGGGGAGGGTCTGTGCTGACGGATATAGGTTGCTGACCTGGTAGCCTGGCTGCCCCTGGGTGGGTCCGGGACGGGCGTGAGGTTCTGGGGGCGCTCCGGCTCTGGGCTGGGGCCCTGGCCGGGCCTCGGGGGCCTGGTTGGTGTGTTGCCGGGGTTGTGGGCGGGTGGGTGTATGGGGGCCCAGCCCTAGCGCAGGGTGCCACCGGTGCATTGAGCCACCTGGGGGGCTCTTCAACTCGTGGGGGAGGTTGTCACATCTTGCAGGAGCTTTCCTCTCTTCAGGAACTCTCTCTGCAGGAGGCGGAGATACAGGAGAGGTGGAGGAACATCTCAGCCCAGGCGTCTATTGTCTTGTGTAGTCTGGAAGATGAGTGGATGATGGGGTGGGTGCAGTTTTCTCTGTGGTGGGGTCAGGTGGACTGTCCCAGGCTCTGTGGGGCCGGGCGGCTGCTGCACTGGGCCCCGGTCCGGATGGGCCTGGGCCCCCTTTCCCTGGCGGGTCGCGGAGTATGGGGGTGCCTACTGGGGTCAGCGGGGGAGCTGGCCCCAGGGAGGGGTCACTTGCCCCTCCCTTCCTTCCCTCCCCATCTCCAGCTGCCTCCCTCTTCCCGCTCCACCACAATCACCCACACATGCAGGGCCTTGGGGTAGGGGTGTGTCACCAGGGTGCAGAGGAGGCATCCCCCCCCCGTCCCCTTGTGGGTGCCTCTGCCTCAATTTTATCCCTCATTTTAGACATTCACATTACTCACACTCTCATTACACATACATATAGGATCTTGGGGGTGGGCACGCTACACGGAATCTGAATTACCATCAGGGTGTACACCTCACCCCTGGCGTCGTTGCCCACCTCTCAATTTTAAATACACGTAGACATTGAGGGCTAGCAGGAGGGGCTATGCGCTTACCTGCTGCTCTCTGGCAGGTAGCTCCATGCGCTCCTGGGTTTTAAATGCACCTCACAACACACATACATCAACACTACAATGAGCAGGTGGAGGGAGGTTTGGAGTCTTCTCACACCCCCGTTCTCTGCGGCCTGCTGGAGCGGGGGGGCTAGGAGGGGGAGTTGGCCGTCCGACTGCGGTCTGGAATGTGGGGCCTCCCTGCTGCTGTGGAGTCGGGGCGGTCTGCTTCTCCCCACCGCAGGGAAAAGGGTAACACCACCTGGGTCTGGGTGCAGTTCCCCCCTCCAGGGGCAAGGGTACCTAGACCCGGTTCGTAGAGTACGCTTGGGGAGTGTGATTGTGTGTACAGCGTCTCTTTATGTCTGTCTCCACGTTGGTTGAGTGTGGAGTAAGTGCATATGAGAGCATGAGGGTGGGAATGGATGTTTGTATCTGTGTGTGCCTGTATGTCTGTGTCTATATGTCAGGTTGGGTATCAGACGCCACCTCTCTGGGGACATCTCAGGCCCTCCAAGGTTTGGAGGCCTATCTCCCCCCACCACTTCCCCTGCCGGTGGCGGACGCCCTCAGACATCGGTGCGTTGGTGGTTCTTTGTGTCCAGGGATGGGCGTCCGGGTACACACCGGCTCACTCCTTGGCGGCTGCTTATCGGGGCCTGGAGCCTGGGGCTCGCTCGGGCCACTTCGGAGGTAGGGTGCCCTCGGCCTCTCGGCCTGGGGCTCGGTCACTCAGGCACAGCTGGCTGCCGGCGGAGCTCACGGGCACGTCACTGCAGCCCCCCCTGGCTTCTGCTCCGCGGCTGCTGAGTGACCCCTCATCTGGGACTCTCCTCAGCTCTTTCTGGGACAGTGGTGCGGCTGCCCCTCTGTTGGTCTTCCTTGGTCTCTTGTGTTCTGGGGGCCTCTGGATGTCTGGAGTTTTGATCTCCTCCATACCTGCTTCATGCCCTGGAGGACGGGGCAGTGGCTCCCCACACCCTGTAGCAGATCATTACATGAAGGAACCTTTTAAAAAACAAGCGCGTCCATGCTCACAGTTGTACACACGGGTGATCACACACACAAACTACACCCTTTTTGGCTCCTACCTGTGCGCTGTCGATCTTACGTGCTGCACAATAATGTTTAATATTTAGTATTTACTGTCATATTCCCATATATCATTGTGATGTTGTTTATTCTATTACTCTCGTTTTCTTCTGCTCGTTTTCTTTTTTCCTTTCTCAACAGGTGATCCAGGTGATCGATATATGTATTTTTTTTTTCTCTGCTTATTCTGTTGGTTTTTGTTTTTTGCCCTTCTCCCCCGTCCCTCTTCTCAGCTGTTTTTCTTTCCCTCTTTCTTTCTCCCCTTTCTTTCCCCCAGTCAAGTCTGTCCTGTATTCAGCAAGTGAAAATAAAGTAAACAATAAAAGGTGAATCAAATGGACCATTACGGCAAGGCTGGGATGGTCAATTTGGTAAAGTAAATCCGTTGGGCATCTTTCTTTGCCTTTAGACAATAATTCTGATGGCAAAAGAGCCAAACGGGACAGGCAAAAAAAGAAAAAAAAGAAAAATTACTATCATAATCCGGCTACCCCTTCGGCGCCAGCTGTGGGCTCAAGGCTGGAGCTGAACAAAAACTCCCTGATAACGACTGTGTTGAGTCTGTTCCTTCCCATTCCATGCAAGGCCACCTGGGTTGGCTGGAAGACTGTTTACTTAGCCTGGCAGGGCGAAGGACACTGTCTGAGCTGAACTATGGACACGCACACACATACATATACTGATAAGCACTCACTGACGCATCACCCGCCCTACCCCGGATCCAACGCCACCTCCAACGCTTACCTCCCCTCTGACGTGGACATCGGGTCAGCTGGAGGCGCAGTCGAAGATTGCAGCGGTCCCAGATCAGATGTACACACTGGAACACTTTCCCATGTTGCTTGTCTGTGTTTATTGTGTTATGGTGTGTTGATATCTGTGCATTCCTGTATTATCCTTTTGTGTTACACATTTCGATGTTTTTTTTTCCTCGCTACCTGGCCTGACCTGTCTCCCCAATGTGATGTTTGTGTATTGTATGTATGGTCGGCAAGGTCTGTCATCTCGGTTGTGGGCAAAAGACCTGCAACTGACAAATAAAGGCTATCTCTCTCATCTCATCATCATCAAAACCCTGAGTAGAAGCTCACATCAAGACAATAGCTCCTCGGTTCACAGTAGCATCGCTCTGCTAACATGCTAAAAGTAAATTTGAGCTATTTACCCCCTCCTTTCCTGTGCTGAATCATAGCGTAAGCGAATCACTCAGGACTCACTCACTCCCTCCCTCCTGGCTCACAGCTTCTTCTTCTTCTTCTTGGTTGGCAACCAATGTTAAGGCGCATTACTGCCCCCTGGCTCACAGCTCAGTGGACATTTAGATGAGAAAACATCTATTTGACACATTTGAGGAAAATACTAATAAATAAAAATAAAAATAAATGAAATAAATGTTCCCATTAGAATTTTTTTTGCTCTTTTTTGCTCCATAAAATAGTTGTTTTTCTTTTTCAATAACTCATCTTAGCAGTAGGATATACTTGACAAGATACCCGCGACCTTGTGGTTGTTAGTTCACATTCATTGGCCGATGCTTAGCGTCATGTTATTATGTGTCCCAACATCCAATGGCATGTCACATTATTTTCATGGCCACGCCCTCACCCCAGGTGCAGAGGCCTATCTCTGTTCAGGAATGTTGTGAATATATTAATTGCAATTCCTACCGCTACATTTCTTTTTTTAAATATATAATTAGCACAGCGTGGCCGTGCAATTTTTTTTTTTATGTTTTCTTTTAGTTTTTATTCCTATTAATTATATTTTCACTTGTTACCTCTGAATTATTGAAACAGACCTAGATGACAAAATTTTCAGCAAAATTATAATTCAAATACTCCTTTAATTATCAATCATTCTCATTCATTTTTGATGATTTTATATATTTTTCCATAGTATTGCATTTGAATTTAACAGATCAATCTCTCAAATAACAGACACATATTTGTAAAATTATGATACATTTCTGAATGTGTTTTTACAATCTAAATATGCATATGTACAAAAAAAATTTAAAAAACAAGAAAATTGTGTTTTATTACATTTACAGTGATGTTATGTTACTTTAAATTTGACATGTAAAATCACAGTCTATTTATGTAAAGTTCATGATATTAACACAGATAGAAACACAGTACAAAACTGTAATATACAGTATGATACTTTTATATTACCTTCTTTTTTTTCTTTTCTTTTTTTTTTTTTTTTTTACAGTGTAGGACGATCACCCATGCCACTTGAGGGGCGAGCTGGTTGCACAGCTTGTGCAACTGTCTGTATAACAGGTGAATCTAAATCCTCACTATTATCACATACTTGTCGATTCTCAGTCACATCATCAATGAAGTTAGCAAATCTACCATCCCACCATCTTCTGCCTCAAGCAATGGCTTACTGTACATGAAAGAACTGATGTGGTCAAAGCAGCCCTCCTGGTCTGTTGCGTCGACCTCTGGCTGACCCAGGCCCGCTGGACCCACCGTCTTAGCAACCTTGTAGAGTTCTCCTGCCAACAGGGTGAGCAGGCTTCTCTAATGTCCCACAATAGGCTCTTCCTCCCACCCTCAGCCATGGCTGCAACTCCTTCCCTTCCCTCTCGATGGGCCACACAGCACGACCATGGATCAGTCTCAGCTCCAACTTTCAGCTCGCATCAGCTCCCGTCCTGGTCCCAGATGTCATTTTTGGATCAGCCCCAACTGCAAGGTGGTGACAATCCTGGACAAACCCCCAAGATTTGTTACGGGTCCCAAGGATGAAGACCATGATGACAAATATGTTACCTGTAAAAGCAGGTGAAGAGCGGAGTAAGGAAGACACGATGCGTTTCTGTTTTCCTCCAGAACGTGTCTGAGTCTGATTTATTTCACACAAACAAATGCTATATAAACACTACCATGAGCTTTCAATATACTATTCAGCAGGTTCCTCATTCACATCAATTACATTTACTTATTTCACATCCTCAGTGAAATATACTCTCTTTACTGGTTCATTTTCTCTAATTAACATCTTCTTTCATAACAGTTACATTCCTTACTCATATCAATAAACACATCACATTGTCTTATACAGTGTCTTACTGGCTAAACAGTTCAATAACAGCATCGGTAAATATATCACATTTGTTCCCTTCAGTAATTTACTGGTAAAATCACTATTTAGTGCATATTGAAACCCAGCTTGTTGAATTAACTTGTCATGCCTCTGTTAGCTACACAGAGTTGCTCAGAGTGCTTGTGTTACACTAGCTAATCTACTCAGTCACTATTAACATTCACATCTCACAGAACTGATTTGACTGGAGCATTACAAAAAGTTTGCAAAGAGCATAGAAGTGCACTGACTCTGCTTCACGAGCGTTCCATCTAACGGGTGGGGCTTACGATGTGGCAGCGCGGGACATTCCTCTGGTTTCTCCCCTGTTTATGGTAAATGGTAATGTTTACATATAAATAACTCTGGCGGACCGCCTTAAACTCTCGCATTCACATTAACGTGGTTAACCATGGTAACAATAAACAACATTTTCGGTACGAGCACCATTTACCGACCTGTAAAAACAGGGGAAGAGCAGAGTAAGGAAGGCACGCTGCGTCTCTGTCTTCCTCCAAAACGTCTCTGAGGAAGCAGCGAAAGGTGGGTTGCACCCCGAAACCCTGGAGCAACCACCAGCGTTCCGCCCTCACTGCTTTCTAACGTAATATGACTCCCTTTTACAAGGATTTCGATTATTTTAAAGAAACCGAATATAAATACATATAGTAATAAAAAATGTCCCATAATACAAATGTTTTACACAAAATGATATTAATGCGCCCATTCCCTCACAGGGGTACCACAACAACATCATCCAGGCAGGAAACAGCATATGCAATTTGGGGAAGAAGCTACCGCTTCATGAAGTGCTGAAAAATGGCCGAGGCTTCAAATAAGCCAAACGGAAGTGTGACGAATTGGTACGAACCATACAGAGTGGAGAAGGCCGTTTTTGTCTTTGGACTCTGCAGACAAGGGAATCTGCCAGTAAGCGTTGGTTAAAACCAGCATCATAAAAAAAACAAGCAGTGCTTAACCAGTCCAGGTCAACCCAGGCATTGGACAAGCATCAAACCATGAGACCTTGTTCACTTTGTGATAATCATCACCAATGTTCCCTCTAAGCTGCGCGTGTGCTCAATAGCGCACTGCTGGCACGGTCTCTGTGCAGAAAAAATCTGTGTTGCACACAAAATAAAATTCTAACCTGAATTGAAATTAAAGTAAATACGTTAACAATTCTATTTTGCAGTCTTAGTCAGTAAGTGACTGGCTGCTCCTGTATGGGATTAGAACAATGTTTGGTTTTCTTCCAGAATACTGCGGGAAGAAACGGTAAAAACAGAGTTTTATAAGGAAAATGCTCTAAAGCACTCACTGCCTGTGAGCAAAGACAAAACCAAAACACCCCCACCCTTTCCCATTGGTCAAAAAATGCACCATGTCGACCAATCAAAACATGGCATTTAGTTGTTAAGAAACGGGAGGAAGTTTTAGGAGTGACGGTGGTCTGGGAATCCATCCTACCTCAAAAAACATCCTTCCCAATGTTTCTGCACAGATGCGGCGCATGTGCACAACACCAAAGCAGAATCCACTTTTTCTCTCACCCATCCGGAATACTTCTCAAAGTTATGCTTATGGTTAGGGGTAGGGTTAGGTTAGATTGCATCAGATTTGATGCAAAACACCTGATTGTTCTGTAAATAGTTTGAAATGTTTGTTTAAAAAAATGCCTTAGCAGCATTTTTAGGTAAACAGCTGCAAAAATCTTTGTTGTTTCCAATACTCAGTAACTTTTTTGAAGAAGTAACTATATAATTAATTGCCCAGCATTGGTCTTTATATATTGTATTTTGCAGAGAGAGAGTTACAAAGTTTCAAAGTGGTTCTCCATGAGAGTCCTGTAGACGAGCAGGGGGGAGAACGCAACTGCAAACCGCTGTTGCAGTGCAGGAACATCTGCTTTATTGGAATGTGTGAGATGTTAACCACAATGTCTCTTGAAAACACTGTCTGAAAACTTCATGCCAACAGCACGTTTTTAAGGAAAATCAAACATATTTTCCTTGAAGGTCATTTTAGAGTTTTTAATGAGCTGCGGGATCCTTGTTCAGTGTGGGTGGAGAACAGCCAAGTCTCCTCCTCTGATAAACCTCCACATGTACCACTGAAAACAGTTAAATTAGTTTGAATCTGAAATCATGGGTCAAACTACTTGTTCTGAGACCATTTCTTTATTTTTCACACCAAACTGTTTAATAAGATAAACTCTACACAGACTTCATCAAATATAACTAACGCTTTAACAGTATCAGGATTTCATAATACAAACTTCAAATCAACAAGAAAACAGCTGCAAACATGTGGATCAAAATTCATTAAAAAACAACATGTGGACTTCAAGGACTAAATACACTAAAGTGAAAGGAGGAGCCAAAAATAGAGGTTTAACAGAATTTGAATTAAGTAAAAGTAGTCACCTGTGATCTTTAAAATGGTCCAGATGTGTGCTGCTGTTTTTAACTTTCAACATTTCTTTGCTGCCGCTGTGAATATGAATGTGTTCTTTGCCTAATTGAATAAAGGTTACACTGACTCACTGCTCCATCTTTGGGTACAAACTGGTATTACATGGAAGTACAGCCCAAAACCAGTTTAGCTTGAGTTTATTTTTTCAGGACATAAAGTCACAGCAGGTGATGTTTCAAAGCTGGTGGACAGATTTAGGTCATTTTGGAAGTTTTAAGAGCAACAGTTGTGTAATTATTTGCAGTTTGGGGAGAAAATGATTTAAGAGAAGATTTTACAACAGCAAAAGATAAATATGAATGAAGAATTGAAATTTAACTGAGGTAACACATAAAATGAATACATAAAAAAAGAAGTTAATTTTGGAAAAACTAAGAAAGCTGAAATAAAAGAAATTGATATATAAAACCATATCTGCCATTTTGATACATTATCTGTTTGGTAAAAAAGACATTCCTATAACTTTAATAATACAGTAACAAGTACAACTACTAAACACTACTGTGTCCTAAGGGAACAAAGATTAAAATGTAACAGGGATAACATTTTAGAGAATTAAATCCCTCAAAGGAAAAAAAATAAACTTGATATGCATATCTATGCATGCAGCTTCCTAAATGTAACATTCAGGATTATTCACTACAGGTCGAGAAATCAGAGCTACCTCATCAGATCCAAGTGTGACATCAGCTGACACTCTTTACAGGAGATTCCATCTGAACTCTGTGGAGCCTGATCTCAAGGTTTTTAAGTCTGACCCTGAAACCAGAAGAGGATCTTTCTCTCTCTTCAGATTCATTGTGATCCAGTGATTTCAGTCCTGCATGATCAGGCTGATGTTTGCACAGAGCAGACAATGAAGTGAATGTTTTTGCACATTGGTAACAGTGAAACAGTTTATTTACAGTGTGGGATCGTTTGTGTTCGGAGTATGAACTGAGATTCCTGAAGCTCTTGTCACACTGGTCACAGCTGAAGTTCACTTCCATGTGTGTACGTTCATGTTTGTTACGATGACCTGATTGTGAGAAGCTTTTGTCACAGTGTCTGCACTTGTATGGTGTCTCTCCTGTGTGGATTCGCTTATGCTTTTTCATTGAGCTCATTTTCAGTAGTGAAGCATGACCCACACTGGTCACAGATGTGCTTTTTCACCCCACTGTGGAAGAGTTCATGTATTTTAATGTACTTGGTGTGTGGAAGCATCTCCCACATTCTTTGCAGTAGTTCATTTTGTCTCCATGTGTCTACATTGATGTGGTTTTAGGTCCCGTTGATGATTGGAAGTTTTTCTACAAAGGTCAAAGAGAAACTTTCCCACCACCACAGTGACGACAGGGTTGAGAACTGGATCCGTCTGTGTCAATCCACTTCTAAACAAAGACAGTGTAAGTCAGGGAATTCCTTCAACATTTTTATCCTGAACGTCGCCTGAAACAGAGAGCATCCCTGCCAACGTCCAATTACATTTTACTGTTTACATTATAACACTCAGCTTACTGAGCGACAATGACTCTTCATTTTTCCAAACTGTTCATTCAGCATAACTCCATAAGTTTACTCATGACACTTGTTCCAAAGACTCAGGTTACAATTACAAGATAAAAAAATCAATACATCCTCACAGTAACTGCACTTGTGGAGTTACTTTCTGGTGTGGATCTGTTGGTGTTTTTTCAGGGGATGTGGAGATTTAAAAGTCTTCTCACACAGGTCACATTTGTAAGGTCTCTCCTCAGTGTGGCTAAACATGTGTTGTTGTAACTGTGCATCTGTTATAAACGGTTTCCCACACTGATCACAGCAGTAAAGATCATTTCCAGTGTGACTCCGTAGGTGACTATTTCGGTAGTGTTTGTCACTGAACCTTTTTCCACAAAAGTCGCAGCTGTACGCCTTAATTCCAGAGTGGGTAACTAGATGCCTCTGTAAACCGTCATTTCGAGCAAAAGCTTTACCACACAACTCACAGCTGTGTGCTTTAACTCCACTGTGCATGATATGGTGTAATTTTAAGCCTTTACGATGGGTAAAAGACTTTCCACACAAGTTGCAGCTGTAAGGTTTAACTCCACTGTGGATGAGTTGGTGTGTTTTAAAGTTTTGAGCGTGGGTAAAAGACTTTCCACACAAGTGACAGTTGTACGCTTTAAATCCACTGTGGACGAGTCTGTGTGTTTTTAATTCTCCAGCCTGGGTAAAAGACTTTCCACACAAGTCACAGCTGTGTGCTTTAACTCCACTGTGGATGAGTTTGTGTGTTTTTAAGGATCCAGCCTCGGTAAAAGACTTTCCACACAAGTCACAGCTATATGATTTAACTCCACTGTGGATGAGTTGGTGTGTTTTTAAGCTTTCAGCCTGGGTAAAAGACTTTCCACACAACTCACAGCTGTAAGGTTTAAATCCACTGTGGATGAGTTGGTGTGTTTTTAAGGATCCAGCCTCGGTAAAAGACTTTCCACACAAGTCACAGCTATACGCTTTAACTCCACTGTGGATGAGTTGATGTGTTTTTAAGCTTCCAGCCAGGGTAAAAGACTTTCCACACAAGTCACAGCTGTAAGCTTTAACTCCACTGTGGATGAGTTGGTGTGTTTTTAAGTTTTGAGCCAGGGTAAAATCCTTCCCACACTCATCACAGCTGTAGGTTTTCTCTCCCTTTCTTCTGTGAGGTTTGTCGGCCTCCTGAGAGCGCTGACTTCTCGCTCCATGTTGGTCCTGCAGTGACAGAGATACAAACAGAGGCAGTGAGTGAAATGCAGTCGTGGAACAAACTGAAACTCCCTCCATTAGTGGAATCAAACTAATGTCAAAAAAACCCACATTGTAGGTGTGTTACCACCACCTTCTGGTGACAGTATCACATTACAATGATGTGCTACAATGAGAGTTGTAATGAAAATTACATTATTGAAAAAATATTGATCAGCGGAGAAAATCTTTTACGCATAAGAAATTGCAAGTTCAACTGATGATATTGTTGTTTCAATGTGTGCCTATAAAATATGATCTTTGTATTTTCTTCTAACTTCAGTGGTTTTTGGTTGTGAATGTAGAGTCTGTATATATGGAGGAGCACAGGATGGAAAAGATAAAGCTGCTGTTAACATGTTTTTAAAAACCAACCAGCTGAACACACACTTTCAATAACCGTGTAACTGTGATACTTTTCTCACCTCTTGTGTTGAAGTCATTGTTTCCTCTGTAGTGGCTGAGCTGAGTCCAAAATTGTTCCTCTGCTGCTCCACCAGACTCCTGTTACTCAGCTGGGACAGACACACACACACACACACACACAAATATACACACACACACACGTATGTATGTATGTATGTATGTATGTATGTATGTATGTATGTGTGTGTGCTAATGATTAGTTGGTGTTTTTCTGCAAACAGTCTCTCACTCTTTCAACATGTTCACAATAAACTGTGAACACACTTCGCCGACTTCACGGATTTTTGATGGTGGCGATCAGGCTACTTTTACTTCCAAAATCAGACGTCTTTCTTTGCGCTGGAAGAAAATAAAATACATGTGCATCTGGAGATCATCCTATGAAGTCCTATTCTAAAGGCTGATTGCCCTCCCCCAGGCTTGTACCTGTGGCTTCATGTCCTGAGGGTGGGGGTTGGTTGTTCTCCTGCCCTGCACCCCATCCTTTTGTTCATATTCAAAGACTATTTTTCTGTATGTATTCTTTCCCCCTAGCAACCGCCATATTATGATGTTGCAAGTGTAACGATGTAAAAGAATGAATATGGTTTTGTTGTTGTTAAATTCCTGTTAAACTTGGGATTGCAACCATGGGTTTATTTTGATAGATTTGATGTTGAAACTTTTATTTTGAAAATCCGCAGCGGAAGTCTGCTACTGGTAAACTGGTTTTCCCTAAGCTTATCAGTTAGTAGCTGTCACTACCCGATCTGTACCGGAAACCCGATCGGTACCCCGCATGCGCAAATGTTACGTCACTTCCTCTCTTTGCCAACATTGCGACATTCAATATATTTGAATGATACGGTTAGCGCCCAGTTAGCTCCTAGCATTTCTCAACAGCTGTGCCTACTTTTCGACTACTGGGACATTTAAACAATGGATAATCCGTATACAACAACAATAATAATAATAATAATAACTTTATTTATAAAGCGCTTTCAAACAAAGTGCTGTACAACTACTTAAAACTAAAAAGATAAGTAAAATAAAAGTGATACATAGCAATACAGGTAAAAGACACAATACAAGTTAAAAACAGTAAAAAAAATTTAAAACTAAAAGCAATAGAATTAAGACATGTAAGATAGGGTGAACAAATGTGTCTTCAGCTTAGTTTTAAAAACCTCCACAGAGCATGCCTGCCGGATATCTTGAGGGAGGTTGTTCCACAGAAACGGGGCATGAAAAGAAAAAGCACGCTCTCCAATTGTCTTTTTTCTGGCTCTAGGCACCTTTAGAAGGCCAGAGTCCTGGGATCGGAGAGCACGGGATGGAACATAAAGATGTAAAAGGTCGGAGAGGTATGTAGGTGCCAATCCGTTTAAAGCCTTGTAGGTGAGCAGCAGGACCTTAAAATCTGCTCGAACCTGACAAGGTAGCCAATGCAGAGAGTTCAGTACAGGGCTAATGTGCTCAAATTTCCCTGTCCTTGTTAAAATGCGAGCAGCTGCATTTTGCACCATCTGTAGACCTCTAAAACTTTTCTTTGGTAGCCCAGAAAGAAGAGCGTTACAATAATCAATACGTGAGGACACAAATGCATGGATAAGAACCTCTGCAGTGTCGCTTGACAAAACTTGTCTGATTCTGGCTATGTTCCTCAAATGATAAAAGCCGGTCTTTGTTATCTCTTTTACATGAGACTCGAAAGAGAGCACCATGTCGAACCACACGCCCAAGTTTTTTACCTTGTCCCTGCAATTTATGACACTGTCATCAATTCTCAAGATGAAATTTTGGGACAAGTGCTGAAATTTGTGTGGCCCAATGACCATCAACTCTGTTTTATCAGTATTTAGGAGCAAGAAATTATCCGATAACCAGCAGATAGCAGATAGACAAGATTCTAGTTTAGAGACTTCAGCACAATTTCCAATGGTTAAAGGAACATAAAGCTGCAGGTCATCAGCGTAACAATGAAAGGTTACATTAAAAGAACGTAAAAGAACACCAAGAGGCAGCAGGTACATAGAAAACAGCAATGGTCCAAGTACAGAGCCCTGAGGGACCCCGTGCCTCACTGCACAGGTCTCGGAGAGATCATTTTTAAAACTAACAGTCTGAGATCTCCCAGACAGGTAAGATCTCAGCCACGATAAAACATTTCCTGTAACTCCAATAAAATGTTCAAGCCTATCCAATAAAATGCAGTGATCCACAGTGTCAAACGCAGCACTTAGATCCAGCAGTACTAAAACTGAATTGCGATCGTGGTCTGCATTTACCAGCAGATCATTTACCACTTTGACTAAAGCTGTTTCTGTGGAGTGATTTGGTCTAAAAGCAGACTGAAATGGTTCAAACAGATTGCTTGTTGACAAATGCTCAGTGAGCTGCTTAAAAACCACTTTTTCAAAGACTTTAGATAAAAAAGACAGATGTGAGATGGGTCTATAGTTTGCGACCATGTCAACATCCAGTCCAGGCTTTTTCAAGATCGGCACTACCACAGCTGATTTAAAACATTCAGGGAAGACTCCAGTTGTCAATGAAGTATTTAAAAGAAACAGAATGTAGGGTCCTAATGCTGACCACAGTTCCTTTATAGCCCAGGCTGGTAGAGGATCCAAAGAACAGGTTGTACATCGAGCTGCTTTTACAACCTTAGTTAATCCAGACAGAGAAATAACCTTGAAGTCAGAGAACAGTTTATCAGCACCAGCAGGCAAAGCAGCCGAGTAGTCTAATGAACAGCTTGAGGAGGGAGTAATCTGATTCCTAAGTGTTTCAGCCCTGTCTCTGAAAAACGTAAGAAACAAACAAACAAATTCATGCTTTTCTCCTCAACAGAGAGCGTCCCCTGATTGAACAACAGCGCAGTAAAATAAGAAGAATGGCGCCTAATTACAGAGTTAATAATACAGACTTTGTAATGTGTCACGTGAAGATTCATCAGCCAGATGATGTGTTTACTGACAATTGACAGTGATAGCGGACATCATCATCACTATTCCAATCAATCCTCTCCACACAGACAAGCATAAACACACTCGACTATCAGTAAATCAAATTTAACACACGTTTGTAATGACGCTAATTCAGTTTACAATAGGGTTCATAGGTTATTCATGTCCCATGTTATTGCAGAGACCCACAAAAGTGGAATAAACCACGCCTGAGCTCTACCCATTTACTCATACAGCACCGGACATACAGACTGAGTGGGGTTACACAAGCAATCACAAACTCTACAGTCTGTCTAACTCCAGTGTATACCAAGCAATCTATTATTCTCAACAGAGCTAAAATCAACATAAACTGAACCTGCATTAAAGTTAGCTCGGTGCTTACCTTTAGATGAGCCCACAAACCGAGAGAAACTCCGCGATGAAGCTGGAAGTCTTTCCAAACAGGAAACAGATTAGGGAGCAGAGACCCACGTGGTTCACGCTGATCTCAGCTAGGATCCAGGAGACAGATATCGATCCAAACGTTGGTAGTGGTATATGTTCCTGTAAGTTCACTACTTTACTCCCGTTTCATGAAAAAGCAGCTCTCTCTGCTCGACTCCTGTCCTACACACACACTTTCTCCGCCCCCTTTTCCTGGCTCTGTGGTGATATGTTACTGTGCGGTCACGTGACTCAGCTGCACAACGTAACCACGTGGGGTGCAATTTCAAAATTAGTGCTTATCTCCTTTTCCTAAACTCTTTTCCTTGGCCTCGATGAAATCGTGGGAAGGAGAATTGCTAAGGACTCAGGGAAAGAGAGGATCGGTGCTGAGAATTGGAACAGCCTTAGGCTATATCCCAATTCAGGTTCTGCAGCCTTAACGGTCCACAAGGGCCGCGTACTCAAAGACCGCTAAGGCCGGAAGTGCGAGGCTTGTCCCAGGTTGCCTAGCAACCATGATACTAACCTCTGGAAACGTTTCATACAGCTTTGTTTGACAGAAATGAAGGAGAACATATTTTGTTCATTTGTTCGTTTGTTTCTACACGAGCTTTGTGTAATTTAATAAGTATCTGAGGCTGAGACCACATGACTGTAAAACATGATTGTTGGGCTTCATTTCTGTACTGAACAGTCATTTAAGATTAGCTAGTAAATAACAATTAGCTAATGTTGTTCATGAGACTAAAGTCAGTGTAAATATGATATGGGCAATATTATAGTTATTATATTAATCATTATTATTTATTACAGCAGTGAGTTTGAAGTCTCAAATTAAATCACTTTTATTGTCACATCACATGTGCAGGTACACTGGTACAGCACATGTGAGTGAACTCTGTGTCAAAAACTGAGCTTCAGTAAAGATTCAAGTTGCATTTATTTATATTTCCTATCACCTTAAATCTTCACTCAAAGACAATTATCTTTGACAGTGTATATATAGATGTATTATATATAAGATACAAATATTGTTATTTCATTTTGTTGGCATTACTAAATTTGGCTCAATGCTTACATATATGTGTAAAATGTAAATGTACGAGCTGTGATAACTGTTTCTGATAGAATGAAGAGTAGACTGATATATTAAATATTCCTTTATTGGGTGAGAAAATCAGACCATGTCATAACTGCTTTAAGTCATACAGAATAGATATCAGAGCCTTAAACAGGCTGACTTCTGCTAAATGGGTCAAACTGGGCAGAAAGTAAACAAACACATAACATCCTTATAGAATATGATGTAACACTATAGATCAACTTACCTCAGAATATATAAAGCATATAAACAATTACAGCAATATGATGCAACAAACACAGCAGTACTACTAATCCAAAATACTCAAAGCTTCATAGAACTGAAACAAACATTTATTTGTAGCTCCATTCTGCTGCTGATACATACTTTAGGTTTCTGAATATTAAGCTTGTTGCTGCCTTTCATAGTGTTTAACCTGAAGGCCCTGACTACTTTCTCCCACACTGAAAACACTGGAATGATAAAATTGTTTGAACATTACCCAATAAGACTGATTCAGGACAGACAATTAGTTATGTTAAACTTTCCTATCAGTCCTTCACAAACAGGGAACAGTCTGTCTATTCTCTCCATCTGTCAGCTGCTGCTGGCTCTTCCTCCTCCTCTTCCTCACACACTGATGAGTTTGTCCTGGTGGATCATCAGGGGTGCAAAACCTCACAGATGATGTGCAGCAGTGGGTCCCTCAATCTGGAATCATTTATTTATCTCGCTCCCTCACTCTCTCTCTCTCTCTCTCTCTCTCCATATATATATATATATATATATATATATGTATGTATATGTGTGTGTGTGTGTGTGTGTGTATATATAAAATATAAGACACTCGCTCAACTGTTATATTTGCAGTCAGATGCAAGAAGAAAGGAGACGAACTGGCAGGACCAGCTGACCTTTTGGTGTTGAGACTCTTCAAAACCTTGCATACCCCTTTCACTGTAAAGAGTGCAAAGAAAATAGTATGAGTAACCAGGGAACTACTAACAGAGTTGTATGCAAGAGGTTTACTATTGGATACTGTGCTAACCAAAGAACAAGAAGCAACGAAGTGTTTGTTGAAACAATTGAGCATTTCAGTTTTGTTTGGCACAAGAGTGGAGTCAATACTTAAGAAAGGAGGTTGCTCTGAGGAATGAGAGCTGGCAGAAAGAGACTATAGTTTGCCAAAGCCTCCTCAGGTCATTTAGACTGTCAGTGTTTAAAGTTAAAAAAATAGTCACATTTCGCCTTCCTGATGGAGGCAGTAAACTGAACATTTTTGCCACATCAGAGTGAAATGTCAGGACATCCCTCAGTTCAGTTCTGAACTGGCTGATTTTCTACATAGAGAAACCAGGTGGGAGTAGCCGTGAGAAAGTACAGATCTGATGCTATTGCCTAAGTTTTCGTCAGCAGTGCTCCTGGAAATATTTCCAAACTAAATTGACATTGTCAATCAGTTTAATACCAACTCAGTTCAAACTGACTAAGTCATGAAGAAAAGCTTGCTCACTGTAAAGCTTCATTTTTATTTATTTATTTTTTTTGTGATCATGTGGGGGTTGGAGCGTGAGATTTTGGTGTCTCTCACAGCACCAACTATGCAGTGATGATTTAGGCCACTGGTAAAAACTACTAATGTGGAAAACTTATGCTGCACATTGGTTACAAAAAGATCAATAAGAGAAGATTTGTCTGGAGGTTTGTAATTAAAGTGTTGGCTTTAAATTATTAGTGTAAAATTTAACAACAAGCAGTGCACCTTAAAATCATCAGACACAGAAAAAAAAAGACAGTCCCAATAAAAATCACCTACCAGAGTGATTTCATTAAAATGCAGTTTAGATAAAAGTTGAACCAGGGAAGGTAATGTGCTGGGGGAAGCAGTTGGTGACTGATAGGAGCCACCAACTGTCAAAGACTTTTCTAAACAAATTAATACTTAAGGCCAAAATCTCAAATTGCTTAGTTGCAGATCTAGAGAGCAGCACTTGAGCAGCAAGACAGACCTTCACATAAACTGCCACACCATCACGTTTCCTTAGACGGTCTGAGCGATAAATGTTTAATCCATCAATTCTGTGTTGCTTCCTTTTTCAGACCACACAATCATCACCGCTGTGCCTGGAGAGGACGTCACTCAAAATCACATCATCAGACATGTACAGTGGTGTAGAGCTGACCTGGAAGATGAAGAACTTGTCCTTTTATATCACCATGGACGACTTGTTCCAGATTACCAGCATCCATCTTTTGAGAACCGGGTGGATCTGAAGGACAGACAGATCACTGATGGAGACGTGTCTTTGATTCTGAAGGATGTGACCACTGCTGATAGTGGAACATATAGGTGTCGTGTCATCCAGAGAGGCAACAACATATGAAGCTCATCAGCATCATCTACCTCAGAGTTGGTCCTCCAAGTGAGTGAGGAGTTCAGTGTGTGTAGGATATTTGCTGCTTTTCAAAAAAATGTGTTCAAATTTATGGGAGACTCCACCATCTGCATGTTAGTTGCTTGCTACTGTAGCATTATTTATTGTATATTATACAGTGAAAGAAAAAATGTCTTAAAGTCACCGGTTGTGATCTTAGCCAGATCCTCATCAATCCTTTTCTGTTCGACAGGGGTCATTTGTTTTAGAATAAATTTTCGTCTTTTGGTTTGACTTGCAGAAGGCCGTGGTGGAGGTCCTGTTTTATTCAAGACAGCGGATGCTGCAGCAGAGGTACCTGACTCACCACAGGACACTCTTCCAGACACAGGTACATTTAAACAGCTCTTTCATTCGTTCAACTACTTGAACATTACTCTGTTAGCTTCCCCAGTGTATCACTTAGGCTACGTTCACACTGCAGGCGAAAGTGCATCAAACCTGACTTTTTTGACCCTATGCGACCCATATCCAATCATGGTATGACAGTGTGAACGGCACAAATCCAGTATTTTCAAATCCGATCTGGGTCACTTTCATATGTGGTACTGAATCCGATACATATCTGATGTTTTAGAAAGCGACTGCTGTTTGAATGGTCACGTCGCATTGAATCTTCTTTTACGTCACTGACACACGACAGACGCTAATTATCAGCGCCGGAGAAGACATCGCGAACGCTTCCTGGCCATCCAGTGTAGATGTCAGTGAAACTGTTGGGAAGACAACGTGAACATTTTATTTGTACTGTATAATCTGCAGATTCTGACAGAAATCTGCAACTATCCTTTGAAGCACCGCTCCTCTCTAAAACAACAATAAGGATAATTATTAGGTTATTTACATTATTATGTAAATAACAAAATAACTTAAAGCAAAAATTGGGAAACGTAAAGTTCGAAGTCTTTATATTAAGGGCCATCAGTCAAACAATATTGTTTGCTCTCCAAAAGTTGAATCTGTTCATCTGGACGTAGCGTTTTGTGGGAGAAACGTTTCGTCACTCATCCAAGTGACTTCTTCAGTCTCAGTTGACTGCAGGTTTCCCCAATCTTATAAACAGTACATTTGCATAATGACTGAAACCAGCCCACTGAAGGAACAATGGGCTGGGAGGTCAGTTCCTTAATCATAATTATGCAAAATTCTCATGACCATTGATCAACAACCAATGGTTGCGGCTGCGGAACCTGACGGCAGCGGGGCGGCTGCGGAACCTGACGGCAGTGATGCTGCAGGCGATGATGCTGCAGGCGATGATGTAAAAGTCGCGGGGGAAGATTCAGCAGGTGACGGCTGAACAGATTTCCCCGGACCATCAGCAGATGTGAGGATGTGCTGGCTGGGTCCTCCAGGACCCTCAGTTAACGAGGCGTCGTGCTGGACGGGCCCCTCGGACCCTCCAGCGGAGACAGGAGGCTGGACGGGCCCCTCGGACCCTCCAGCGGAGACAGGAGGCTGGACGGGCCCCTCGGACCCTCCAGCTGACGACACTTGAGGCTGGCTGGGTTCTCCCGAACCCCCAGCAGACGAAACCTGAGGCCGGACGGGCTCCTCGGGCCCTCCAGCTGACGACACCTGAGGCTGGCTGGGTTCCCCCGAACCCCCAGCTGACGAAACCTGAGGCCGGACGGGCGACTCGGGCCCTCCAGCTGACGACACTTGAGGCCGGACGGGCGACTCGGGCCCTCCAGCTAGAGCAGATGCAGGACCAGAGGCAATTGGGACCCCTGGCTGAGGGTGAAGATGAGTGGCTGACTGAGCAGATGACAACACTGATGATTCCTCCACTAACTGAGCTAGTGACTGGGTTATGGACTGTAACAAGGCTTGCAGAAAATCCGATTGTGGTAGCGACTGAGCTATGGATAGCGGGGGTGAAGACTGAGCTATGGGTGACTGAACTTGAGATGAAAGTGATGGTGGTGGAGTTGGTGACTGGGCTACAGGCGGCTGCTGAGCAGGAATCACTGGACACTGGGCTACAGGCGGCTGCTGAGCAGGAAACACTGGACACTGGGCTACAGGCGGCTGCTGAGCAGGAAACACTGGACACTGGGCTACAGGCGGCTGCTGAGCAGGAAACACTGGACACTGGGCTACAGGCGGCTGCTGAGCAGGAAACACTGGACACTGGGCTACAGGCGGCTGCTGAGCAGGAAACACAGGACACTGAGCTACAGGCGGCTGCTGAGCAGGAAACACAGGACACTGAACTGAAGGTGGCTGCTGGGCAGCTAACTGAGCTCAAGGTGGCTGCTGGGCAGCTAACTGAGCTCAAGGTGGCTGCTGATCAGCTAACTGGGCTGCCTGTTCAGACATAATCCCCGACTCCTGCTGGGACCGTGAATGCTGGCGGCGCATCCGCCGCTTCCCTGTAGAAATGGGATCAGGGCAGACAAAAGGTGACTTGGAGAAACTCTGCTGTGGCTGCTCCTGAAAATGACAACTGCTCCAGTCCGTACCACAGGAGAGAATGGAAGTGTGGTTGGGTGATGATGGCGAGGGTTGCATTTCTTCTTTAAAGGTGGATCGAACGACTTGGCAATGAACCTTGGCAAAACATACTGCTGACGTCGAGAGCACCAAGTGGCGAGGGCCTCCAGGAGAGCAGCTGAATCCTCCTTCCCTGGGCCGCCCATGCTAAACAGTTCAAAACAAAAACTGGCTCTCAGAGCTGTTACTATTGTTTTTAATCCGCTAATGTCCAGAAAGGTTATGGTGAAGGTAGGGGATGACAAGAAGTTGTCTAGAAACACTACCTCTGGAAGCCTCTTGTAGTTATCCACAGCGTGAATTATGCGCCAGCAATAATCCCACAGCTGTGCGAGGTACTTTCCCTCTGAGGCAAAAGGTGAGTCCGCTGGATCCATCTTGTGGTCGCGTCGTTCTGTCAGGGCTCTGTGTGCGGGCAGGTGGAAATGTGGATCTACATGCAGGACTCCAAGACGAAATGTAACTGAAAACCACAGCTTTTATTGCTGGCATCAAACAAAAACAGAAACCAAACCATGAAACCAAGCAGGAACACACAGGCAGGATCTGAGGGTACGACGCAACACCGAGCATGGGAAAACACAGGGCTTATATACACAGGGTAGTAACGGGGGAATCGGCAACAGGAGGGAGACACAGCTGGGAGAGATCAGGGCTAACGAGACATGGGGAACAAAGCTGCACACACTAACATAAGACAAAGACTTTCACAATAAAACAGGAAACATGAATCACAACTCAGAGACACGGACTCAACACAGAGAGACAGAAAATGACACATGGAACTGAACTATACATGAAACCACAATTCCTAAAACATGGATAACAGAACATGGAACTCAAATAATAATCATCACAACCACAACAAGAGAACAAGAAAACAATCCATGATGCAAAATTAAACCAAAACATAATAAACTCAAAATATTGGGTCCAACGGACCCAGAACCGTGACACCAAACTTTTGAGCGTTTGAGCCGCTTACGCGCCGTGTTTCCTGCCAGGTAAATGACGCTCCGCAACGTGGTGACGTCATTCGGGGCGACTGGAATCTATAAGGGAATCGTTTGCAAAAATGGCAAACAATTCCAAGGAATTGAAACAGTGGGAACCGGTTCTCAACAAGAACCGGTTTTCGATACCCATCCCTATGCATCACTCTGCTCAGCTTTGTTGTTATTCAGCCTCTGCATGTTTACCTCTGCAGGTGAGTTTTACCTGTCAGGAGATAAATGACATTTCAATGATAGATAAAGACAAAGAAATAGAGTAGGATTATTTCATATTCATTCCGTTTGTCTGTGTGTGTGCAGGCAACATGAGCCGGCGCAGGGGCGGGGTGAACAGGTGTGCTGGGATCTGACAGTGATTGTGTCTCTTTATACGTTGGCAGTGACAGTCGGAGGAGGAGAGCGGACGTGACAGCAGAGAGAGAGCTGGAGTGTCTGTGTCCCAGTAAACCACAGTGTTAAATAAAAGTTCTGCTGTCGTCAAATTCGCTCCGGCTTATGTTTCTTGGGTCCAACGTTACAGTGATATTATTGAAAATTCTCTGTGTGTAAGTACAGTTTAGTGCTGTCTGATCATCACTCTGATTGACTGCTGTAGAAGTGAACAGTGTTACTTTGACCTTTAACCTCGCTGCGCTGTGTTGTTTCCTCTTTTTCAGATCACAAAATCATCACAACTGAGTCTGGACAGGACGTCACTCTGACATGTCGAGCTCAAACCCACATCATCATAGTTGTAGAGTGGAGCAGAACTGACCTGGAAGATGAAGAACTTGTCCTTTTATATCAGCATGGACGACTTGTTCCAGATTACCAGCATCCATCTTTTGAGAACCGAGTGGATCTGACGGACAGACAGATAGTTGTTGGAGACGTGTCTTTGATTCTGAAGAATGTGAGACAAGATGATGCTGGAACATATGAGTGCCGTGTCATCAAGAGAGCTGGAAAACCTTTGAAGCTCATCAGCATCATCAATCTGAAAGTTGGTTCTCCAAGTGAGTGAGGAGTGTTCAGTGTGTTTGAGATCTTCGGCTCTTTTAGTTCTGCTGCCTTATTGCTCCTAAATAGCTCTGTTTTCACGATCACTGAGATCCTTCTATTTTAGCCTAGCTGTGAATGATCTGTATTGGTAGTGTCCCGATTCGAAATATTGAGGCAAGGACCAAACCAACACTGGCCCAGAAGAGTTCAGTCAAATGATGATTTATTGAGTACACGTGTGGGAAGATGTACACTGCAATACATCAGCATAGATCTTCTCCAAACAACTCAATTCAGAATAGTTTTATTCATGTCAGGGTTCAGCCCCTTCTGCGTCACAAATGTACATAATATGCTTAAGTTACAGTAAATCATCACTTAAAAATAGCTAAAATAGACAGAGATGTTCCTCTTTCTAGTACTTTCTTCCATACATGGTAATTAAATTCATTCTCCGAATAACCCCTGGGGACTTTACACTTTCTTCACTCTTCTTCTGTCACTTTTTACTAGGCAAGCTCAACTGCAGGTAGAAGCTAAATGAATTCAAGGCCTTTGCTTACAAAGGTCTACATTTAAATCATATTTGTCTGTAAGCGTGAATGCTGTTTTAACCTTCCATTGCTCCAAATCACCTTACACAATAGATTGTGAAGACATCGCGCTCCACAAAGCTTGAAACCTTCAATAGACTGAGAATCAACTCTTATGAGCACAACATGCAAATGTGTGTATACAATGATTATGGCTGCACCTGCAATAAAAATGTTAATCTGATGCCAGTAGCTGTGATAAACAGTTTAATGCAATTTAATGATAAAGTTATATTATTAATGCAGTAAAATAATTCCTTTATTCCCACTGTTAGCAGTGTTTGATTTAGTGTTTTCATAAAAGCCTATTTCTTGTGTGTATATTAGTGCTCAGAAGAACAGACATGTGGTTTAAAGCCTAGACAAAAAAAATCCTCCTCATCAACACTTTTTTGTTTGTCAGGGGACATTTGTTTTGTAATAATTGTTGTTCTTTTGATATGATTTGCAGCAGGCCATAGTTTATTCAACACAGTGGATGGTGCAGCAGAGATACCTGACTCAAAACAGGACACTCTTTCAGGGCCAGTGAATGTCACCTCTCCTCCAGCTACAGGTAGATATGAGCAGCACTTAGATGAATTTTTTGATTTTGCTCTGACAAATATTAACATTTTAGAAATTCATTCTCCTGTTCCATTTTTGATCTTTTCTATCACTTTTTCCCAATGTACCTGCAATTAATTCCAGATCCTTGTCTCTGTGTCGCTCTGTGTACCTGGCCTGTACCACCACAGTCGCTGTCTTCACAGTTTCCGCCCTCCGTCTTTCTTTCACACAATGTTGTGATCATAGTCCTAGACCCTATCTTTGCATGTGATTAGCTACATTAAAATGAAGGCCAACTGAAGACGACATCAAGTCGTTGTGAGCTGAGATTCTAGGTTTATCCAATTGTCACAAGAAGTCACCAGCAGGGACAATACTTGTTTAGAGTCCGAATCAGAAGAAGATGTTTCTGACTCTGGAGGTGTGGAACATGACTGACCTTAGGTACCGACCAGAGGGCACGGGTCACACGGGTGGTGGGTGGGGTGCAAGGGGTCACCCATGATGACAGTGGTTTTCCTGAGAATGGAGGACATGGCAATGGCCTCCATGGGTGGCAGAGGGCAGCCAATGGTTTTTTTTTTGTGGGGTTAATTACCCTCTGTGCAGCCTTTCTGTTCTCAGTTGTGGCCCCTGCGTACCTAATAGCCAGGCAGTAGGAGAGTACGCTCTCCACTGAAGCACAGTAAAAGACTCGCAGCAGCTTCCGGTCTGGGTTATTCTTTCTCAGGACAAGGAGGAAATGCAGTTGCTGCTGGGCCTTCTTTACCAGCATGTTGGTGTTGTGGGCCCAGGTGAGATTGACAGAGATGTGGCTGCTGGACTCATGGACTGTTTGGGGCCAGTTGATGAGGAAATATTTAAATCAGGATCAGGTTTAAGGTGGTCCAGTTTGGTGGTAAAAATATCTGGGATTATGGTGTTGAACGCTGAGATGTAGTCCACGAAGACCATCCTCACGTATCTTTTCCTGTGACGGCTATAGGTCTGTAGCCATGACCAGGGTGCTTGGAGGGGCTTGTTTTTTTTCCTGAGGGGGATGTAGGCAGGGATGAGGAGCAGAGAGATTCTGTCAGATTGTCCTAGGTCATGGAGGGGTGTCAGTCTGTAGGCCTGCTTGATATCTTCACATGGTCCAGTGTCCTCACCCCTCTGGTAGGACATGTAACATATTGGTGGAATTTGGGGAGTACAATTTTCACACATGCCTTATTAAAGTCCCCAACAATGATATGGACACCCTGGTTGCTTTCTGCTCTGGTCGCACCTTTCCTTACAGGAGTATTTGGTGTGATCCTGGTGGTGTAATGTCCAGCTTGGTAACTCCACCTGGGCATTGGGGATGTTTGGATGGAGCCAAGATTCAGTTACAATTCAGTTTCAGTAGATAACACTCCCAGACAAAACAGTTACACTACATTTCTGATCAACTATAAAAATATTTTTGATGATGTTCTTGTGTATTATGTTGTTTCTATGTGCTGTATTTTTAATAATAAGTTAAGCACTTTGTAATAGATTCTTGTCTAAAAAAAGTGCTATATTAATAAGTTTTAGTTACTTACTTACTTCACTCATCACCTACTTGACAGCTGACACCCTACATATGTTTCTTACCTTCAGGTCAGCCAGGAGGAACCAAATGGATGGATCTGTTGGAGGGATATGTTGGACTGATTGTCGTAGTAGTTTGTTTTGTTATTATTGTTGTTAATGCAAGTATTACAGTTGTTGGTTGTGCTATTTCACTTCCTGTTTGTAGAAAGCAGCAACTTCCCAAGTCTGATGATACCTTTAACCCCTATTCCAGCTGCGAATTCACACATATAAGTGAATATAAGTGCACAGGGAACCAGGTTTGCTCGAGCCCAGGTCCTTGACAGTACCCTGCATGCTGGACGCTGTGCCGTACATCGACATGCAGGACCCTCCGTTGTGCTGACTTCCTGCTCGGGCAGAGCGGATCCCTCCGGCGGCATTGCAGCTGCAGACGATTGAGCAGATGGTAATGGTGGTGTGGCAGCTTCCATGTAGACGACGGGACCGGCGTACCAGGCTGTGAATTTACCGGCTGTCCGGGCCGGTGAGCAGCCTTGATTGGAGGGAGGAGGTGGAGTTAATTAAGAAATGTGTAATACCCAAGGGGAAACCACACAGCCACTTTCCCACAACGTGATGAACCTCTTCCCCAGATAAATAAAATAGCTGCGGCTAAATAAATATTTACATGTAAACCAAATGAATGGCCTTTTTTATGTCTGTTTTTGTGATGTACCAAGATCTGAAAGTTTTATTTATTTATTTTAATGAGAAACTGAAGTATAGCAGAAAGCTTTGTGAGCTTCTCCTGGTAATATCCTAGTAATAGTAATAGTAAAAACTAAATTTTAAAGTGTCTTAATACATGCTCAATCAAGCAGTTAAGTAAATCTCCAAAAGCTGATTCTGTTCATCTGGACGTAACGTTTTCAGTGGGAGAAACGTTTTGTCACTCATCCATGTGACTTCTTCAGTCTCAGTTGACTGCAGGTTTCCCCAATCTTATAAACAGTACATTTGCATAATGACTGAAACCAGCCCACTGAAGTAACAATGATCTGGGAGGTCAGTTCCTTGATCATTAATATACAAATTCTCATGACCATTGATCAACAACCACTGACCAAAGCCCACTGACCAAAGCACACTGATCAATGGCCATGAGTACCATTCACAGAGAGTTGAAAGCCATTCCCCAACTCTCTGTGAATCGATGACACAAGGATCCAGGCCCACACAGACGGTGCGTAAATCATGGGAGGCCACATCACGGACAGGAACAGAGACACAGATAGGCCGTTTAGACAGGAATAAGATAGGAATCCGTGGGAGGAAGTTGTATCCCCATCTACAAGACCGCGCAAAGGAGGTATATGCTCTCTGCACTGGTATGTCATCCTTTAGGTTTATCACCATTTTCAGATCAGGATTACAACCAATATTGTTCCCATCCCACTCAAAGACCCTGCACTCATCAAACAACATTCTCTGGACAATCTCTTTTTGTTCCTCTTCCAAATGATCAAGATTCACTGGCGGATACCACGACATTGGGAGAGGTCCAGCTGACTCCACCATTATCTTGCGAACTGTTATTGCAGGTGGGCACTCGTTTGAGGCCTCAACCTCCACAATACGTTCAACTGGCTGTAAGGTGCCCAGGGCCATCTTCCTTGTCAAGGTGATATCATGTTTGGTGTCATTACTTAGAGCAATGGTGATGTATGGGTTAGCTGGATTCCGTATTTCAACTAACCCTGTCAAGACATCGAACCGCTTTAGGGCCTGGTTGCCCTCATCAGCCTCAAACAGTACTAAACAATCAAGCGGATTCATGGTTGATGGAACCCGGCACTTTAACCAGGTGACCTGTTCAGGAGGGATAATCACATCCCTTTCAACTGTTCTCAAGTACCCTTGTGTAATGTTTGGCTCTACTGTCTGGATGAAGCTTCTGACCACCTCACCATTCTCAGGGGGAAGACAGATGGCATTACACAGCAAGGTAACAAGAGTAGGTATCAACTGCTCTAGTTGCCCCTCAATGATCTGTTCCAAGACATTGAAACCGATCAATGGTTTGTCCACAGGCAAGGTACTGACGAGGACCGGAATACTGACGGAGAGGCTGGGGTCTTCACCCCCCGGTAAGTTGATCATGATGGGTACCCAGCCATCAAATGATATGGTTTCCCCGTTGACTGCGCAAACTTTCAACTCATCAATTTCCTTGATGATTTCAGACAGAGGTTGCATGACTAAGTCAGGCAAGTATCAGTCTTTCCAATGTTTACTTATGATGCAAACTTGAGCACATGTGTCAAGTACTGCTTTCACTGCTAAGCCATTCAAATTGCAATGTATGAGAGCTTTCTTACTGATTAGCTTAGCAACTGCCCCACGTTTAGTGTGGGGTGCCATAACACCAGACGTAGCGAGTGCCTCACCCTGCTGCTGGTTAACTACTTCTGATGTGACTGGCGAGGGGAGACTTGGTTTGCTACTGTTAAGGTTAGGTTGGGTCCCATATGAAGAGGACCCACTGCTTCAACCCTGTCACCCGGTAGAGAAACTGCTGTGCTGTCTCACTCTCATCTTTTCTGGCACACATTAATTCTTGAAAGAGTTCTGTACTATTTTTCTCTCTCAGGTGGGCATGGAGAAACCCCTTCAGTTCAAGTACAGTCAAATCGTCTTTATTGATTAACATATCTTTAAAAGTTCCAGGCCTTAATATCCTGAGCGCTCCACGAACTATCTCTGCATCAGGGAAGCCTTCTCTGCGTCGACCTCTTGCTGACCCAGGCCCGCTGGACCCACCATCTTAGCAACCATGGATCAGTCTCGGCTCCAACTTTCAGCTCGCATCAGCTCCCGTTCTGGTCCCAGATGTCATTTTTGGATCAGTCTCAACTGCAAGGTGTCGACAATCCTGGACGAGCCCCCAAGATTTGTTACGGGTCCCAAGGATGAAGACCATGATGACAAATATGTTACCTGTAAAAGCAGGTGAAGAGCGGAGTAAGGAAGACACGATGTGTCTCTGTATTCCTCCAGAACGTGTCTGAGTCTGATTTATTTCACACAAACAAATGCTGTATAAACACTACCATGAGCTTTCAATATATAATTCAGCAGGTTCCTCATTCACATCAATTACATTTACTTATTTCACATCCTCAGTGAAATATACTCTCTTTACTGGTTCATTTTCTCTAATTAACATCTTCTTTCATAACAGTTACTTTCCTTACTCAAATCAATAAACACATCACATTGTCTTCTACAGTGTCTTACTGGCTAAACAGTTCAATAACAGTGTCAGTTTTGGCCGGCGGTCATAGGTTCTGTCCAATAATATGACGCGAGACTGGAGTAAAAGACATCCATGGATTGGCACTTTATTAATGAAGGAACATGATAGGAGCACAAGAACACTAACTATAACTAAACAAAATGGCTTCCTTTTATACTCTTCCGGAATAGCCCAAGTATGGGGGTTAACTAATCAAAATGAAAACATAACCCTCCACACACACAAACATGCAATAACATTAAAGCACATCACAAACATATACATATTTCCAACACGTACTATAAACAAACCAATAACATAAGCTTCACCCATTACTATATAAATTAAAACCCTCTTTATCCATACTCCCTAACCTGGCACACTGGTCTGCTCCAAGAGCCCTTAAACAGGTGATTAAGCTGCTTTCACTCTTATGCTCCACATCCTGCAAGAAGCAACCAGGACAGGTGAGTACCTTATTTAGGTTACTGACAAATGATTAACTGTAAACAGCTTTAACCTTGGCTCTTCTCTGACACAGGTAGGATGGTCAGTCCCACTGTCTCTTCACCTTTACAAGCTGTCATTTTAATTGTATGTCACATAAACCCAATAAAAGACTCCATAAGAACTAAAGTGTTTTTTCTTTATTACACTATTTTAAATTCCCAATCCAACAATTAATCACTAACAATACCAACCAGGTAATGGAACCCCTGGTCTCCATTACAAACAGCAAAACAGTAAATATATCACTAGGGATGGATACCGGTATCCGGTGCCATGATGGCACCGGTTCTGACATAAACGGTAGTAACCAGACCGAAAAGCAGCGCACATTTCGGTGCTTTATTTTGGTGCTTTTTTTTCCTGAGCTGTGATACACTTTAGATTCTAGCCAATCATTTTACGTTTCCGAGGATAGTAGGCGGGTCCAGGTACGTACGTTCTTTTAGATCAGAGCTACAGATTAAAAATGCCCAAGGCGAAGCGGTCAAAAGTCTGGCTGTACTTCACAGCAAAAGATGCAAACTCAGCAGCCTGCTACAAGTGCTTTAATCAGATACTGCAATACTGTCAAAGGAGGTAACACCTCAAATCTGATGAAACACCTGGTGACGCATAGCGTTTTTTTAAAAGCCGAGAAATGCGCTGTATTTGATAGCTTGCTGAGACCTCACACCGTGTACATCTACTGCAGGTGTGGTGCCTGTTATCGGACCCGGAATTAGCAACATCCCCCAAAAACACGAAGAGTAGAGTCCTGGCCCCTAGCCCTGCCAGTGTAGCAGAAATGATGACGGACGAAGATGGCAGCAGCAGCCGTTCTTCTCTGCGTGAGTAGCTTAATGTTGTTCGTGTGTAATTCACGTTGAGTACGCTAACCATGTTATTACATTAATGCATGTAAGGTGAACTAGCAAACATCATCATAGCTACATGAGTATAATTCCCTCGAAGCAGAGGTAGACGCAAGTGGTTTTCTGTCACTGGTTTATTTGAAGACTTCTCTCCAAAGCCATCGTGAAAACTATACAGCATTAACAAAGTAAAACTCGGCGTAAGACACAGCACTAAAAATAACACTGTACAACAAACACGATAAATCAATAAATACCTCGTTGGCTGCATGCTGCAAAAAGGGAATTAGCCGCCGTTCTTCTGAGGTTTCCTTTAACCGTTTAACTGTGTGGTACCTCACAGGGGTACCACAACAACATCATCCAGGTAGAAAACAGCATATGCAATTTGAGGAAGCAGCTACCGCTCCATGAGGTGCTGAAAAATGGCCGAGGCTTCAAATAAGCCAAACGGAAGTGTGATGAATTGGTACGAACCATACAGAGTGGAGAAGGCCGTTTTTGTCTTTGGACTCTGCAGACAAGGGAATCTGCCAGTAAGCGTTGGTTAAATCCAGCATCATAAAATAAGACAAGCAGTGCTTAACCAGTCCAGGTCAACTCAGGCATTGGACAAGCATCAAACCATGAGACCTTGTTCACTTTCTGATAATCTTCACCAATGTTCCCTCTAAACTGCGCGTGTGCTCAATTGCGCACTGCTGGCACGGTCTCTGTGCAGAAAAAATCTGTGTTGCACATAAAATAAAATTCTAACCGGAATTGAAATTAAAGTAAATACGTTAACAATTCTGTTTTGCAGTGTTAGTCAGTAAGTGACTGGCTGCTCCAGTATGGGATTAGAACAATGGCACCTCATCCCATAGTCCAGCCAATCACGTGATTCAAATTCGTATATGCGCAGCTAATCAACGTCGTTGACAGGCTATGACAGCGTCCTTATGTGCCGACACCGGTGTTTTAGCTAGCAAAGTGGCGTGGCTGATGTGGAGTGAAGCCACGTTAATGACAACGTGTACAACCATTGGAGATGTGAGCAGGACAGATGGAACAAGTGACGTAAAAAGAGTGGACTTTATACCAGTTTTCAAATTGTGTTGATAGGCCACATAAAAAACAGAGTTGTGATTAAAAAAAAATCCAATGTTGGGTTTTCTTCCAGAATACTATTGTTGTTTATATTTACTGGGGGAAGAAACAGTAAAAACAGTGTTTTATAAGGAAAACGCTCTAAAGCACTCTCCGCCTGTGAGCAAAGACAAAACCAAAACACCCCACCCTTTCCCATTGGTCAAAAAATGTACCATGCCGACCAATCAAAACATGGCATTTGGTTGTTAAGAAACGGAAGTTGTTAAGAAGAGGAAAATTTAGGAGTGACGGCAGTGTTTTGAGATGTGAGAGATTTGCAACGTTTAGCGCAAATCTTGTATAGTTAGTGTGTAGTGTAGTCAATAGTTTTGTTGTGTGTGTCAGAACAATGAGGCGACTGCTAAATGTTACAGGAGTGATACATCTCCTGTTGTCAGGCCTGCAGGTATCAGGCTTTTGATGTTCTCCTTTATCTCATAGTGGATAGAAATTATTTTTTGGAGAGGCACAAATAATTTGTGTGGCATCAGATTTGATGCAGAACAGCTGATTGTTCTGTAAATAGTTTGAAATGTTTGTTTAAAAAAAATCCCTTAGCAGCATTTTTAGGTAAACAGCTGCAAAAATCTTTGTTGTTTCCAATACTCAGTAACTTTTTTGAAGAAGTAACTATATAATTAATTGCCCAGCATTGGTCTTTATATATTGTATTTTGCAGAGAGAGTTACAAAGTTTCAAAGTGGTGCTCCATGAGAGTCCTGTAGACGAGCAGCAGCACGATCCTGCATTGCAACTGCAAACCGCTGTTGCAATGCAGGAACATCTGCTTTATTGGAATGTGTGAGATGTTAACCACAATGACTCTTAAAAACACTGTCTGAAAGCTTCATGCCAACAGCATGTTTTTAAGAAAAATCAAACATATTTTCCTTCAAGATCATTTTAGAGTTTTTAATGAGCTGCAGGATCCTTCTTCAGTGTGAGTGGAGAACACCCAAGTCTCCTCCTCTGATAAACCTCCACATGTACCACTGAAAACAGTTAAATTAGTTTGAATCGGAAATAATGGGTCAAACTACTTGTTCTGAGACCATTTCTTTATTTTTCACACCAAACTGTTTAATAAGATAAACTCTACACAGACTTCATCAAATATAACTAACGCTTTAACAGTATCAGGATTTCATAATACAAACTTCAAATCAACAAGAAAACAGCTGCAGAACATGTGGATCAAAATTCATTAAAAAAAACAACATGTGGACTTCAAGGACTTAATACACTAAAGTGAAAGGAGGAGCAAAAAAATAGAGGTTTAACAGAATTTGAATTAAGTAAAAGTAGTCACCTGTGATCTTTAAATTGGTCCTGATGTGTGCTGCTGTTTTTAACTTTCAACATTTCTTTGCTGCCACTGTGAATAAGATTGTGTTCTTTGCCTAATTAAATAAAGGTTACACTGACTCACTGCTCCATCTTCTGGTACAAACTGGTATTACATGGAAGTACAGCCCAAAACCAGTTTAGCTTGAGTTTCTTTTTTCTGGACATAAAGTCACAGCAGGTGTTGTTTCAAAGCTGTTGGACAGATTTAGTTCATTTTTGAGGTTTTAAGAGCAACTGCTGTGAAATTATTTGCAGTTTTGGGAGAAAATGATTTAAGAGAATATTTTACAACAGCAAAAGATTAAATATGAATGAAGAATTGAAATTTAACTGAGGTAACACATTAAATGAATGCATTAAAAAAAGTTAATTTTGGAAACACTAAGAAAGTTCAAATGAAAGAAATTGAAATATCTATCCATATCTGCAATTCTGATACATTATTAGTTTGGTAAAAAAGACATTCCTATAACTTTAATAATACAGTAACAAGTACAACTACTAAACACTACTGTGTCCTAAGGGAACAAAGAATAAAATGGAAACAGAGATAACATTTTAGAGAATTAAATCCCTCAAAGGAAAAAAAATAAACTTGATATACATATCTATACATGCAGCTTCCTAAATGTAATATTCAGGATTATTCACTGCAGGTCTAGAAATCAGAGCTACCTCATCAGACCCAAGTGTGACATCAGCTGACACTCTTTACAGGAGATTCCATCTGAACTCTGTGGAGCCTGATCTCAAGGTTTTTAAGTCTGACCCTGAAACCAGAAGAGGATCTTTCTCTCTCTTCAGATTCATTGTGATCCAGTGATTTCAGTCCTGCATGATCAGGCTGATGTTTGCAAAGAGCAGATAATGAAGTGAATGTTTTTGCACATTGGTAACAGTGAAACAGTTTATTTACAGTGTGGGATCGTTTGTGTTTGGAGTATGAACTGAGATTCCTGAAGCTCTTGTCACACTGGTCACAGCTGAAGTTCACCTCCATGTGTGTACGTTCATGTTTGTTACGATGACCTGATTGTGAGAAGCTTTTGTCACAGTGTCTGCACTTGTATGGTGTCCCTCCTGCAGTGGTGAAGGATGACCCACACTGGTCACAGATGTGCTTTTTGACCACACTGTGGAAGAGGTCATGTATTTTTATAGTATTTGGTGTGTGGAAGCCTCTCCCACATTCTTTGCAGTAGTTCATTTTGTCTCCAGTGTGTCTACGTTGATGTGGTTTTTTGGTCCCGTTCGTGAGTGGAGGTTTTTCCACAAAGGTCAAAGAGAAACTCTTTCCCACCACCACAGTGACGACAGGGTTGAGAAATGGATTCATGTGCTTTGCTCCACTTCTAAACAAAGACATTGCAAGTCGGGGAATTCCTTCAACGTTTTTATCCTGAACGTCGCCTGAAATAAAGAGCATCTCTGCCAACGTCCAATTAAATTTTACTGTTTACACTATAAAACTCAGGTTACTTCTTCATTTTTCCAAACAGTTCATTCAGTATAACTCCATAAGTTTACTGATCAGACTTTTTCCAAACAATCAGGTTAAAATTATATGATAAAAAATCAATACATCCTCACAGTAACTGCACTTCTAGAGTTACTTTCTGGTGTGGATCTGTTGGTGTTTTTTCAGCTGATTTGGAGCTTTAAAAGTCTTCTCACACAGGTCACATTTATAAGGTCTCTCCTCAGTGTGTTGTTGTAACTGTGCATCTGTTGTAAACAGTTTCCTACACTGATCACAGCAGGAAACATCAATTCCAGTGTGAATCCGCAGGTGAATATTTCGGTACTGTTTGTCACTGAAACTTTTTCCACAAAAGTCGCAGCTGTACGCCTTAATTCCAGAGTGCCTCTGTAAGCTGCTATTTTGAGCCAAAGTCTTACCACACAACTCACAGCTGTGTGCTTTAAATCCACTGTGGATGAGTTGGTGTGTTTTTAAGGTTTGAGCCTGGGTAAAAGACTTTCCACACAACTCACAGCTGTAAGGTTTAAATCCACTGTGGATGAGTTGGTGTTTTTTTAAGTTTCCACCCTCGGTAAAAGACTTTCCACACAAGTCACAGCTGTACGCTTTAACTCCACTGTGGAGGAGTTGGTGTCTTTTTAAGTTTCCAGCCTGGGTAAAAGACTTTCCACACAACTCACAGCTGTAAGGTTTAAATCCACTGTGGATGAGTTGGTGTTTTTTTAAGTTTCCACCCTCGGTAAAAGACTTTCCACACAAGTCACAGCTGTAAGGTTTAACTCCACTGTGGATAAGTTGGTGTGTTTTTAAGGATCCAGCCTCGGTAAAAGACTTTCCACAGAAGTCACAGCTGTAAGGTTTAACTCCACTGTGGATGAGTTGGTGTTTTTTCAAGTGTCCAGCCTCGGTAAAAGACTTTCCACACAAGTCACAGCTGTAAGGTTTAACTCCACTGTGGATGACTTGGTGTCTTTTTAAGTCTCCAGCCAGGGTAAAAGACTTTCCACACAAGTCACAGCTGTACGCTTTAACTCCACTGTGGAAGAGTTGGTGAGTTTTTAAGCTTCGAGCCAGGGTAAAAGACTTTCCACACAAGTCACAGCTGTAAGGTTTAACTCCACTGTGGATGAGTTGGTGAGTTTTTAGGCTTCCAGTCCGGGTAAAATCCTTCCCACACTCATCACAGCTGTAGGTTTTCTCTCCCTTTCTTCTGTGACGTTTGTCGGGCTCCTGAGAGCGCTGACTTCTCGCTCCATGTTGGTCCTGCAGTGACAGAGATACAAACAGAGGCAGTGAGTGAAATGCAGTCGTGGAACAAACTGAAACTCCCTCCATCAGTGGAATTCAACATGTCAACAAAAACATTGTTTGTGTGTTTCCACCACCTTCTGGTGGCAGTATCACATTACAATGATGTGCTACAATGAGAGTTGTAATGAAAATGACATTATTGAAGAAATATTGATCAGCAGAGAAAATCTTTTACGCATAAGAAATTGCAAGTTCAACTGATGATATTGTTGTTTCAATGTGTGCTTATAAAATATGATCTTTGTATTTTCTTGTAACTTCTGTGGTTTCTGATTCAAATGTAGATTCTGTATATATGGATGAGCCCAGGATGCAAAAGATAAAGCTGCTGTTAACATGTTTTTAAAAACACACCAGCTGTGCACACAGTTTCAGTAATATTGTAACTAGGGATGCAACGATACCCATTTTTCCAAACCGATATGATACCAATACTTGGATCTGAGTACTTGCCGATACTGAGTACAAAAACCGATACTTCTACCACACACAAGTTAAACTTAACCAGTAGTAAAGAAACGACCCCAGACAACTCTTTAACACAAACGAAACGTTTACTGAACACATCACAACACATCCCTTTTTTAAACTCAAATGATATTCCAATTCCTTAACCAAATGAAATACACTGTACTGTATAAATGAAATAATTCCCTTTCAAATTATATTACACAACCCAACTTATGTTATCACCTTTTGGTAAGTGACTCACTAATATACACTCCAAAACACGTTATATAAATCCACTAAACACACAATATTCACACATGGGCCCCACACACACTCACATTCACACTTGTTGCAGGCCTGTTTGCTGCTCACGCCAGACGATGGAGAAAAATCCTCTTCTCCCCAGTAAGAGCACAAAAGTCTGACTTACAGTTCCGTTGCTCGGTAGGTCGCCGTTCACCAGTCCCACACTAAATCCACTCTCCGCTCTCCCTGCGGACCCGATGCTGTCTCTGCTACAGCGCGTTAGCCAGTCACTGTCCAGCTCTCCGACAGTCCATAGCGGCTGCCTCCATGGCGCAGCCAAGCAGTCCGGGCTAGCCTTTAGCCTCAGCGGTCGTAGCTGGAAACACAGTTTTCCACGGTGGTGCGACCGTTGAAACAAAAAGTCACTTCACCCACACTCTGTTGCGAAGCTCTCACACGGTTAGCTTTCTAGTCACACACTCTTTTGTGCTAGTTAACCTCAGTAAAACTAGCCGAGTCTCTCACTTTGGTTCAGCTAACCTCGTGCATCTCTCCATGCCGTTCTCTTCTCCTCCTCCATTGCAACAGATACATAGGTCCCGTTTTATGCTACCTTCACGGGCCTCCAGAAAATTAGAACTCTGAACAATATTTTAACTCCCTTCAGAGTTACATACCATAAAATAATACTTTATGATTAACATAACAGTTTGATTGCTCTAATTACCTGTATTTACCTTGTGACATATTACAGGGCAAATTACATTCTGGGTACAGTTACATCACATAACATCAACTGTGAACACCTTATGTTACCGTGGCGTTTAAGTTCATGGGAATTATGAGTATCTACTCCCAAATTCCCATCCGGGCTACATTAGTATCGGTTCATGGTATCGGTTAACTTTTACGAGTATGAGTACACACACATTTTACAGTATCGGCCCCGATACCCGATACCAGTATCGGTATCGGTGCATCCCTAATTGTAACTGATATTTTTCTCACCTTTTGTGTTGAAGTCATTGATTGTTTCCTCTGTAGTGGCTGAGCTGAGTCCAAATGGATGAAATTGTTCCTCCGTTGCACCACCAGACTCTTCTCCTCCTGTTAATCACCTGGGGGACACACACAGAGCAGGATTTGTAAAAAGAGTTTTGATAAACACAATGCTGGACAGCAATGCTGTCATGTATGTATATATATATATATATATATATATATATATATATATATATATATATATATCAAAACTCTTTTTACAAATCCTGCTGGAATACGTCAGGTTACAGCTGCAGTCAAAGCGAGATGGAAATAATTGAAGAAGCAAGCGAGCGCTCAGCTTCTCTCAGCATGCTGAGCTAATGATTAGTTTGTGTTTTTCTGCAAACAGTCTCTCACTCTGTCAACGTGTTCACAATAAACTGTGAACACACTTCGCCGATTTCGCGGATTTTTGATGGTAGCGACCTTTTGGAGACTTTTACTTCCAGGTGAAGAATCGGACGTCTGTATTTGCGCTGGAAGAAAATAAAATACAGATGCATCTGGAGATCATCCTATGAAGTCCTATTCTAAAGGCTGATTTCCCTCCCCCACGCTTGTACCTGTGGCTTCCTGTCCTGGGGGTTGGCTCTTCTCCTGCCCTGCACCCTTTGTTCATATTCAAAGACTATTTTTCTGTATGTATTCTTACCCCATAGCAACCGCCAGATTATAATGTTGCAGACAATCCCAAACTCTACAGTCTGTCTAACTCCAGTGTATACCAAGCAATCTATTATTCTCAACAGAGATAAACTCAACATAAACTGAACCCACATTAAAGTTAGCTCGGTGCTTACCTTTAGATGAGCCCACAAACCGAGAGAAACTCCGTGATGAAGCTGAAAGTCTTAAGAAACAGATCAGGGAGCAGAGACCCACGTGGTTCACGCTGATCTCGGCTACGATCTAGGAGACAAGGGTGTGCAGATCGATGCTGATTTCGATCCAAACGTTGGTAGTGGTATATGTTCCTGTACGTTCACTACTTTACTCCCGTTTCATGAAAAAGCAGCTCTCTCTGCTCGACTCCTCTCCTGCACACACACTTTCTCCGCCCCCTTTTCCTGGCTCTGTGGCGATTTGTTATTGTGCGGTCACGTGACTCAGCTGCACAACGTAACCACGTGGGGTGTAATTTCAAAATTAGCGCCTATCTCCTTTTCCTAAACTCTTTCTCTTAGCCTCGATGGAAACGTCATCGTGGGAAGGAGATTTGCTAAGGACTCAGGGAAAGAGAGGACCGGTGCTGAGAATTGGAACAGCCTTAGGCTGTATCCCAATTCAGGTTCTGCAGTCCTAAAGTACGCAGCCTTAACGGTCCACAAGGGCCGCGTACCCAAAGACCGCTAAGGCCGGAAGTGCGAGGCTTGTGAAATGCCGGTCGGTCTCCGTCGCGCTGCCCAGGTTGCCTAGCAACCATGTTACTAACCGCTGGAAACGTTTCATACAGCTTTGTTTGACAGAAATGAAGGAGAACATATTTTGTTCATTTGTTTGTGTGTTTCTACATGAGCTTTGTGTGCTTTGATAAGTATCTGAGGCTGAGACCACAGGACTGTATAACATGATTGTTGGGCTTCATTTCTGTACTGAACAGTCATTTTAAGATTAGCTAGTAAATAACAATTATGTTATTCATGAGACTAAAGTCAGTGTAAATATAATATGGCCAATATTATAGTTATTATATTCATCATTATTAGTTATTACAGCAGTGAACTTGAACAATTCATGTGAACAATTCACTTTTATTGTCACATCACATGTGCAGGTACACTGGTACAGCACATGTGAGTGAACTCTGTGTCAAATACTGAGCTTCAGTAAAGATTCAAGTTTCAGTTATTTATATTTCCCATCACCTTAAATCTTCACTCAAAGACAAGAATCTTTTACAGTGTATAAATACGTATAGATGTATCATATGTAAGAGACAAATATTGTTCATTTAATTTGTTGGCATTACTAAATTTGGCTCAATGCTTACATATATGTGCAAAATGAAAATGTACGAGCTGTGATAACTGTTTCTGATATATGAAGAGTAGACTGATATATGAAGAGTAGACTGATATATTAAATATTCCTTTATTGGGTGAAAAAATCAGACCATGTCATAACTGCTTTAAGTCATACAGAATAGATATCAGAGCCTTAAACAGGCTGACTTCTGCTAAATGGGTCAAACTGGGCAGAAAGTATACAAACACATAACATCCTTATAGAATATGATGTAACACTATAGATCAACTTACCTCAGAATATATAAAGCATATAAACAATTACAGCAATATGATACAACAAACACAGCAGTACTACTAATCCAAAATACTCAAAGCTTCATAGAACTGAAACAAACATTTATTTTTAGCTCCATTCTGCTGCTGATACATACTTTAGGTTTCTGAATATTAAACTTGTTGCTGCCTTTCATAGTGTGTAACTTGAAGGCCCTGAGTACTTTCTCCCACACTGAAAACACTGGAATGATCAAATTATTTGAACATTACCTAATAAGACAGACAATTAGTTATGTTAAACTTTCCTAGCAGTCCTTCACAAACAGGGAACAGTCTGTCTATTCTCTCCATCTGTCAGCTGCTGCTGGCTCTTCCTCCTCCTCTTCCTCACACACTGCTGAGTTTGTCCTGGTGGATCATCAGGGGTGCAAAGCCTCACAGATGATGTGCAGCAGTGGGTCCCTCAGTCTGTCCTCACTCTGGACACTTGCAGTTGTCACACATGGAAATCAAATGTGTGATAAGCTGCTGGATTCAAACACAAGTGTAACTTATAAATACCTGTTCATACTTTTATTCCACAATCAGAGAGAAAGAAACAGAGAGAGAGTGCAGGACAGACAGACAGGTGACAGTCTCAGGTGTATACACTGCTACAAAACAGCACAAGAGAAGGAGGATTTAGTGTTTGTGTTATTACGAGTGCTAAACAAGAAGAGTTTCCAGATGGTTCAGTGGACACATGTGTGACTGCTGTGATTAAAGCATCTTGCTTTCAGCTTAACGAGTGAACCGTCAGCTCGTTCAAACTCACGTTAAAGTCCGTTTGGCTCGACACCACCGAACAGAGGCAGCAATATAACACAGCTAACATTAACAGTGCAGTGAATCCTGCTTGTGCCGTGATATTCAGGACTGCAAACCGAGCAGCATCACTGACTTTCAGCTTGTTGTGTTTGTGGATATATGACTGACTTTAATCATCAATAAAATCATCACATTCTCTGTAAGATTAAGGTCGACTACTGAACGGCGTATATTTTAAAGTAAAGACTTTTAAACCAAGTTAGTACAAACATCACTAATGTCACATAACTTTGCCGACAGACCAACAGTAATGTTTTAATGTTCTTTGTTACTAAACATTTGCACATAACTAAGTTACATAATATTCTGTACTTTTAAAAGTTTACTCTTCGGCCGCTCCGCTTCCACCATTTTGTTCGGCAAAATTATCCACACCCACCGCCGTGCTATGAAGCCTGGGATATGTTGGGCCATGAAGTCTACACCGCCACATCCTTAAAATTCAGGGAAATAAAGGTTGCATTTCGAGCAGCCTTTGAATTTGGGAAAGCCTTCGTCGCGTCGCTGTGATGTATCTTTTGCTTGTTTCTCCTCCTCTTCTTTTCTCTTTTTCCTAAACTGAGGACCCGATGGCTTTGAACTTTTCTTGTCCATCTTGGTTTTAATTTTGCACTCCAGGATGAACACCCATCCCCCAACCCGAGAATCCCCACAACATAACCTAATAGACCTACACCTTAGTTCACAGATTCACTTTGTCTAGGGTTTATTTCTGGGATTTCACACAACCAGATTCAAATCATGAATATGTAATGGGCTTGGATTTACAACATTATTTACAGCATTACGGGTGGAGGATAGTCCTCCCCCTGCTGCAGGAGATGTTCACACCTGTGCGTCCAAACTGAAATGAACTGTGCATGACTGAAACCGCTGCTCCCGCACTGACTGTAACACAGTCAGTTCTTCTTTTACTGCTATGCTGTTTTGTGGATCACAAGGTTTAAAACTACTTATAAACACACACACACACACACACACACAGTAACTCCACCAGAGTGACTATTTCGGGTCACTTTTGCCAGTCCAGGCCCGGATAAAGGAGCAGGGTTGGAGTTGTGACATTAAAAAACAATAATTGCTAAAAGAAATTTAATTTGTAGTTCTAAATAAATTCTAAATGCATTTAGGACATTTTTTGCTCACTTTATGTCTCTTCCACGATGTTATTGTCTCTCCAACAACGTAGGCTAGGATTACATTAGCATGACCAATTATGCAAATTAGGTGATGACGTCATTTAGCGACTTCTAGCGACTTTTAGGACAGCCAATAGCGATTTTCCTTACTGAGGAGTTGGCAACACTGCGTGCACATATTTATTACAGATGCATTGAAGCTAATCGAGATATTTATTGTCAATCTGTGGCTGTGATTAATCACTTAAATGAAGACTTTATTAACTAGTAACTTCATCAATCATGACAGAAGCTAATATTTCTGTGCTAACATCGTTTAAACAGTAACAGCTTTACTCCAATATAAGCTAACGTTTACACCGTAACTTTAAGCTAGCACCATAAAGACGGTAAAACACGTAATAATATCAACAAATGCATCTTAAAGCTGTTATATTAGCATTCGGTGTATTACTAACATAACCACATTAACATTATTGACACTCGCTGACTTTTAATAGACATTCTATAAATGCTGTTAAATGGCCTTACCTATAAACACTGCTGTATCCACCGGATTCCAGCCAGAGTGGATTCTGTTCCCTTATATGATGTTATGGATGTTATTTGTCTGGAGGCATAACTCACAGACACACGAGATGCGCCATTACTCCAATGAGTGTCCTTTATTATTTTTCATCCCCCCCACACACACACAACAACCCAGCAGAAACGTTCATACCTCTTAACATTTACCTGATACTACATCCCCCCTACATCCCCCCTACTAAATAGGATGTGATGCTGGGATATAACCAAGAAAACAGATTAGACCCGCACACTTTAAAGTATACTATTTCCTTGTGCTTTATCTGGTAACAGCTTATTTACTGAACTCGTTTGGTTTCAAATCCAGACTTCTCAGAATGTTCAAAAATAAACTCTCAAAGTATACAACTCTGAACACTAAGCATAAGTGCACATTTCTGAACTACTTGGTGCAGCTACAAACAACATGTTTAAACAGTGCAACCATTTGCTTTATTTCTCATTGTCTCTATGAGGGATGGGGTAGACTACCCAACCCTCTACCTGAGTGTGGGGATTATTCTGCCCCATTGCTCACTCAGTTCCTAGCCCTATGAGCAAACATAGTCTTTTAGATATGCTGGAGGCCTCCTAGACCTGGGTGGGATTTTGCTCCCAGCTTCAGGAGTTTGCTGGCTGGCCTCCTGTGAGATAGTGTCTGGAACTGACACACTCTGTGCAGCTGGAACAGAGTTCTCAGGTGAAGCCTCTGGTGGATCAATAGAAGTCTCCGGTGCCCCAGGTGTCCGTGTAAGATGGTAACGGTTTCTTCTCAGCATGCCCTTTGCTGTCTCGACGATGTAGGAGCTCGGTGAGCCTGCCATGGACATGACTATCCCTCTAGTATCCATGTCTGAGACCCACACTTTGTCTCCAGGATTGAGCTGTAGCATATCTTGTGCTCTGTGTCTGCGGTTGTAGTTTTGTCTTTGTTTTTGTCTGGATGTTTGTTCTATAGCTTTAAGCTTGTCTGTGTCCGTACCTCTTGGATTTAGCTGTGATGGGATGACAGGAATAGTAATCCTTATCCTTCTACCCATGAGAAGCTCAGTCCGGCTGTAGCCCTTTGCCAATGGAGTGGCCTGGTATGCCATAAGGGCGAGATAGGGATCGCCAGACTTTTTAAGAAGACTTTTGATAGTCCTGACTGCCCTCTCGGCCTCCCCGTTGCTCTGAGGGAAGTGGGGACTGGATGTCACATGGCTAAAACCCCATTCTTGTGCAAATCTTGTGAAGGAATCAGACGAAAACTGAGGTCCATTATCAGAGCAAACCCGCTCTGGTATGCCATGACGTGCAAAGATTGATTTACAGTGCTCGATCACTGCCTCTGATGTTGTAGATGTCAGTTTGGCAATTTCGAAGAATCTGGAAAAGTAATCCACAATGACCAGGTACTGTTTATTCTCTATCTGGAACAGATCAGTTCCAACCATGGCCCACGGTCTTTGTGGAAACTCGGTAGGTAGCATGGTTTCTTTGTGTTTAGTCCGCTCAGTGTCACAGGTCTCGATCACTTTTATCAGCTCACTGCTCAGGCCTGGCCACCAAACAGATTGTTTAGCTCTCTCTCTCTGCATTTCGTTATTCCCAGGTGTCCCTCATGTAGTCTAGACAGAATGTCTGCTCTGAGTGATGTGTGAATCACTATTCTGCTCCCATAAAGAAGCAAACCACTGTGGACTGCGAGGTCACCTGAAAATGGCAGATAAGGCTGGAAAACCCTTTCAATGGAGTACTTATCTGGCCATCCTTCCACACAGAACTTCTTCAGCTGGCTTAGAATGCTGTCATTGTCCTGATGTGTCTGGATTTCTCTGAGTCGTGGCTCTGTGGCTGGCAGGCTTGCTATGACGGACTCCACATACAAGTTGATTTCTTCCTCCGGCAAACCGTCAGTTGTGTCACATACAGGAGCTCTGGACAGTACATCTGCTGTTGCAATGTCTCTACCAGGAACATGAGATATGGTATAAGAGAACCTCATCAATCGCATGCGTAGACGTTGTATACGAGGTGGAAGCTCGTCCAGGCCCTTGGAGCCAAGCAAATAGACCAGAGGTTTGTGGTCTGTTTCAAAGTGGAATGTTTTCCCAAGTAGGAACTCTGCAAACCTCTCACAGGCCCATGTTGAAGCGAGGGCCTCTTTCTCCATTTGAGCATATCGCTGCTCTGTTGTGCTGAGAGCTCTTGAAGCGTATGCTACTGGTTTCCACCCTAAATCAGTGTGCCGCTGGAGAAGCACTGCTCCCAAGCCATACGAAGATGAATCAGTTGATACGCACGTTTCAGCATTTGGATCATACAGAGCAAGCCCTGGGGGTGTTCTCAGTTCTTTTTTGATGCCGTCGAAAGCCTGCTGCTGCTGTGGCCCCCATGACCACAGGTTGGACTTCTTCAGCAGATCTCTTAGGGGGTGTGTTTTTTTCCGCCAGGTGAAACTTCCCTAGGTGATTCACCATGCCCAGGAAGCGTCTCACCTCACTTATGTTGCTGGACTCATCCATGGAACTCACGGCATGCACCTTGTCAGGATCTGCGCTAACCCCCGATGCCTCAATGTCCTGCCCTAGGAACTTTATCCTGTTCTTGGAGAACTCACACTTGTCGTTCAATGTTACTCCAGCCTCCTGCAGTCGAACCAGTACTTTTCGAAGTCTCTCATCATGCTCTGCTTGTGACGTCCCCCAGATGAGCACATCATCCATCTGGCAGAGGACTCCTTCTAAGCCCTCAAGAATGCGTGCCATCCATTTCTGGAAGTGTTCTGGGGCTGATGAGATTCCAAAGCACAGATGATTATAACAATACCGCCCAAAAGGTGTAATAAAGGTCGTGAGCAAAGAAGAGTCCCTGGATAAGGAAAACTGCCAAAATCCTGCATTGGAATCAGCTTTGAAAACACTTTTGCTCCTGCAAGCTGTCCTAGTGTGTGTTCTACTGAAGGGAGTGGATGTTTCTCTCTCATGACATATTTGTTTAGTTCAGTGAGATCGCTGCATATTCTCACTTTGCCTGTGCGCTTAGGAACCACCACCATAGGCGCTCCAATCAGTGGGCTCCTCCACTTTGGAAATGACCCCCTGCTGCTCCATCCAGTTCAGCTCTTCTTTAACCTTTGGTAAGAGTGGAAGAGAGATTCGCCTAGGGGTCGAGAGGGAAAACGGCTGTGCCTCTGGTTTCAGAACAATATTATACTCCCATTCCATTTTGCCTAAGCCGCTGAAAAGCTTGGGGAATTCTTGTTTGACAGCATCAATAGAGTCTAAGCTAATATAATTCACTCTAGCAACCAGCTGTAGTGCCACTGCAGCATGCCCGCTCAGAAGCGGTGTGCATAAACCCTGTACAACATAAATGTCTTCTTTAGTTTTGTGGTTGTTCTTGCTGAGAGTGGCTGTGAACATGCCTTTTACCTTCAGACGTGTTCCTCCTGGGCCCTGCAGAACCCTTTTGGGCTTGTCCAATCTCCCCAACTGATGCTGTGTGTAGAAAGTCTCTGGGACTGCTGTGACATCTGCTCCGGTCTCGATTTTAAAGAGTGTGTTGCATTTGTGCACATGTATCTCTGTTACCCACAATTAAATTAAAAGATTGTCTGTTTTTAAAGGACGTTATGAAGGGGGCAGTCTTCTCTCTATTATAGTGCTGCGGCATCATCTTAAACTAGCACATGTTTGAAATTTTAATCAGGTGAAATCCTGTGAATATATTACTTCTATTACTTCTTTCCTTTTTCAGTTTCCAGTTAATGTTTCCAGAATGACACCTGATCACTAAAAAAATGGTTAATTTTAAAGTGTTCACTGAGAGGCAGCACAGAGAAACTGGAAAACCTTCCTTCACCAGTGCTCCTGCTGACATGTTTCCGTTTCCATCAGCTCAGTGGAGCAAAGATAAACCCCCAAATGAGAGATGCCTTCCTTATTTTAGTCAGAAATATAAAATCGGTTTGTTCGTTCTTGTTGCTCGTTCACTTAACCACCCCACAAGGACGCAGCTTGTGCATGAAGTCTGCATATCTAGTGCAGTAATCAGGCTCCTCATGTGTTTATATACTTTTTTCCAGTGACGTCTCTCTGGCTTTCCAATGTTCTTTGTGTGGCTGAGGAGCTGTCCCAAGCCACGGATCTACTTACCTGCCAAAGCCAAGCTTTAAATTACAAGATGTCTCCCCTGAAACATTGTCTACCTCTACCTCTGCCAACTGCCTACCCTCCTTCCTACGACCTCCAGCACCTACTGAGAGTGAAACTGTTCCCACTACCATCACAAAAAAGCTAGTTTCTTTTTAAGAGTTTATAATACAGAGCTGCTGAGGATCCAGTTCTCTCACATACTTCAAAAGCCTTAAGAAGAGATAGAAGAGATTATTATCCAGCATTAGTATCTGAATCTGGAATCATTTCTACGGAAACTAGACTTTTAGCTTAATTTAAACCTTAAATGTAATCTCAGCTAGTCAGGTTTAAACTCAGGTTCAGTTATTCATTGAAAGTACCAACAGACCCAGACATTTAGAACGAACTAAGACCATCGGTGCTGGAGGAAATGTCTGCTGTGACTGCATCACTCTGCTCAACTTTGCTGTTATTCAGCCTCTGCATGTTTACCTCTGCAGGTGAGTTTTACCTGTCAGGAACTAAATGAGATTTCAATGACAGATGTGTCAGTGTGAACAGTGAACAGTGAAATCTGTAAGGAGTTACATTATTGAAAACTCTGTGTGTTTTGACCTGTTAAGCAGAGCTCAGTGCTCTCTGATCTGATCTCGACTCTCACTGGCTGTTGTAGAAGTAAACAGACTGACCTTTATTTTTATTTAACCTTTATTCATGCATGTAGTCCCATTGAGATGCAAGAGAGATCTGTTCCACACAAACATATTAAAATTACAACAATAAAACAAATACAAAAATAGCTAAATTTGTCTAATGTACACAGTAATATCATGACAAAAAAAATCCTAGTGATGATTTCACAAAAACATTTTGACATCTTTTGAAGTGAAATGAGAGAGCTTCAAATCCTCATGTAATGTATTTCATCAAGATGGGGCAGAAAAGGCAAATTCCTACTTTCCAAGCTCTGTACCAACTGCATGTAATCATGTCCCGAGACCGCAGTCTATGACTAAAATGTCAGTGCAACATGTACTCTGATAAATAAGAGGGCAGACAACCCATCTTGACCAGAAAGAAGGAACATGAGAAGATCGAGAAATACCAAGGGCTCAGAGAAGAGCTCGAGAAAATGTGGAGGTTGAAGGTAACGGTGGTTCTGGTGGTAATCGGAGCACTAGGTGCGGTGACTCCAAAACTAGGCGAGTGGCTCCAGCAGACGCGAGGAACAACATCAGAGATCTCTGTCCAGAAGAGCGCAGTCCTAAGAACAGCAAAGATACTGCGCAGGACCCTCAAGCTCCCAGGCCTCTGGTAGAAGAGCTGAGCTTGGAATAAATCTGAATCTGGAATCATTTATTTATCTCTCTCTCTATATATATATATATAATGTGTGTGTGTGTGTGTGTGTGTGTGTGTGTGTATATATGTGTATATATAAAATATAAGACACTAGCTCAACTGTGATATTTGCAGTCAGCAGTCAGGTGCAAGAAGAAAGGAGACGAACTGGCAGGACCAGCTGACTTTTTGGTGTTGAGGCTCTTCAAAACCTTGCATACCCATTTCACAGTAAAGGATGCAAAGAAAATAGTATGAGTAACCAGGGAACTACTAGCAGAGTTGTATGCAAGAGGTTTACTATTGGATACTGTGCTAAACAAAGAACAAGAAGCAACAAAGTGTTTGTTGAAACAATTGAGCATTTCAGTTTTGTTTGGCACAAGAGTGGAGTCAATACTTAAGAAAGGAGGTTGCTCTGAGGAATGAGAGCTGGCAGAAAGAGACTATAGTTTGCCAAAGCCTCCTCAGGTCATTTAGACTGTCAGTGTTTAAAGTGAAAAAATTGTCACATTTCGCCTTCCTGATGGAGGCAGTAAACCGATTACACTGCTGACGAAAACTTAGGCAATAGCATCAGATCTGTACTTTCTCACGGCTGCTCCCACCTGGTTTCTCTATGTAGAAAATCAGCCAGTTCAGAACTGAACTGAGGGATGTCCTGACATTTCACTCTGATGTGGCAAAAATGTTTGTCCATAAAGTACATAAAACTCTCCTGGAAATATTTCCAAGCTAAATTGACATTGTCAATCAGTTTAATACCAACCCAGTTAAAACTGACTAAGTCATGAAGAAAAGCTTGCTCACTGTAAAGCTTCATTTTTATTTATTTATTTGTTTAATTATTTTTTTTTTGTGATCATGTGGGGGTGGAGCGTGAGATGTTGGTGTCTCTCACAGCACCAACTATGCAGTGATAATTCAGGCCACTGGTAAAAACTACTAATGTGGAAAACTTATGCTGCACATTGGTTACAAAAAGATCAATAAGAGAAGATTTGTCTGGAGGTTTGTAATTAAAGTGTTGGCTTTAAATTATTAGTGTAAAATTTAACAACAAGCAGTGCACCTTAAAATCATCAGACACAGAAAAAAAGTCAGTCCCAATAAAAATCACCTACCAGAGTGATTTCATTAAAATGCAGTTTAGATAAAAGTTGAACCAGGGAAGGTAATGTGCTGAGGGAAGCAGATGGAGACTGATAGGAGCCACCAACTGTCAAAGACTTTTCTAAACAAATTAATACTTAAGGCCAAAATCTCAAATTGCTTAGTTGCAGATCTAGAGAGCAGCACTTGAGCAGCAAGACAGACCTTCACAAACTGCCACACCATCACCTTTTCTTAGACGGTCTGAGCGATAAATGTTTAATCCATCAGTTCTGTGTTGTTTTTCAGACCACACAATCATCACTGTTGTGCCTGGAGAGGACGTCACTCTGCCATGTCAAACTCAAAATAACATCATCAGACATGTACAGTGGTGCAGAGCTGACCTGGAAGATGAAGAACTTGTCCTTTTATATCACCATGGACGACTTGTTCCAGATTACCAGCATCCATCTTTTGAGAACCAGGTGGATCTGAAGGACAGACAGATCACTGATGGAGATGTGTCTTTGATTCTGAAGGATGTGACCACTGCTGATAGTGGAACATATAGGTGTCATGTCATCCAGAGAGGCAACAACATATGAAGCTCATCAGCATCATCTACCTCAGAGTTGGTCCTCCAAGTGAGTGAGGAGTTCAGTGTTTGTAGGATCTTTGGCTCTTTTCAAAAAATCATCTTTAAATTTATGGGGGACTCCACCATCTGCATGTTACTGGCTTGCTACTGTAGCATTATTTATTATATATTATACAGTAAGAGGAAAAAATGTCAGGTAGCCACTGGTTGTGATCTTAGCCGGCTCCTTATTAACACTTTTCTGTTTGGCTGGGTTCATTTGTTTTAGAATAAAGGTTCTTCTTTTGTTTCAACTTGCAGAAGACCATGGTGTAGATCCTGTTTTCTTCAACACAGCGGATGCTGCAGCAGAGGTACCTGACTCACAACAGGACCCTCTTACAGGCACAGGTACATTTGAACAACCCTTTCATTCGTTCAACTACTTGAACATTACTCGGATCGCTTCCCCAGTGTGACTAATTGTTTTTCTCCTCTTTCTTTGTGAGCGCTGAATTCAGTGTCAGCTTCAGAAATATTCCCCTCTGAAACTCTACGGTGTGAGAAACTTGTTTAAAAAAAGTTTGAACTGTCGCTGCTCTTCTCTCGGGGCTGCACATTGACAGTTTTAGGCAGGTTAAATTAAATACAACTATTTTAGCTCCCATATGAAACTTTGAAATCACTTCTCAATCAAACAAAACATGAAAAACAAGAACAGAGAAAGTCACCTACACAAACACACACACACACACACACACACACACACACACACACGTAGCAACAAACACTACTGGACCAGTTTGACCAGAAAGCTGAGAGACACATACCTCTTTACCAATCACACAGAACTGTTGATCAATAAACTTTCCCTATTTAAACATGCACTATGGTGTGGCCTTTCTTTGCTCATAACTCCTTGATGTTGGTAAATACAATAAGTGAGCAATATATATATTATACATATGATAATGCACAGCACATTATGGAGTATGCCCCTGCTGTGAAGTCCTGCCTCCATCTACTTGTCATTTAATCACTGGACAGCTGGACAGATTCATACAAAATATTAGATTAGGCCAATTGTCCTATACATATTTTTGACCTAGGGGTGGGATGTTATGTTGGATAACACCTCCCATCCACTCCATGACATGCTGGTCAGTCACAGGAGCTCGTTCAGTGAGAGACTGAGATTACCGAAAAGCACCACTGAACACAGGAAATCTTTCCTGCCTGTGGCCATCTCCCTGTACAACGCATCCACTTAACACACTGGTTACTGCTACAACTACACGTTTCTTTCCAGCTATTTATTAATGAGTGACTTATGTATATATATATATATATATGTATATATTGTACTATTCTTAGTTAGCGTATTGTCTGTCTTGTCTGAATGTTGGTTTATGTTGGTTTATAATGGAGCACTGTAACAAAAAATAATTTCCCCCAGGGATCAATAAAGTATTCTGATTCTGATTCTGATTGATTGTGAACTGGAAAGGGAAAATTCTTTTTTTTTTTTTTTTTTTGCCTGTCCCATTTGGTTCTTTAGCCGTCAGAATTGTTGTCTGAAGACCAACAATGATACCCAATGGATTTATTTTGCCAAATGGATCATCGTGGCATTGCCGTATTGGTCCATTTGATCGACCTTTGTTTTTATTATTTATTTTATTTTATTTTCAGTTCTTACAGACGGGACAGACATGAGTGAGGGATAGGAAAGGGAGAAAGAAAGAGGAAGGAAAAGAAAAACAGAAGGGGAGAGGGACAGTGAGAAAGGGAAGAAAAAATAAATAAATAAATAAAATCTCCTGGATCACCTGTTGAGAGAGAAAGAATAGAAAACAAGCAAAAAAAACCAAAGCAACATACTAAACACAACACCATCGCATTAATCTAGCTAAGTGCAAACAGCAGTAAATACTAAATATTCAATGTTGTTGTGCAGCACGCAGGACAGACAGCGCACAATGTGCTTTGAAGTAGCAGCCAAGAAAGATGTAATTTAAGTCTACGAACAGTGAACACCCGTGTGCACACCTGTGTGGATCAGCGCGCTTGTATTCAAAAGGTTTCCCCATGTAATGGTCTGCAAGAGGATGTAGAGAGCCATAGCCCTGTCCCCCAGGGCATGAAGCAGGCATGGAGGAGATCCAGGCCCCAGACATCCAGAGGCCCCAGAGTGCGAGAGCCCAAGGAGGACCACCGGAGGGGCATCCGTGCCACCCTCATGGGAAGGGCTGAGGATCCCCAGACAAGGCGTCACCCAGTAGCCACCGAGCAGAAGCCAGAGGGGGCTGCACCGGCGTGCCCGCCGGCTCTGCCGGCAGCCAGCTGTGCCAGAGTGAACCGAGCCGCAGGCCCAGAGGCCAGAGGCCCGAGGGCCCCCCGCACCCCGGAGGAGGCCTGACCGAGCAACAGGCGCCAGGCCCCGCCAGGTAGCCACCGGGAGTGAGCTGGTACATACCTGAGCGCCCAGCCCCGGACACCAAGAACCACCAATGCACCGACCCCTGAGGGCATCAGTCACCGGCAGGGAGTGTGGTGAGGGGAGATAGGCCTTGGAGGGCCTGGGAGTTCCCAGAGAGGTGGAGTCTAAGACCCGACCTGACATATAGACACAGACAAACAGGCACACACAGACACAAACATGCATTCCCACCCTCATGCACACATATACAAACACTCAGCACTCACCCAATGTAAGGATTGACATAAATGGACATGTACACACAATCACACTCCCCAAACATACTCTATACCCCGGGTCCAGGTACCCTCGCCCCCAGAGGGGGAAACAGCACCCAGACCCAAGAGATGTTACCCTTCCCCCCGGGGTGGAGGCAAGCAGACCGTCCCAGGCTCCGCAGCAGCAGGGAGGCCAATCGGACAGCCAGCATCTCCTCCCAGCCCCCCCGCCCCGATGGCTAGTAGAGAACGGGGGTGTGTGAAGACCCCATACCTCCCTCCTCCCGCTCGTGTAGTGTTGCTGCGTGTTGTTCTAAAGTGCATTTAAAACAAGGGAGAGCATGGTGCTGCTGCCAGAGAGCAGCAGGTGTTAGCGGCCCCTCCCGAGAACCCTCAATGTCTACATGGATTTAAAATTGAGAGGTGGTCACCGGCGCCAGAGGTAGGAAAGGGAAAATTCTTAGGGGGCTGAGTACGGCTGCATCGTCACTGATTTGTAGAATCATTTTGATTCGATACAGGATCCGATTCAATTTTATTGGAATCTGAAAAGTTTTGCCTCAGTCAGAAATATTACAATTCTGGTCATTTATCAGTATATATCCATAATTTCGTATCTATTAAAAGAAAGCTGACACATGTGAGACTTAATTAGAGATGTAAACAGAGAGTTATGAAACCTGCAGCTGCAGAAGCCAGCGAAAAAAAAAGAGGCAAACACAGCGCGGACCCGACGACACATCAAAATCTGATTCTGACGCGTCAGGTCCGCGCTCTGTGTTTACGTTTGTATGCAGAATCCGTAAACCTGCTCCCAGTTACTGTTTTAGCTGTATGGTGTTTGACGACATGTTGTGAGGTTTAATCTGAGATGCTGGCGTTTGAATGAATCAATATCACTTTATTCAATTTAGCATGGATTGTAATCAGAAAAGCGATAATCAAAACCCACCCCTAATCAAGAACTTGCAAAGTAAAAACATGATCTATGTAAGGTAGCCGTTTTGTTATTTACATTTAAAAAGAGGATTAGTGTTACTGTGCGCTGGCCGAGTCTGTTTCTTTTCTTAGAAATAGTTTCTCCTGCCCTGGAGAAAATCCACTTGCATGGAACAGAAGAGGCTGTGGAGTGCAGGAACCACACTGCAAGTTGGTAGATATGCAGGTATTCCTGGGTCCTGCAGACTATCACCAAAAAACAATAAACAAAATGATTTTCTAAACTGTGTAGCAATGTAATGTACGTATAGTGTCAAATACATTTTTGTAGTCTTCATTAGCTTTAATTCACATGGAAGTGTTCCTAAAGTCATATGCTGTAATGATATTTACATTATGAAAACATGATTTTGGACATTTCAAGTTTTTCACTTCGGCAGATAAAATGAATTGAGCAAAATCAACTCAAAATCCCGCGAATGATTCACTTGCCTATAAACCACTGAATCACTTGTGTTCTAAATGAAGCTTCGGACGTCACTGGTCACGTGACTTTTGCCAAACGAAGCAAGCCTCGACACAGTGCTTCTGAACCAGTGTGTTGTTTTTTTCGACACACGCTCCGGAGCGCCAGCTTCAAGCGGGCCATCACTATCTCAGGTAGTTAGGTTTAAACTCAGGTTCAGTTATTCACGGAAAATCCCGACAGACTCAGACATTTAGAACAAACTGACTGTTAGTCAGCCTCTTAATTTTTACCTTTGCAGGTGAATTTTACCTGTCAGGAGCTAAATGCCATTTCAATCATAGATCAAGATAAAGAAACAAGCAGAATTATTTAATATTGATTCAATTTATCTGTGCATGTTTATTGCTTGTGTATGTATGTAGAAGAGTGTAGAAAGGCTGAGTGGTGTATGATCTTCACTCTGATTGGCTGTTGTAGAAGTGAATACAATGACCTTTAACCTCTCTGCTCTGTGTTGTTTCCTCTTTCAGATCACAAAATTATCACCGCTGTGTCTGGACAGGACGTCACTCTGACATGTCGAGCTCAAGCCCACATCGTCATAGTTGTAGAGTGGAGCAAAACTGACCTGGAAGATGAAGAACTTGTCCTTTTATATCAGCATGGACGACTTGTTCCAGATTACCAGCATCCATCTTTTGAGAACCGGGTGGATCTGAAGGACAGACAGATAGCTGATGGAGACGTGTCTTTGATTCTGAAGAATGTGAGACAAGATGATGCTGGAACATATGAGTGCCGTGTCATCAAGAGAGCTGGAAAACCTTTGAAGCCCATCAGCATCATCAACCTGAAAGTTTTTTCTCCAAGTGAGTGAGGAGTGCTCAGTGTATGTGAGATCTTCGGCTCTTTTAGCTCTGCTGCCTTATTGCTCTTTAATGGCTCTTCATTCAGTATCACTGGGAGCCTTCTATTTTAGCCCAGCTGTGAATGATCTTTGTTGGTAAGAAGTGTTTGAATTAGTGTTTTCACGAAAGCCTTATTTTTATGCATTTACTGCTGCTCAGAAGAACACACATGGGGTTTAAAGCCTGGACAAAGACAATCTGAAATCTGTTCTTCTCTACGATGGAAAAATGTCTAAAAGTCACTGCCAGTGATGTCAGCCAGCTCCTCATCAAAACGTTTGTTTCACTGGGGTCGTTTGTTTTGGAATAAATGTTGTTCTTTTGATTTGACTTGCAGCAGGCCGTGGTTTATTCAACACAGTGGATGGTGCAGCAGAGATACCTGACTCAAAACAGGACACTCTTCCAGGGCCAATGAATAACACCTCTCCTCCAGCTACAGGTAGATATGAGCAGCGCTTAGGAGTATTTTTTTGAATTTGTTTCAACATATTACAATTTTAAAAATTCAGCGCTCAGCTTTGCTGTCTCCAGTATCATTTAAATGCAGCCAGTTTCTTTTCTGATATTTTTATCACTTTTTCCCAATACATCTGCCCTTAATTCCACATCCTTGTCTCTGTGTCGCTCTGTGTACCTAGCCTGTATCACCACAGTCGCTGTCTTCACAGTCTCTGCCCTCCTTTCTTTCACACAATGTTGTGATCCTAGTCTTTGCATGTGATTGGCCAGATGAAAATGAAGACGACATAAAGTCATTGTGAGCTAAGATTCTAGGTTCATCCAATTGTCACAAGAAGTCACCAGCAGGGACAGTACTTGTTGAGAGTCCGAATGGAAAGAAGGTGCTTCGGACTCTGGAGGTGTGGAACGTGACTCAACTTATGCACCGACCAGAGAGCATGGGTCAAACGGGTGCTAGGCGGGGTGCAAGGGGTCATCGGTGATGGCCTTCTTTTCCATGAGAATGGAGTATATGACGATGGCCTCCATGGGAGGCAGAAGGCAGCCAATGCTTTTTGGGTGTGGTTAATTGCCCTCTGCGCAGCCTTTCTGTTCTCAGTTGTAGCCCCTGCATCCCAAATACCAAAGCAGTAGAAGAGCATGCTCTCCACTGAGGCATAGTAGAAGACCAGCTGCAGCGTCTGGTCTGGTTTATTCTTTCTCAGGACACGGAGGAACTGCAGCCGCTACTGGACCTTCTTTTCCAGCACGTAGGTGTTGTGGGCCCAGATGAGATTGGCAGAGATATGGGTGGCCGACTATTGGAGTGTTTGGGGCCAGTTGATGAGGAAATATTTAATCAAGGATCAGGTTGAAGGTGGTCCAGTTTCATGGTAAAAATGTCTGGGATTATGGTGTTAAATGCTGAGCTGTAGTCCACGAAGACCATCTCCATGTAGCGCTTCCTGTGAGTGCTATAGGTCTGTAACCATGACCAGGATGCTTGGAGGGGCTTGTTTTTTTGTTTTGTCAGATTGTCCTAGGTCATGGAGGAGTGTCAGTCTGTAGGACTGCTTGATGTATTTACATGGTCCAGTGTCCTCACCCCTCTGGTAGGACACTTAATATTGGTGGAATTTGGGGAGTACAATTTTCACACAGGCCTTATTTAAGTCCACAGCAACACGCTGGTTGCTCTCTGCTGTGGTCATACCTTTCCTTACCAGAATCTTTGTTGTGATCCTGGTGGTGTAATATCCAGCTTGGTAACTCCACCTAGGCATTGGGCTTTTCTGGATGGAGCCGAGATTAAGTTACAACCAGTAGATGACACTCCCAGACAAAAAACCATTACAGAAAATTTCTGATGAGCTAACAAACATTTTGATAATCTTGTGCATTGTGTTTCTGTGCGCTGTTTTTAATATCAATGTTAAATCACTTTGTAATAGATTCTTGTCTTTAAAAGTGCTACATTAATAAATTTTACTTACTTATTTCACTCATCTACCTGACAGCTGATACCCCACATCTGTTTCTTACCTGCAGGTCAGCCAGGAGGAACCAAATGGCTGGATCTGTTGGAGGTTTATGTTTGACTGAGTGTTCTAGAAGCTTCTTTTGTTCTTATTGTTGTTAATACAATTATTATAGTTGTTGTTTGTGTTATTTCACTTATTTTTTGTATAAATAAAATTAAATGAGGGTTTATACCAATCCTGAAAGATGCTGATCAGCTATTAGTCCTCAGATGACTTTAGATGTCAGTCATTCAGAATTCAGGTCTCACTCCCTGACATGACAACACAAACAGTGTATGTGATGATCTGAGTGTAGATGATGTTCTGTGGCTCATAGAGAATCATTAATGTGCCTGATAATTCAGGATCCATTGATCAACTATAACTGAATGACATTTGGCATGGTTTAGGGTTCATAAAGGTTGTATAGGAAAGTGTATGAAATGCTTCAAAACAGACTTGTTGTTTTCATCTTGGTCTAAAATATGAACTCTGTGTGACTCTTTCCCCCTCAAGTGAATGAAGTCTGTGTAACAATCCTCTTTAAGTGAGGGTTTTTTTTTTTTTTAGGTAACAAGTTTTCATAATCGTTTAAGTCAGTCCAGTTTACCAAAGGTAGAGTGTTTAAAGTGCAGGCACGTGCAGAGGGGGGGGGGCTAGAGGGGCTTGAGCACCCGCCCCTTTCCTGATGGGTGCCCAAAGTGCCCTTTTGTTGAGGCAACTTTTTTTTTTAATTTTTAATTTTTTTTTTATGTGTGTGTGCGTGCGGAGTCCTGTCTGTGCTCCTCAACAATAATATTTAACTATTAATCACAGTTTTGCTAAATAAAAGGATCTGGCTTGCATCAGTCACATGATCACCATTAACCAATGATCGCCCTTGACGGCAGAACGCACTGGTTACAAGCCGGGAACGAGCTCACAAAGAGCACGCGCATTTTTTGCAGTCTGGAGCTGTAGGAGAAACACAAATTAACTCAGAGACACAGACTGATGCGACAAAACCAGTAAGTAGGTGTACAGCGTACACTGTAGTCTATAGCACCCAGGAGTATTAGCTTATTACGTACACATTGGTAAGCTGTCTTGTGGCAACTGACGAACTGAAACAAACGAGCATGCTGTGTGTGCAACAGCGTGACAAACATTACCTGTCCTTTTATTAACTGCACAAGTAGTGCTGGTCATAGCTGCTGGCTACCTGGCTGTCATGGGTCTGTAGCTCTGTCACCATTTTAGGGAACATATTTAGTTTTAAAGTAAGTTTCCGGGCTTTTCCTGCCTTTCTGGAGGGATTATATTTCACTAAAAAACGATCTAATATGCATGTCCACAAAGTTATGCATTATTATAATTATAATATATTAAAAAACACACGCTGTATTTTAAAGAACATACATTAAGAAGCAGATTATATTAGATTTATATTTTAAATAAGACAAAATTTGGATTTTACAGCAGTAAAATTATTGTATCTCTACAGTTTAAAAATGTAATAAGCTTTGCCCCTGCACAGAGTGGATAGTGAAACAAATGGAATCATCATAAATACATTATTTCATATTTATTACTTCCCCCTCCTCATTGCTTTATTATTGTAGCTCTAGTAATAAATAATAATGTAAGGATTCTGGATCAGCACCGTGATGCCCATAGTATATACAGTATTCTGAAGAAGGTCTAAAATATCACTGTGTGTGCGTGCATGTGTGTGTTTTATGTATATGGATTTTTTTAAATTATTACTCATGATATAACATTGTCCAGACTAGGGCTGCCACAAACGATTATTTTGATAGTCGACTAGTCACCGATTATTTTTGCGATTAGTCGACTAATCAGATCATCATCCATTGGACGTAAAACGTACAGCTTATTGCACCAGCAGCATCTGCTCTTATATAACTATCATTAGCTTACAGCTTGAAGTGTTTAAGGTGCTAACTAAAAATAAAGACAAGATGATAGTTTATTAATTTTTTAATGAAATTTGCAGATTGTTTCGGTGAAGTTTAATAAACTCCTTGCTATCTAAAATATAACGGGACACCGTAGTAAATTCTCGAGCATCTCACACTTCTGATGATCAGCTGTCTGCTTGACGTTTATTCAGCTGTGTAAAAACTATAACTTTAATCTCAGCCAAACCGATTTACCCAGGAACAAATAAAATACTAAAAAAAACAAAAACAATAACATTTAAGTTATCTAAGTGACTTATATATCATGTTTAACCTGAGTAGCGAAAGACGGCGGTGGGTTTGAAAACGATTTGCCGGGAGTCCGGTGTTCTCACGGCTCTCGTGAGCCTTGAACCCCGGCTAGCTATCGAGCTAGTGGGTAACAGACGTCTCCGAAAACGTCGGCGTGCTTTTGAAAATATGTGGTGTCTTGATAAACTGAGCAGATATTTGAGGTTTACACAGCTACATTCTCGCCTGAAAATATGTTAAACGTTTATTTTGTGACCCAGAAAGAATAATAAGAGTAACATTAAAACTAACTAGCTGCCGCCATTGTTGGAAACTGAGCAGGGCTGTGCTATGAATTCTGGGACACAGCTTCTTCTTCTTCGGCGTTTAACGGCAGCTGGCATCCTTGTACATGCAGTGCTGCCATCTTCTGTTTCAGTGCGTTATTACACTCTTAAATCCTACTACTTATTCCTGCGTCTTTTGGGATCTTACAAAGCTTCAAACGACGCGTCGACTATTAAATCAGTCGTCGACGATTTTGATAGTCGACGTAATTGTGACTAGTCGACTAATCGTGGCAGCCCTAGTCCAGACATGCCTGGTAAGGACATGAGGAGGAAACAGTAGGAGCTGTGTGAGGCTACTAAAGGCAGTGCCATAACATTTTTCTGTCATCATTTTATTATAGATTAAGTGCAAGAGTTGTTAGGTGTGGATAATTAAATTATAGTTTATTGCAATAGCAAGTTGTGCCTTGTTCTCAGATAGAGAGCAAGTGGAGAGTGATAGATGAAATGATGGGATGGAAGGAAGAAGAGAAGCAAAGAGTGATTCACAGGCAGAACCTAATTTATTTCTCACAGTTTTTTGTTGCCTTATGGTTCCAAGCGCTGTCACCAATCTTTGCATTTTGTTATTATCTCATGACACTTGTTTAATCAGCTACCATCTCCCCTATGGACTTTTTAATGTCTACAGTCTCAGATCAACACAGCCCTGCCCTCCAGCACTATCAGCAGCAGGAGCAGCAGAAACCCCTCAACAGCAACATTGTACCCATCAGGTAAAACATCGGCTACGTTTGCTTTGCCTTGTTGCCCATATTAGATTCTTGATGAATGTGTGTTGTTGTTATTCAGCCTGGTTCAATGTGCCCCTTTTTAACTTTGAGCACCCGCCCCTTTAAACCTCTCTGCACGGCCCTGTTAAAGTGTTATATGAAAGTAAAGAACCATGTAGTTTTACACTGACACGTTTCTCTCCCTGATCTCTCGATAGCCTCTTATCTAACTTTTTTTGCAGAAAAGCTAAATAATATAACTTGTGTGAGGTTCTACATCATGTGCAATGCCTTTGTTTTTGGCTGTTTTTCTGATTTACCATGAAATGAAAGCTTTTATTTATTTTAAGGAGAAACTGAGGTGTAGCAGAAAGTTTTTTGAGCTTCTCCTGGTAATAACCTGGTAATATTAATAATAAAAAACAAATTTTAGTGTCTCAAAGTACCAAACAAAATTTAAATTGATGGCTGATTTTTTTTTGGGGGGGGTCTTTTTTTCTCTAGTTGTCTTAATTTTTTAACAGCACACTGAACAGCTTGTTTGGATATGTTCTTGACTAGTAGCTCATTGGTAATCAACTTCTTGGTGAACAAAAAATATTTTATCTGTCTGTGTTTTCTTTGACACTTTTTGTAGGTTCAGCTAAAGCAATGGGAACGTGTTTATGGCAACAGATTGCTAATAAGAAGCTGCCTAAAGATCCATCCACGTTCCTCTTTTTATCCAATACAGGGCCACAGGGGTTTGTGTGAAGACTAGAATGATGGCTCTATTTTCAGCACCAACTCTTGTCAATTGACTTCAGGGATGATGATTCCTACTCAGATTAACGAAACAGTAAAAAAACAAACAAAAAACATTATGTTACCTATTTCTCAGCAATTATGTTACCAATTACTTTTTCCCTTTCTTCTGGTGTAAATATGAAGAACAGGAGAAAGACAAGCAGCAGGTTCAGTGTGAGGAAAATTTCTGAATCAAACATCATGCATCTGTCACTGACATGACCTGGTGACAAGACAAAAAGTTTCTTCTTCCTGTGCTGAGAAACCCTGATGAATGAACTCAGCAGCTAAATATTTCTTTTTGAATTAACGGAAAATAAAACCCAACATGATGTAGCTTCTAGCTTTAACAGTTTTTAGAATAAATCTCTTTACTCAAGTCTTCTGGTGCAGGGGGTTGGGAAGCTCATCTGTAACTGAAAGGTTGCCGGTTCGATCCCCCTGCTCTCTCTGTCCTGGTCGTTGTGTCCTTGGGCAAGACACTTCACCTACTGCCTACTGGTGATGCGATATGGCAGCCTCGCTTCTGCCGGTCTGTCCCAGGGCAGCTGTGGTTACAACTGTAGCTGCCTCCACCATTGTGTGAATGTGAGAGTGAATGAATAGTGGAATTGTAAAGCGCTTTGGGTGCCTAGAAAAGCGCTATATAAATGCAATCCATTATTATTATTATCATCATCTCAGTTCTTCTGTTGTCGTGTTTTTATTTGGGAATGCCAGGTAGAAAAAATTCCTTATAAAGGGTGAATGTGACCCTAAGTGTGACCATAAACATGCTGCCTGAGTGGAGTCGCACCAGAAACTACCCTCCAGTTTCCAAGTGTTTATGAAAATAGGGTGAGACTTAAAAACCAAATGAGCTTCCTTTAGTATCAGAAATCTCTGTGATCCTGCTCTGTGTTCACTCAGTAACAGATGCTGTACAGTTTTGTTTCTTTATTGTTAATAAAGTTTAAAATCTGTTTCGTTTTTTTTTTTGTAACGCCAATAAGTTTCCTATTGCGGGGGGGGGGGCTTGAGCACCTGCCCCTTTCCTGATGGGTGCCCCAAGTTCCCTTTTTTGGATGCAATTTCTTTTTAAAGGTTTGGAACACCAAAAATTTAACTATTAATCACAAATATGCTAAATAAAAGGACCTGGCTTGCGTCAGTCACATGACTACATTGACCAAAGCTCATCCTTTGATGGCAGAGCGCGCTGGTTACGAGCCGGAAACAAGCTCGCATCCTCATTTTTTTAAATTGAGGAATCAGAATTATTGTCTGAAGGCCAAGAAGGATGCCCATTGGATTTATTTTACCAAGTGGAATATTATGGCTTTGCCATATTGGTCCACGTGATTGACCTTTGTTATTATTATTAATTTATTTATTTTAAGTTTTAGATCATGTTTTTAAGTTAGAAGTTTTGCCGCTGGCCTTTCCAAAACACTTTGTTTGTAGTCTCACAGAACACACCAAGCCTTTCGCATCCTGGTTTACACTTAAGACCTTCGCCATCATCCATGATCCTCTTGGAGTGTCTGCAATCAAGATATTATCTCCAGGTATAAGACATCCTTTAGTCCTCATCCATTTTTGTCTTTGTTGCATCAGAGGTAGGTACTCAGAAAGCCATCTCTTCCAGAACAACTCTGCCAGGTACTGTACCAGTTTCCTTTTCCCGACACGAAGATCACTTGGATCAAATACTAATCATAAGGGCAACGACACAAAGGCAGAGGCGCATTAAAGTTCCATTTGATGCCATCCTGAACAAAAGCATTTTGAATTTTGGCATGGTTCAAATCAGTCAACCTCTCTTTCAACTCTTGAATTGCACCAACAAAATTTGTAGTATTATCAGATCTGATGGTCAAAACTGGGCCTCATCCATAGATAAACCTCAGAACAGCATTTACTCAGGATTCTGTATTAAGGGTATAAATGCAATTTCCAGATATACTGCTCGACTGGTCAAACAAGTAAAACTCCATACCTTCTAAGGAGACCTCGTCCTCTTTTAACACTTATAGTCCACTCCAACATTTGAGAATGGAGCCATGGCTATCAGGACACTCTTTGTGCAGATCTGCCATCTTTTGTTCAAGAAACTTTCCTCTGTTGCATCTACACATGGTACAACAAGAGATGATTTTGCTGGCAGCCGAATTTACATTCACTATCCAGTATTTTTGTATTAGTTTTGACAGCATGTGCGCTCTACCTGCATGTCCCAACTTTTGATGGATATAGCCCAAAATTAATGTTGACACACGCATATCTCTGGCAAAATTGCAGAATGTTTTGCTTCCACAGGCATGGCTGCTTTATTCAGGCTGGAGCCAATCATGTGTAAACTGCAGTCTCATCAGTTTTAGGCACACGCTGAACAAGATGCTACCTTTCTTTATGTAAATACACTAGTTTTGAACTGCAACTGTTTATGCTGGATCTGTCCTCTCCTGTACTCTGTGCTCTAGTTTATAGGCCTCCTCACCTTAACAACGACTTCATCAAGGAATTCTCTGATTTTCTATCTGTGCCATTGCCAACCACTGATAGGCTTCTAATCCTTGGCAACTTCAATATCCATATGTGTTGCCCCTCTAAACCTTTGGTTAGGGAATTTGTACAAATCTTGGACTCATTTAACCTGACCCAGTCTGTCAACGGCCCTACACACAACCAGGGCCACACTCTTGACCTCATCTTGTCATCTGGGTTCTCAGTGATCTGCGTTGCAGTGATTGATGTGTGTCCATCTGATCATAATTTCTTTTTATTTAATATTTCCACCCCTCATTCACCCTCCAAACAAACCCAGGCCACCTCTCTTATATGCCCTATAACACCTGAAACTGCTCCCCAATTCTCAGCTGCCTTCACTGCATCTCCTTTAGCCACCTTTGATGAAAGTTCTCCTCATTGCAATAATCCTGATGAGCTTCTTGCATGTTTCAATTGTGCTTGTACCAACATAATGGACTCAATTGCTCCTATTGTAAATGGCAGTATCTCAAATGGAACTGTTCCTGACTTGTTTTAATAAGCTGTTGTCCAACCACTTCTAAAAAACCTGGTTTGGATCCATCAGTTCTTGGCAATTTTAGACCAATTTCTAAGCTGCCATTTTTGTCTAAGGTTCTTGAGAAAATTGTCCTCCACCAATTATCCTCATTCTTAGACACACATAATCAGTGTTGGGACTAACGCGTTATTAAGCAACGCGTTACAGTAACTACGTTATTATTGTGGTAACGAGCACGGTAACTAGTTACTATGCCAAAATCAGGAACGCGTTACTCGTTACTGGGATTTAGATAGGCTCATTATTCGTTACTTCGTGTGGTGGCTATCGCGGAGCTTCCACAGATTCAGTAACATTAGCAAGTGGTGGAGGCCAGCAGGTGGATGAAGGAAAAGGGGAGGCAAGAGGAGAGACCCGAAGCAGCCGCCCGTCCGAGTGTCAGGTGAACTGAACTTCAGGTAAGACGTTATGACCTGCAGTCTATCTGGGTCAGATATGATGTGTTATGCTGACTTTTTTGTACTGCGTGCTAGCTAGCATGACGGAGTTTCTATACAGCTGGGTGGGTGCTATGTTACTGATGTTGAACTTTATTTTGTTCATAAGGTTAATTATTAGAGTTGCCAACCGTTCCCAGTAAAAAACGGAATCGTCTCATATTCAGAGAAAATATTACGCGTTTCGTATTGAGGTGAAAAGGAACAGTTTGTCCCGGACTTCAGCTACAATGAAAAAGACACAAAGCTGGAGTTATTCTGTGTCTTTGCTGCACAGCTGCCTCTACTTCTCTCATTCTCTCCCCTCCCTCTCCTGTTGCTACTTTAATCATGAAACTGATCAATGATCAGCTGATGGCTTTTCTCTCATGTTTGTTTATCGCCCACTTCGCGCGGATGTCGCGTTAAACAACAGCAGCACGTTTGATCCGCTGTTGTTAGAATTTATTTAGTATTACTTTCTAGTATCAGCTGATGTTTGCTGGAGCCACAGCTGTAAAGCTGCTGGTCCTGATGTCGGTTTGGATATGTGGTGAGAGGGAAGCATGAAGATGAAACCAGGAGATGTCCTTACTGAATCATCAGAGCTGAACAGGTCATGGAGAAACAGGTTTCCCTTTAGGTGACATGAACGAGTTGAAGTTATGAACTGTTTCTGAGAGACGAATAACACCAGGATCCTTTTCTAAGTAGCTGACAGCTGGTAACTGTGCAGGGGCGGGTCTAGCAAAGTGTTGCCAGGGGGCAGGTAGGGCATTAACAGGGAGAGGGGGGCACAAAGAAATACTTTTCTTTCTTATTCTCATTTAAAATGTCTAGCTTTTAAAAAATAATTATCTGAGTCTTACAACAAACGATTGATAGATTGATACATATATACCATCAAAACAGTGAACATCACTGTCACAACAGTGTTTGTTTTCATTCAAAGGCTTTATGATTTTTCCTATAATGGTGGGCCGGTCTCTAGTCAAAATGCCTGGGCCGATTGTTTTGTCCCAGTCCAGCCCTGTATGCAGCCCATCTGCAGTCTGGTGTTACCTACATCTTCCTATTCAGAAGGCAGAATTTCCGAGTTCTGAGTACAATCAAAGCACCACGACTGCAGTTTTTGTGTTGGATGTAAAAAGCGCACATGACGCTGTGACGTAGGCTAGAATCATGGCGGCGGTCAACGACGGTCCAGGCGTGGGATTTCTCTCGTGGAAATAAAAAATGGTAAATGGCCTGTATTTATATAGCGCTTTACTAGTCCCTAAGGACCCCAAAGCGCACATTATCTTTTCCTTTCTATTGGTAGGTGGCACAGTGCACTTATGGCAAGTAAGCAAGCTAGAAGACTGGCAATCTGGCTGGGTATCCAGTTACGGAAGCAACACATTAACAAGAGAAGTCTGAGTAAAACCAAAGTTACTTTCCCTAGTAACTAGTTACTTTGAAAGTAACGAGTAACTTGAAGTAACTGAGTTACTTTTGATGGAAGTAACTAGTAATGTAACTAAGTTACTAATTTAAAGTAACTTACCCAACACTGCACATAGTACTCTGGATAAATATCAGTCTGGTTTCAGAGCCTTCCACAGCACAGAGTCTGCTCTACTGAAGGTGTTCAATGATGTGCTTTTAGCTGCTGACTCTGGAAAAAGTACAGTTTTAATTCTTTTAGACCTGAGCGCAGCATTTGAGATTGTCGACCACACAATCCTATTAAATCGTCTAAAGACGTGTCGGCATTCAAGGATCTGCTCTAAAATGGTTTGCCTCTTACCTGGAGAGCAGAGCATACTCTGGGATGCTGGGTAACAAATACTCTTCCCCAGCTACACTCACTTGTGGAACACCTCAGGGCTCTGTTCTGGGCCCTGTCTAATTCTCCTTATACATGTTCCCATTAGGCTCCATTTTTCACAAACACCAGATCTTCTACCACTCTTATGCACTTGATACACAGTTCTACCTTTCTCTAAAACCAAGTGCTGATAGTACACTGCAGAAATTCTCCGTTTGAGAAAGATCAGAGACATCCAGCAATGTATGTCGCCAAGACACTCCAAATCATGAAAAAACGACTTTATAATCTTCGGTAAGCAGGACTCTATTAGTCTCATTAGAAACAGTTTGGACCCACTATCAGCTAATGTACATCCCATGTAAAAAATCTTGGTTTCATTTTTGATTCCACTCTCAAGCTGGACAAGCAAATAAATTCAGTTGTTCGTGGCAGTTTTTCCCAACTAAGGAGCATTTCTAAACTCAAAAATATCCTGTCATCTAAAGACCTGGAAACTGTTATCCATGCTTTCATATTATAACGTCTTGACTATTGTAACTCTTTCTATTTAAGCATCTGTCACTCAAGTCTGACCTGCCTGCAACTTGTTCAAAATGCAGCCGCAAGCCTCCTGACAGGTACCAGAAAGAGAGAGAGTATTACTCCGATACTCGCATCTCTACATTGGCTGCCAATTAAATATAGAATTGATTTTAAGGTTTTACTATTTGTTTTTAAAGCTCTCCATGGTTTGGCTCCAGGTTACATTTCAGATCTTCTTAGCCTGCACTTACCCACTCGAAGTGGCGTGTCCAGCGGGGTGGCCTGGGGGGGCACAGGCCACCCCCCCCAACCAGACTGGCCACCCCAGGTGCCACCCCAAAGCTAAAACAATAAAATCCAATGAAATATCAAATGTACGATTACGTTTTCACAGTGAAGCTCAGATATCCGAGTGTAAGTGAATGCAGCATCGGCTTCTGCGCTATGAGCATCATGTTAGCAAAGGTAGGAGAGCCAAGCACGAAAGACGGCACCGCAGAAAACAGTTTTTCGGCGAAAGATTAACAGTTTAACATAGCTGGACTGGCCATCGAGCATACCGGGCATTTGCCCGGTGGGCTGATGACCTATTTATTTTATTTTTTTTGTAACGGCATGAACAATGAGGAGTGGTGGATTGGCCAGATGCTGGCCGATGTGTAAAAATAACTCAGTTGTTTGGTGGTGGCTATGGCGGAGCTTCCACAGCGGCCAGCAGGTGGATGAGGGAAGGGGAGGCAGGAGGAGGAGAGACCCGAGGCAGCCGCCAGTCCGAGTGTCAGGTGAACTGAACTTCAGGTAAGAACTTATGAGCTGCAGTCTATCTGGGTCAGATATAAACCAAGTTTAGGTGGAGTTTATTTTCATTGTGCTGACTTTTTACAGTCAGTTACAATAACTCGTACTGCGTACTAGCTAGCATGACGGAGTTTCTATACAGCTGTTCGGTTGCTATGATGTTACTGATAGTGAACTTTATTTTATTCATAAGGTTAGTTAGTAGAGTTGCCAACGGCTCCTTAAAAAATGGAATCGTCCCTCATTCAGAGAAAATATTACACGTGTCGTATTGAGCTGAGAAGAGACGCAGTTTGTCCCGGACTTTAGCTATAATGAAAAAAAGACACAAAGCTGGATTTATTCTGTGTCTTTGCTGCACAGCTGCCTCTTCTTCTCTCATTCTCTCCCCCTCCCTCTCCTGTTGCTACTTCAGTCATGAAACGGATCAATGATCAGCTGATCAGCTTTTCTCTTGTTTATCGCCCACTTTGCGCCAGAAAGAGGAAACCAGCGGATGTCGCGCTAAACAACAGCAGCACGTTTAAGCTTGATCAGCTGTTGTTAGAATTTATTTAATATTAATTTCTACTATCAGCTGATGTTTGCTGGAGCCACAGCTGTAAAGCTGCTGGTCATGATGTCGGTTTGGTTATCTGGTGAGAGGGAAACATGAAGATGAAACCAGGAGATGTCCTTACTGAATGTTTAAAGCTGAACAGGTGATGGAGAAACAGGTTTACCTTTTAGGTGACATGGATGAGTTGAAGGGAAGTTAAGAACTGTTTCTGAGAGACAAATAACACCAGGATCCTTTGTAGCTGACTGCTGGCAACTGTGCAGGGGCGGGTCTAGCAAAGTTTTGCCAGGGGGCCAGGTAGGGCATTAACAGGGAAAGGGGGGCACAAAGAAATACTTTTCTTTCTTATTCTCATTTAAAATATCTAGCTTTTATTAAATAATTATCTGAATCTTGCGAACAAAGTTTTTATCTGACGTAAAATTTATAGAAATCATACATATACCAACAAGACAGTGTGCATCACTGTCACAACAGCGTTTGTTTTCATTCAAAGGCTTTATGATTTTAATACCTGGTGGGTCGGTCTGTAGTCAAAATGCCCGATTTTTTGTCCCAGTCCAGCCCTGCAGGTTAATACTGGCAGTGTCACCATGCCAGCTGACTGTATTTCAGCATCAGCCAGTGTTGTTCTTTATACATCAGTATTACCAAAGTTTACCATAAGGCAGCATAGAAAGTATTTACTTGCTTTCAGGTTTCATTCAAATGTTAGTCTTTTCAGTTGTTTCCCCACTTTTTTCCTGTTTCAAAATCAAACACCAGTTTGTAATAAGATTATCTTCTTTTTTTAATAGGCAGATAAAGTTTTGCATTGGCATTGGCTAATTTGCCAATTGTATGTTAAAAATGTTTGTATTTTAATATTCAAAAATGTTTTTGCCCAAAACATATGTGCACTATATGTCAGTAAAAATACTATGCAAATATTGATGTCCTTGAATGCTGAATAAACACTGACAAAGCACTGATTATATGTCTTGTACTTCATCAATGCAGTATCTAAAAACTTTGCACCGTAATGGTTAAAATCTCATTCTAATAAGAGTCAAAAGCTAATTCAGTTATTAGGTTTATAGGGTTATTGAATTATGGTTAACGGTTGGTAGAATTTTTTTTAACATTATCTGCCAATTACATCTGCCACCCTTCTCCAAATCTGTGCCCCTACCTGGCCCCCCCAACAAACATTTTCTAGACACGCCACTGCGAGTGTCCAAATACAGGTAAAAAAAAGTGGAGACAAAAGAAGAGAAAAGTCAACATAACTAGCACGAAGCGGTAATGCATGATGGCAGAATCTGATTGCTAAGACATAAGTTAAAGGTTAAGAGAAGTAAAGAGGAAAGTAAGAAAGAAGCTCAGAAATGCTCATTTCTGAGCTTCTTTCAGAAATGAAATGTTAGCTGCCATAACAGGTAACACAGTTAAGGTTTCAGAACAAGTATTCTGTCGTTTGTTTGCTTGATCATGCCTTAAACACATCAAAATGCATAGTGGGATTATAATACAAGTCAATACTGTGACAAGCACTGGTACCGAATAGGCAATCACTTAGCAGCAAGGTGAATCGGTGATGCATTAGTGTGGTCTGCACTTCCTCTTCTTTGATTGGGTGAAATGAGTTGAAAGTAATTGGATGAGGGAACCATGGGGAGTGCCCTGCACAATTTCAATAAAACGCCGGTTTAAACGCCGTTACAGCTGGCACAGAACGCCGTAAAAAACACAGTTTTTATGCATCTTTGAACGGCGTTTTCTGCCGAGTGGCGGAAAAAACGGCGTTTCCGTCTGTCTTTGAACGCCGCTTTTTACGTCTCTCGGATGGTGCATTCAGGGTGCCATGTGAGAGTCGGAAAAAAACGGCGTTTGTCGGAACAGAACACCGTTTTTTCCGGCGTTTTGAATAATTAAACGGCGTTTTTAACGCCATTTCTGCCTCGCTTTTTCGCTGATTCATTATTGCACAGTACAGCATTGCATTCTGAAGCCTGATTGACAAATCTCCGTGCTGTGTCTCCTGCGCTTGCCAAATTTATCATGTTTGGTTTTGATAACCATCACGTCCAATAGAAAAAACAGCACAAAAACACCCATAACTATGACCTTCATTTGGAAATAGACACCTGCACCGGGAGGGAAAAAGGCGCACGAAAGTGGCAGGCAGATGAAGACAAAACGCGGCATAAAAATACTTTTACGTTTTGCAATCTACAAAGGTTTGCACTTTGAGAATCAACTTGTGAGAACTGTGACTAATGTTCATGTGTGTGGGGAAAAAAGTGTATAAAGTGCGTGGCGAGGGGCTAGTTATTCTGAGAACCCCTGCTGCAATAAAAGAGGGACCACTGTATATACTTTCTCTATGATTATTATATTCAACCTGTTGACATTTAATATTGTCTTGATAGAACCAACTGATTCTGCAGCAGAGCATCCCCTGTTGCTTCCCCTGGCTCCCCAGTTCCTGAGATCCTGCTGCTGCACCCACAGGTATGTAATTGTAGCATCAGATGTACAGCAAGCACTGATAGCTTTTTACTCGGTGGGATTCCCTTGTGATCACCTTTACTAAATGTCTACAACCAATTTGATTATATCCTGTTTTTTGTTTTTTTCAATGTTGAAATGAAAATCTAGTAGCAGCCTTCTCATTTCTTTGTGTTTTGTGCTGTGTTTTACAGGCCCACAGAGGAGGACAGCTCCGAGGCAGATGAGGGACGGGTCCCAGGACGGTCCATCGGCGGTGGAGCTGGCCATCCTGGAGTCCCTGAAGAGGCCACGCCAGTCTCCAATTGAGCATTTCCTCCTCAGCCTTGTTCTTGCTCTGGAGAGCAGCTGGGTCCTTTTTATTTTGATTTGATTTGATTTGATTTGATTTGATATACCTTTATTAGTCCCACAAGGGGAAATTTCATAAGGCTGCCAACCTATTGCATGCAATGGCGGTGCCATCTTACCCTCTGACCATACATACATTACACAAAACATCACATGGGGAAGACAGGTCAGAGAGGTATAACAATGGAAAATGCACCACATGAGGAAAGATAAGGAGAAAAAATAACTCCCCCCCCCAGACTGAGCTCCAACAGGGAGATCAGTTTGAGAACAGAAAAAAAACACCTCTGCACATGAAAAAACTCTTAATACACCAAAAAAAACACATGACAAGCAACAGGGATGGGTAAAGGGTGAGAGACAGCCGATTTAGACAGTACATCCGGGCCTGCAGCCTATGCGCTGGTCTCCTTGATCCACTGTCAGCATCGGAAGGGAATAAGCGTCGAAGGCGTTTGGAGGGGGAGGGGGGATACAAAAAAACACATGACTAGACAAGGACACAAGAAGCTAAGCAGAGAAGCTAAGGGAGAGGAGGAGGAGGAGAGGAGAAAAGTGCGACCGCCTTCGTCAAGAGCAAGAGCAGGATTCCTGTCTCTCTGTAAATACTTATTTTACATATTTATGTTTAATGTTTTTCTGTTTGAGAATTTTAATATTATTTCAAATAAATTTTTATAATGATTAATGTCTCAGTTCTACTACACAGCAAATGTTGACACACGACTTGACACATGTAGAATTTATTTCATGTTATACTAATGACAAAATATACTAATACAGTGGGATGCAAAAGTTTGGGCAACATTGTTAATAGCCATTATTTTCCTGTATTTCCTTATTTTCCTCGTTGGTTGTTACAATAAAAAAATGTCAGTTAAATATATCATATAGGAGACACACACAGTGATATTTGAGAAGTGAAAAGAAGTTTATTGGATTTACAGAAAGTGTGCAATAATTGTTTAAACAAAATCAAGCAGGTGCATAAATTTGGGCACCACAAAAAAAAGAAATGGAATAAATATTTAGTGTATATCAATGTGTGTGTCTCCTATGATATATGGGGTGCCTTCATCTGGACGTGCTTCCCATCCAGAGCTCCACAGCAGAGAGGGAAGTTCCAGCGCTCCTGGAATCCCTCTGTGATGGACCGCCAGTCTCCAGGTGAAGGCACAGCCATGAAGTCGTCCACTACACAGTCCCAGATGGCCGTCGCTACCTGGGGGGTGATCTGGCACACCGTGGACACACCGACTCTGTAACTGAACGCGATGGTCCTGAAGGAGTCCCCGGTGGCAAGGAACCTGGACAAAATTGTTCAAAATTAGTATTATGTGTACTGCAGTTACAAAATACATTATTCAAATTCCAAAATACTTTTGTGATGTCAGATTTAAATTACAAAACATAAATCTTACATAAAACAGTTTGTAATTACAAGGATAATTACATGATATATATTAGATATAATATAAAACAGTCAGTTGTGTTTTGTTTTAACTTTAACATATCATAATTTGATTGGTAGCAACTTTTACCACTACAGTGAGCCAATCACTCATAATTCCTAAACATGTCAATCAGGTAGGAATGAAGTAAGACATTAATAGAAATAAAGAGTTGTATGTTGACATGTAGCCCTTTCCTTGCTTAAATCATTGTTAATATTTTTGAAAGATTAACCTGTGATAAGACAGCATATCAAGATAGTATATGCTAGATAGAACCATATAACTAAAGATGAACCAAACTGTTCACAATTTTATCTAACTCTCAGTTTTAAGAAAGGCTGCTGACCCCTGTTATAGAGTCTGACAGCTGCGGGGATTATATACAAATATTCAACTATACCAGAATTAAACCAGGTCTAAATAAAAAAAAGGAGTATCACTACAAAGATTAACACAAGGTGGTCCTCATACCAGTTTGATATCAGCAAACACCGAGAGCATACACTGATAGACACCACAGCCATGCTATTATTGCAAACACTGATAACAGCATAAATTGAATTAAATCTGGACTTGATGACACCTTTCGAGTATCACTAGAAATATTATAAACAGTCGTCTTCGTACCACAGTTTGCTATCAGTAAACACCGACAGCATTCACTGTTAGCATACCACATCCATGTTAGCAGTGTATAAATAGATGGTTTAGCATATATTAGCACAGGTATCAATAAAGGACTACCGTAGTAAACACTTTTACTAACCTCAGGCAGATGGACAGGCGCTCTGCAGGTGGGATTGAGCGCCTGTAGTTGGTGTCTAGGCGGGCGGTTCTGGGACCGACTAGGAACAGCAGTGTTGAGATGACATGTAAAATCACAGTCTATTTATGTAAATTTAATGATATTCTAGAAAAACTGTACAAAAATGTCAAATATACAGAAAGATACTTTTATATTACCTTTTTTTCTTTTTCTTTTTTTTTACAGTGTAGGACGATCACCCATGCCACTTGAGGGGCGAGCTGGTTGCACAGCTTGTGCAACTGTCTGTATAACAGGTAAATCTAAATCCTCACTATTATCACATACTTGTCGATTCTCAGTCACATCATCAATGAAGTTAGCAAGTCTACCATCCCACCATCTTCTGCCTCAAGCAATGGCTTACTGTACATGAAAGAACTGTTGTGGTCAAAGCAGCCCTCCTGGTCTGTTGCGTCGACCCCTTGCTGACCCAGGCCCGCTGGACCCACCGTCTTAGCAACCTTGTAGAGTTCTCCTGCCAACAGGGTGAGCAGGCTTCTCCTAATGTCCCACAATAGGCTCTTCCTCCCGCCCTCAGCCATGGCTGCAACTCCTTCCCTTCCCTCTCGATGGGCCACTCAGCACGACCATGGATCAGTCTCGGCTCCAACTTTCAGCTCGCATCAGCTCCCGTCCTAATCCCAGATGTCATTTTTGGATCAGCCCCAAATGCAAGGTGGCGACAATCCTGGACGAGCCCCCAAGATTTGTTACGGGTCCCAAGGATGAAGACCATGATGACAAATATGTTACCTGTAAAAGCAGGTGAAGAGCAGAGTAAGGAAGACACGATGCGTCTCTGTTTTCCTCCAGAACGTGTCTGAGTCTGATTTATTTCACACAAACAAATGCTATATAAACACTACCATGAGCTTTCAATATACTATTCAGCTGGTTCCTCATTCACATCAATTACATTTACTTATTTCACATCCTCAGTGAAATATACTCTCTTTACTGGTTCATTTTCTCTAATTAACATCTTTTTTCATAACAGTTAAATTCCTTACTCATATCAATAAACACATCACATTGTCTTATACAGTGTCTTACTGGCTAAACAGTTCAATAACTGCATCGGTAAATATATCACATTTGTTCCCTTCAGTAATTTACTGGCAAAATCATTATTTAGTGCATATTGAAACCCAGCTTGTTGAATTAACTTGTCATGCCTCTGTTAGCTACACAGAGTTGCTCAGAGTGCTTGTGTTACACTAGCTAATCTACTCAGTCACTATTAACATTCACATCTCACAGAACTGATTTGATTGGAGCATTACAAAAAGTTTGCAAAGAGCATAGAAGCGCACTGACTCTGCTTCACAAGCGTTCCACCTAACGGGCGGGGCTCACGATGTGGCAGCACGGGACATTCCTCTGGTTTCTCCCCTGTTTATGGTAAATGGTAATGTTTACATATAAATAACTCTGGCGGACCGCCTTAAACTCTCGCATTCACATTAACGTGGTTAACCATTGTAACAATAAACAACATTTTCGGTATGAGCACCATTTACCGACCTGTAAAAGCAGGGGAAGAGCAGAGTAAGGAAGGCACGCTGCATCTCTGTCTTCCTCCAGAACATGTCTGAGGAAGCAGCGAAAGGTGGGCTGCACCCCGAAACCCTGGAGCAACCACCAGCGTTCCGCCCTCACTGCTTTCTAACATAATATGACTCCCTTTTACAAGGATTTCGATTATTTTAAAGAAACCGAATATAAATACATATAGTAATAAAAAAATGTCCCATAATACAAATGTTTTACACAAAATGATATTAATGCGGCCATTCCCTCACAGGGGTACCACAACAACGTCATCCAGGCAGGAAACAGCATATGCAATTTGGGGAAGAAGCTACCGCTTCATGAGGTGCTGAAAAATGGCCGAGGCTTCAAATAAGCCAAACGGAAGTGTGACGAATTGGTACGAACCATACAGAGTGGAGAAGGCCGTTTTTGTCTTTGGACTCTGCAGAGAAGAGAATCTGCCAGTAAGCGTTGGTTAAATCCAGCGTCATAAAAAAAGACAAGCAGTGCTTAACCAGTCCAGGTCAACCCAGGCATTGGACAAGCATCAAACCATGAGACCTTGTTCACTTTGTGATAATCATCACCAATGTTCCCTCTAAGCTGCGCGTCTGCTGGCATGGTCTCTGTGCAGAAAAAATCTGTGTTGCACACAAAATAAAATTCTAACCTGAATTGAAATTAAAGTAAATACGTTAACAATTCTGTTTTGCAGTGTTAGTCAGTAAGTGACTGGCTGCTCCTGTATGGGACTAGAACAATGCCACCTTATCCCATAGTCCAGCCAATCGCGATTCACATTCGTATATGTGCAATGTTTAGTTTTCTTCCAGAATACTGCGGGAAGAAACGGTAAAAACAGCGTTTTATAAGGAAAACGCTCTAAAGCACTCACTGCCTGTGAGCAAAGACAAAACCAAAACACCCCCAACCTTTCCCATTGGTCAAAAAATGTACCATGTCGACCAATCAAAACATGGCATTTAGTTGTTAAGAAACGGGAGGAAGTTTTAGGAGTGACGGTGTTCTGGGAATCCATCCTACCTCAAAAAACATCCTTCCCAATGTTTCTGCACAGACGCGGCGCATGTGCACAACACCAAAGCCGAATCCACTTTTTCTCTCACCCATCCGGAATACTTCTTAAAGTTATGCTTATGGTTAGGGTTATGGTTAGGTTTAGTCACAAGTCACCGTCAAATTATAATACGGGTAGGACGATTGGTCAGAGTACGATGGTTTCTCAGAACAGCGGTTTTGAGATGTGAGAGATTTGCTACGTTTAGCGCAAATCTTGTGTAGTTAATGTGTAGTGTAGTCAATAGTTTTGTTGTGTGTGTCAGAACAATGAGGCGACTGCTGAATGTTACAGGTGTTACAGGAGTGATACATCTCCTGTTGTCAGCCCTGCAGGTATCAGGCTTTTGATGTTCTCCTTTATCTCATAGTGGACAGAAATTATTTTTTTGGAGTGGCACAAACAATTTGTGTGGCATCAGATTTGATGCAGAACAGCTGATTGTTCTGTAAATATTTTGAAATGTTTGTTTAAAAAAATGCCTTAGCAGCATTTTTAGGTAAACAGCTGCAAAAATCTTTGTTGTTTGCAATACTCAGTAACTTTTTTGAAGAAGTAACTATATAATTAATTGTCCAGCATTGGTCTTTATATATTGTATTTTGCAGAGAGAGGGTTACAAAGTTTCAAAGTGGTGCTCCATGAGAGTCCTGTAGACGAGCAGGGGGGAGAACGCAACTGCAAACCGCTGTTGCAGTGCAGGAACATCTGCTTTATTGGAATGTGTGGGATGTTAACCACAATGACTCTTAAAAACAGTGTCTGAAAACTTCATGCCAACAGCACGTTTTTAAGGAATATCAAACATCTTTGTCCTTGAAGATCATTTTAGAGTTTTTAATGAGCTGCAGGATCCTTGTTCAGTGTGAGTGGAGAACAGCCAAGTCGCCTCCTCTGATAAACCTCCACATGTACCACTGAAAACAGTTAAATTAGTTTGAATCTGAAATCATGGGTCAAACTACTTGTTCTGAGACCATTTCTTTATTTTTCACACCAAACTGTTTAATAAGATAAACTCTACACAGAGTTCATCAAATATAACTAACGCTTTAACAGTATCAGGATTTCATAATACAAACTTCAAATCAACAAGAAAACAGCTGCAAACATGTGGATCAAAATTCATTAAAAAACAACATGTGGACTTCAAGGACTTAATACACTAAAGTGAAAGGAGGAGCAAAAAATAGAGGTTTAACAGAATTTGAATTAAGTAAAAGTAGTCACTGTTAGGTTTTGTATTGTTGATTGTCATTTATGCTTAGAAATATCTACTTATATATGCTTAGAGTTTTATAATTAGTTTTAGATTGGTAGAGGTTTGATCCTTAATAGTCTGCAAACTTTGTGTGCACACCTACATCCTGGGAGCATGGGAAGAGGTCGTACCTTGTCTTATTGTTTTATGGTAGGATAAACGTATCTATATTTGTCTTAGTTTAAGTGCCTTTTGGTTTGATGAACTGCTGGACTTCGAGACCAGCAGGTTTAGGGAAGTCTTTATGGGGTCACACTCTGACCCCACACACACACACACACACACAGACACACACTTACACAACGCACAGGCAAGGTACTCTTTGTTTGTATGTAGACGTCATATGTTAATGAACCTATGCATATTCATGTAACCTCAATAAAAGAGCAGTGTTACGGGGGAGCGGACGAGAGCAACTGGGGTCAAGCGAAGGAACGGCGTTTGTCCGGTTCTCTCCCGTGCACGAGAAACATGAAGAACTTTGCCTACTCGTGTCTTGTTTTGCTGTGTAATTATATTGTCTTCAACGTTCCAGCGAATAGGTTCAAGCTACAAACCTATCAGTCACCTGTGATCTTTAAAATGGTCCTGATGTGTGCTGCTGTTTTTAACTTTCAACATTTCTTTGCTGCCACTGTGAATAAGATTTTGTTCTTTGCCTAATTGAATAAAGGTTACACAGCCTCACTGCTCCATCTTCTGGTACAAACTGGTATTACATGGAAGTACAGCCCAAAACCAGTTTAGCTTGAGTTTCTTTTTTCTGGACATAAAGTCACAGCAGGTGTTGTTTCAAAGCTGGTGGACAGATTTAGTTCATTTTGGAAGTTTTAAGAGGAACTGCTGTGAAATTATTTGCAGTTTTGGGAGAAAATGATTTAAGAGAAGATTTTACAACAGCAAAAGATTAAATATGAATGAAGAATTGAAATTTAACTGAGGTAACACATTAAATGAATGCATTAAAAAAAAGTTAATTTTGGAAACACTAAGAAAGTTCAAATGAAAGAAATTGAAATATATACCAATATCTGCAATTCTGATACATTATTAGTTTGGTAAAAAAGACATTCCTATAACTTTAATAATACAGTAACAAGTACAACTACTAAGCACTACTGTGTCCTAAGGAAACAAAGAATAAAATGTAACAGAGATAACATTTTAGAGAATTAAAATCCCTCAAAGGAAAAAAAATAAACTTGATATGCATATCTATACATGCAGCTTCCTAAATGTAACATTCAGGATTATTCACTGCAGGTCCAGAAATCAGAGCTACCTCATCAGATCCAAATGTGACATCAGCTGACACTCTTTACAGGAGATTCCATCTGAACTCTGTGGAGCCTGATCTCAAGGTTTTTAAGTCTGACCCTGAAACCAGAAGAGGATCTTTCTCTTCAGATTCATTGTGATCCAGTGATTTCAGTCCTGCATGATCAGGCTGATGTTTGCACAGAGCAGATAATGAAGTGAATGTTTTTGCACATTGGTAACAGTGAAACAGTTTATTTACAACGTGGGATTGTTTGTGTTTGGAGTATGAACTGAGATTCCTGAAGCTCTTGTCACACTGGTCACAGCTGAAGTTCACTTCCATGTGTGTACGTTCATGTTTGTTACGATGACCTGATTGTGAGAAGCTTTTGTCACAGTGACTGCACTTGTATGGTGTCTCTCCTGCAGTGGTGAAGGATGACCCACACTAGTCACAGATGTGCTTTTTGACCCCACTGTGGAAGAGTTCATGTATTTTTAATGTACTTGGTGTGTGGAAGCCTCTCCCACATTCTTTGCAGTAGTTCATATTGTCTCCAGTGTGGCTACATTAATGTGGTTTTAGGTCCCGTTGATGATTGGAAGTTTTTCCACAAAGGTCACAGAGAAACTTTCCCACCACCACAGTGACGACAGGGCTGAGAACTGGATCCATGTGCGTCGCTCTGATTCTAAACAAAGACAGTGTAAGTCAGGGAATTCCTTCAACTTTTTATCCTGAAAGTCGCCTGAAAAAGAGAGCATCCCTGCCAACGTCCAATTACATTTTACTGTTTACATTACAACACTCAGCTTACTGAGCGAAAATGAGTCTTCATTTTTCCAAACAGTTCATTCAGTATAACTCCATAAGTTTACTGATCAGACTTGTTCCAAACACTCAGGTTACAATTACAAGATAAAACATAAATACATCCTCACAGTAACTGCACTTGTAGAGTTAATTTCTAGTGTGGATCTGTTGGTGTTTTTTCAGGGGATGTGGAGATTTAAAAGTCTTCTCACACAGGTCACATTTGTAAGGTCTCTCCTCAGTGTGGCTAAACATGTGTTGTTGTAACTGTGCATCTGTTGTAAACGGTTTCCCACACTGATCACAGCAGTAAAGATCATTTCCAGTGTGACTCCGTAGGTGACTATTTCGGTAGTGTTTGTCACTGAACCTTTTTCCACAAAAGTCGCAGCTGTACGCCTTAATTCCAGAGTGGGTAACTAGATGCCTCTGTAAACCCTCATTTCGAGCAAAAGCTTTACCACACAACTCACAGCTGTGTTCTTTAACTCCACTGTGCATGATATGGTGTAATTTTAAGCATTTACGATGGGTAAAAGACTTTCCACACAAGTTGCAGCTGTAAGGTTTAACTCCACTGTGGATGAGTTGGTGTGTTTTAAAGTTTTGAGCGTGGGTAAAAGACTTTCCACACAAGTGACAGTTGTACGCTTTAAATCCACTGTGGACGAGTCTGTGTGTTTTTAATTCTCCAGCCTGGGTAAAAGACTTTCCACACAAGTCACAGCTATGTGCTTTAACTCCACTGTGGATGAGTTGGTGTGTTTTTAAGCCTCCAGCCTGGGTAAAAGACTTTCCACACAACTCACAGCTGTAAGGTTTAAATCCACTGTGGATGAGTTGGTGTTTTTTTAAGGATCCAG